>NC_136818.1:15333010-15885510 GCF_951394365.1 Tetrao urogallus | reverse complement strand
AAACTACACTGGCAGACCACAAGACACCTTTGGAGACAGAAGCAAGTGGTTTCCTGTCTGTAAGACTTTGTGATTTAGGACTGAAATGCTGAATATTAGGTTGGTATTTGAAGCAAATCTTTGTAAAATTTGTCCTTGTCATATTACTGGATAGACTTTGTCTCTTGAATTGTTCTGGAGAGTTTGATTTCCTGCTAGATTTCAGTTTTTTATTTATTACTGATTTATTTCAAATGTAGTCTTCAGTTTTAAACTCAGCACAATTGTCATAATAAGCTAAAGGCTCAGTATGTGTTGAAGTACCCTAAAGCGAGCAGTCTCTACAGTGACAAATCGTAGAGTGTTCTCTACAACGTGCAGCAGAACGGTACTTTCACAGCTGCATTAGGAAACTAGGAAGTTTCATGAAGCAGAAGCAGCAACGTGCAGGAACTTGGTGCTTCCTTCCCTGAATGTGAGGTTTTCACTTTATATTTGATAATCACTGACAAGAGTATAAAATTCAAAGTATACAAGAATAAGAGAATGGCACTGTTTGTCTAACTGAAGAAGTCATTACATTTTTTTAGGTGCAAGTGGAAATTATATTGTCCACATGGGATCAAGTTCCCGTTTTCAAACAACTAGCATTTGGTGTGAGATACTATGATGAATCTAAAATCTAAATTTTAAGGTGCTGATTTTGCTCGTTTCCTATCATTTTAATGCAGTTTCAATGCGTTGTAGATGGTTGTGGAAGGGTTTTGTTTGTTTAAGCTCCGTTTTTTACAATGTTTTCTTAGACTTGAAGGATCTGGTAGTTGTTCTTAGCTCAGATCTGGCCAAAGAATACTCAGAAAAGAATGATGCATTTTTTCTTTGCTCTTATGTAAGACAAGTCATTGGCACTTTTGGCCTATAAAATATTCTTTAAAACTCTCAATTTCTACTCTTTGTGTTCTTAAGGGGAAAAAAAGGCATTAGTTTCAGATTAAAAAAAGAGTTTGAGATATCTGTGGGGTCAATGAAACCTGTGAGTTTGTCATTTTGGACTATAGCTTTCAAAAGGTACTATGGTCTCTGTCATCACTTCTCATTCCCCAGGAACGTGTACCCCCTATAAAAGACTGAATTAGGACTTGGCTGTGAACTCATTCTAAAAGCATAATAAATACAGAAAAGAGTTAAAATAAAAGTGTTGAATATGTAAGCTGTTCAGTGCCCTTCACTTTGTTTCTTACAGTTTAGTCACCTCCAGCAGCCAGCAAAACTTGTGCCTTTAAGGAGGGAGATCAGCTAGTTGCTGCTTATCTGTCTTTGCTGTGCATTTATTATATTATTATATTAATATTTTTATATTAATATATTTATTAATCATATTATATTTATATATATATAATATATAATATATAATATATATTATATAATATATATTATATTATATATAATATTAATATTTATTATATTATTATATTAATAATATTATATTATATTATTATATATATATTATACTTCTCTCCCAGGGCATGAATTAAGATCCTCAAGTGAAATGGGAGGAGGAATAAATTCCTGCAGATGTACAAATGTCATTTTTATCACTGATAAGAGTACTTACTGAAAGCTAGGAGGAATTACTAAAGTGTTTCCATCTTGTTATAGTCTTTATGAGGTGCCAGCTATTGACCAGTGTCAGGGACAGTACGTGGAGCTAATTTTGTGGTAGCTGCTCTATAGGAGACGCTTTTTATAAAATAATTGCTCAACATATTTTGAGGGGAATAATGAGAAAATCTTGTGTGTTTTCTGTATTGGAATGAAAACCAGAATCCTGATGTTACTGTGCTACGAAGGTTAGTGTTCAAAAGTTAGAAAAGCCTCTGCCAACTGTCCTCATTAGCAACATTTCAGCAGGGCTGGTGGAAAAGATGACAGATGACTGAAGCATTATTTTCCAAAACAAATTTTTGAGGTTTTCTAGAAGACTATAATGATTTCAAAAAAAAATTATGGTGATTTAAGTTCTTGTGTCTTTACAGTGAAGAAAGGGGGATTTTTTGGAAGTATCTTCCCTTTTTTTAGTATTTAAAAACTCAATGAGCTCTCAAAGTAGAGACTAGTAGTTTACTGACTTTTCCCACTTCTATAATTTTATCTAGGGATGGAACTGATGTTACATTGTAAGAAACTAATGCAGTCAGTAAGATTCTGATATAGGTATAATCTCATGGTCTGATCTCATTTCTGGCGAGCTTACGTTTTAAGATTGCCTTAATGAAAAGAGATATAAAAGTTGGAGATTACATACAATGCTTTTAAAAGATTTTGCTTGTGTGATAAAATTTAAGACACTTTAGGTAATTACTTTGAAGATAATGCATAAGATATGACCAAAGGAGTAATTGGTAATATAGCTAAAGCTAAGAATTAAGGCTATATTTTGCAACTTAGTGTAGCTTTCTAGACTTTTACTGCTGAAACTAGATTGGAGAAGGGAAAGTAAGCAATAGCCATCAGCAAGAAGGATGAGAAATCTCATACACGTCACATATACAACAATCAAATAAAATTTGACATGTTATAATATGCGGGAGGGACGTTCAAACCATGTTAACAATTCCTTTTGGTCTTAAAATACTGTGAAGTTGTATGGTAAGTAAGCTGTGTTTAAAAACTGCCAAATTATTTCCTCTGTATTTCTGGCATACTACCAAGGAGCATTCTGTCTTTCCTCTTTATTTTCTTACTAGTTCTCCTTTGAGTCAGATTTAGTGCTTAGCAAATCAGATGCTCCATAATCTGAAATGCCTCTAGACAAAAAGCAGGGAAAGCAATTCTGAACTTCGCTCTCATGTGCTTGAACTGCTGTTGTTCAGCTACTCTGTTTGGATGTGCCTGTGCTGCATTTGTCACTGCAGTGTGGGCACATCTTTAAATGGCATTTATAGCTGTGAATGGGTTGTATGTAGAAGCTGTGGATTGGTTGTATGTAGATTTGGGTAATGAATGTAGAAGGATTAACTGGAGGAAGTGAATTCTAGTTTGAACTACTAGAAACAAAGTTCTTCACTGAAGACATTTATAGGGTGGTGACTTGTAGAGTAACAAATCGTATGGGTTAGTGAGTGGAGATCAAATGGATCAGCATGTAGATCTTGGGAATAGACTTAATTAATTTCATCAGAACTAGATATAGGGAAGTCCCAGAAGGTCTTAGTACTTTACATGTAATAGTTACATTGAACGTAATACTTTATTCAGTCTCTTGTCAACTTCCTCTCTTTTCTATTGGAGATAATGAGGTTCAGGAAAGGTTGGAAGAAGCATACTGTTTGCTTTTCATGTAGTACTGGCAGATATGCATTGGGCTCTTTGTGACTGTCATTTTTTTTGTTCTTGCTTTTGTAAAAGCAGTTAATTTCTACGATTTCTGTCAATTTTTACTGTTCTTAATTCATAGTTTTCACTATGCTTGCTAGAAATACTGTATTAAATTATGCAAAGTAGTTTTCAATACTGCCTAGAACCACATTATCACCTTCTAGTAGTTTGCTTTACTGGATGAATGCTTTCAAAATATGTGGTTCTGTAAATGTTTTCTTACTTGATAAGAAATGCTGTCTTTGAAAGGAAATATGTTAGCCCTCAGATTTACAAAGCATTTCAACTTGTGGTAGAAGTCTATAGCACAATAAATCAAGAGCTTTTCTTCCTCCATATCTTGCAAGCACAGTTGGACAAGAGACCATCAGATTTTCCCTCCCCACAAGTGAAGTTCTTGCAAAGCTTCTGGACAGCTAAAAATGTAGTTGGTCTACTGGTACGTGTCAAAGATACAGAGCCTCCGTGCTGGTGGAGTCTGATTTAAGTGGTTGTGGTCAGTCTGAGGAACCTGTGATGTGATAAGATAGCGTTTGTGAGGTCATGTGGTTTGTGAACTCCAAGTCTAATGTAGCAGCTTTGTCTACACAGGATAGTTAAATATATACTGTGTGCTTTAGAAAAGTGAATTGCTTTATTCCTTTAATTCAGCCTCTTCTTGAGAATCAAAAGATGTTAGACTGGCTGGATAATACCAATATTGATACAGAAGTATGATGCTGAACAGATATGGAGTCCCATTACTTTCCCATTACTTTATCTAGTTCAGTTAATTGTTCTTCATAAAAGAGTTGGCTTTAAAAACTGTCTGGCTTAAACTAAGCAGTGAACAAGTAAAAGCACTGTTGCTGTGTCTATTTTGTGAAAATTGGTGGATTATTTTGATTAGTTTTGAGTAGGTGTTTGTAGTGTTTGTAGCCTAAACCAGACATGCTACACTTGTCCAAAAAGGTAGGATTGATTTCATAGTGATTTTAAACTACATGCTCCTCAGTAACATCTTCAACAAAATGATGGATGAACAGTGTAACCAGGCACAGTGATGCAGTCTCCTCTCAGAGCAGGTATGACTTTGTTCACTATGGTAGGACTAGAAGATGAGGGCAACAGTTTTAGATACAAATCTTAGCTTTCACTGCCACTATGGCAGATTAGATTTGATGATAAAATAAATGAAGTTTGGTGATTGTAGGAACATTTCCCTTTTATGTGTTCTCTTTTCTGATTGTATCCTGCTGCATCTAAGCTCCAGATCTGTCTTGTGGAGAAATGCACTAGTTACTGATTGCAGTAATAGAAGTGAGTGCACCTACCTACACTGAACTATAGAGTCCCTGTTTGGTGTTTACCTGGGTTGTCAAAGGAAGTAAACTGATCATAAGTAACGTTATTTTACTATTGAGGCAGTAATGCTCTTGAGTCATTTTGTTGTTGCTTTTAAGCTGTGTGACCTGTCTACTGTATTACGTAGAGCTTTGTCAGGATCTGTCGTGTTTTTCTGCTTATAAAAGTTCTGTTAGGAATTCAGAAGTGGAAGAAGTACTGGTTTGAACTTAGAGTAATTTCTCCTTGGAAAAAATTGTCAGCCACCATGCACAGGTGCCATCTATTTCCTACTTGAGAAATAGCTCAGGAGAAGAATGCTGTGTGTTAGCATGTTTCTACCCCTTCTGAAATGTTTATTGTTCTCTGAAAGGCAGGCAGCACAGATAGAAGTAATTTCAGGTATCAGGCAAAAATAAATGTTACTTTGTCTGCTTGAAAATGCAGAGGTTAACTCCCTGTTTTAAAAGAATGGAGTAAAAGTGTGAAATGATCGTTTCCTGTAACTGTGTGCATTATGGGTACGTTTTCAGTCTCTGCATCAGCCAGTGTGCTCCAGCTAGCGCCTGAGGTTTCAGTCATTTTTCTATTTATAGACACATGCTCTAGGGAAAAGGAGCAGTGAGATTTAGGTAGCTCCTTGGGTCTACGATAATCACAGTACATTCAATGTGATCATGCTGCTGTTTTAAAATGTTTTTGTTGCCATCTCCTCCAAATAAACACTTTCATTAGAACTTCTTGTGGGAAGAGTTTCTGGGAACTTTCCTTCCACCTACCAACTAGCTACTTATAGAAACTTCCCAAGGCTAACGTAGCTTAGAACTTTTTGGAATTGCATATGATCTCATTACAACAAATTTGTCAAGATCTCCCTCAACAGTCAGAACACGACTTAGTTACCAGAGACTGATTATTTTTTTTTTTTTTTTTTTTAATATACATAGTTTAAAAGTTGAGTACTTTCTTAGCACTGTTTTTTATTTCATACTTGATACAGAATTTCAAAGGTTAATTTGATTACATGGCTGTAGATCAAAAACAGTCTTTAACCATATAGTGCAGTGATCAAAAAGTCATGACCTCCCATTGATCGGTTTATTGGTTTCCTGTTCTGATTCACTGGAAACCTTCTGGTCTGTATGCTTGTTGCTAGTTCTAATCTTTGTCACGTTTGCAACACAGCAATACTGTCTTTACTAAAACTGATATACAACATACATTTACCATATTTCCTTTTGAATCTAGAGCTCCTTAATTAAAGTACTAAAAATGTCTTTTATTTTAAACAAGGCAGAAAATGTACACTCATAGTCAGAGCAATGTGGAATGCATATTGAAACAACTAGCGATGAGCTTTAATGCATTAAAGCTACCTCATAGTTTATTCAACTTGTTGGCATCTGTAGGGTTTTTATCAAGCCTTCTACACTACAGTGAAACTAAACATGATTCACAGAAGCTAGCAATTTAAAGCAATCCACATATTAAGCACTATAAGAGAATATATCTTTAAAAGCATGGAATGGCTAAGTCTTGGAAATTTCTTGCTGCTGTTTCGCTTTGCACTTGTGACACATTAAGCAGTGGCTTAAATTCTGTCAAGTAATATGGTCAGCAAAATTAATTTGTGGTAAATACAAACATAGTGGCACACAAATTGTTTTTAACCCTTTTGTTTTTGTTAAAGGGTGACCTGAAGATAACTGTTTTAACAGGATAATTTTGTTAGTTAATCACATAATGAACTTAGAATTCAAATTGTCTAGATTAATCTAGGAAAAAAAAAATCTTTGGGCTTTTGTCTTTCAAGAACAGCGGCCATATTTGTACAACCAAAAAAGCAGCCCATGTCCTTTCTGGTAAATTATGCTATTGCCCCTGTTTGGGCCCACAATAAAATACCAAACTATCACTAACTTTTAATGTCCATTGTGAATTTTGTAGACTTCCTATTTTAATCACATCAAACTCTGTCTCAATTAGGCAAATGTGCTGAGTCCCAGACAGTCCTGAGTATGCTTGGGCATGGTTTAAGATTCTCCTGCAGTGGCTGGCTAACACCATGATTTCAGAGAGACTGGCTAAACTCCTATGCTGTTCATTTATTGAATACTCCTGTTTTGTACTGCCTTGCAAACACGGCTTTTGAGAGTATGGAGAAGAGGAAAATATAAATGCTAAAGCTATGTTATGGTTATTTCAATCTGCTAGAACCCAAATTTATATGGAAGCCCTCACCTCTGCACTTCAGACTGACTTTGTAATGGGGTTTTTGTCCATGTATTAAAATTCTGTATTAAAATTTTCTTAAAATAGTTTTGCAGTCTCTTAATGCACTTTCAAATGCATTCACTCATGTTTCTGTTTGTGTCTCTTCAACAATGCTGAACATTTTGAAGGACTTGCATTTCAACAAAATCTCAACAATTTCCTAATTTTCATTAGTTTTTTTTTTTAATAATGTGAAATTAAATCTCAGAGGAAGTAAATATGGCATCTTAGTAATACTACTTACTTACAAACATATTTGTCTGTCGTGTCCATCTCAAAATTGGTACGTTGTAGCTCAAGCTGAAGTGGAACTTAAGTAAATCGTTAAAACTCCAAATTGTTCTGGAGTAGTCTCAATAGCTTAAGTCATAATACTTCAAATAAAAGCTGTCTGAAAACATGAAGATGTAACCTATTTCCTGAATTCCTCTGCTAAGAATATCTGTGCAGATCTCCATATCTGCCTCAAAGTGAAAGAAAAAACAATTTCACTTCTTTCTTTTCATTTTTTTGTCTTGGTTTTGTGTATTTCTCACAAATCTTTTGTGGTCTGCAGAATGTACTTTTTTCTTCTTCATTTTCCAAGTCTAGTGGTAGATGGAGCAATGGAGAATCCAAAATGGTTTTTGTAAGAGATGCAAGGATGGCCATTTCCATAACTTTTCATATGGATCTCACTGAACAGAATCCCATGCAGGTCCTTCTCAACTGCTGCTCTTCTAAACAATGAGTCCATGTTATTAAGGCCTCTCCCTCAGGAGAAACAGCAATGATCAGGTGAACTTGAGTAAGCAGAGTAAATGGGAGTTCCTGGATTTGGCATCTGTCCTGCTTGGTTTGGGCTTCTTGAATCATCAGTAATTTCCAGGAATGACCCTTATGTCTGACATTGCTGGTAGCTGTGTTTATAGCAATAGCTTTGGGGTGGGCGGGGGTGGGGAGGAGTGATGGACAAAAACAAACAACAACAGCAAACAAGTTTAATGTTCAGTAATGTGAAACAGGAAATTCACTGGTGCTGAAATAAAAGCCACAACCTTGAGTCTGGTCTTGGTTATACTGACAGTGCAATTCTAGTTTAGCGAATATTTCACGTTTATTTTAAAAATTGTTAGCAACTGTTGTCTTGTTTCTAACACAAAGAAAGCGTGATGTGATATACATTGCTGAATATTTTACGTGTTTGTTTGCTTGAAGGTTGTGCAAGTTATCAGGAAGGTCTCAAAAAACCAAAACTCCTGCTTTTCGCATATGGTCCTCATTGTAAACTGCATCATAACTGAGGAAAATGAAGGATGCCTTTCAAATATACATTTTTTACATTAACCTGTTCGTTGCATGATGTTGTTCTGCTTTTCTTAAATCTGAGTTTTCAGAGAGCAATAATTACAAGTTTTCATTAAAATGCTCTGATGCAGTTCTGTTGCAGTGCATAGCAAGCAGTCCTTGTATAAGGAAGTTGATTTTATTGGGGAACTTTACAACCAGCATTTGCATTGTAGCTGTACAGCCATTTGACTTGCTCAGAATCCTTTTAAATGAAGGATTGCTAATATTAGTTTCTGCATCTGTTTAGTTTAGCTCATGATTTCTCCGTTTGTGCAGAGTTCATGTAGCAATGGTTTCGCTATGAATGTGGCTCACTGTGGATGTACAAACTCATATGTAAAAATGGGTTTCAGAAGGCATGAGATGTCTAAAGGAGATGCTTGTGTTCATGGAAGTGAAAATGTAGCGTGAAAATGCTTGTTAACATTGTTTGTTCTTTTTGTGTGTACATGTAGAAATGCTTCAACATTATGTCAACTAGACATAATACTGATATTTGTCTTTCAAGTTACACTTCCCATTTGTTCATTCTGAAAAGCTGTGACTGCTTCATTTTTTTTTATATGAGCATTTTTCCAAAGGAAGTTGCTGGGAGTCTTTTAAAAAGAAACAACAATATGCTAGTGTGTGCATTGGACTGGAGTGCAACAAACTTAACTTATGTCTCTTGCCACTAACAGCTTTATAACACTCACATGAGTGGTTGTGTTTTTATATATATATATATATATTCTGATCTAATTTGTGTATTGCTTACATACCTTGTTGTGAGTAGATTCAATTTGTACTGACAGGCGTTCTTAGAATCCTTGATTTTTTCAGAATTGGATAAATCTCAAGAATGATGACTGAAGCCTATTGAAGGAAATAGCGTCTTCAGCTTCTTTCCATCCATGAATTCCAAGCTTTTAAAAAAAAAAAAAAAAAAAAAAAAAAAAAAAAAAAAAAAAAAAAAAAAAAAAAACAGAAAATCTCAGGGGTTAAGCGAAAACATTTCCTAGGGTTTAAGTAGAACTTCTAATTGTAAAAGCCTCAACTTACCACTTATATTTAAAAAAAACAAAGGGACTTAGCTGCAAGCGAGTTAAGTTTTTGATAATCACCTTTCATTTAACATTTAAGAAATTATGTCTTGTACTAAAACGTCTGAATTTCTCTTTACTATCTCTCCCTTATGCCTGGCTCGATGAGGCAGTCAGCATCAGGTAAGAAAGTTTATTGGGGTTCAAGCATCTGATTGCTAATACTGACAGATTTTTTTTTCTTTTTTGTACTTGTGGAAGTACCCCATTATTTATGAGTCTTTCAATATGTTGACCAACAGGACGTGCAGATTCTCTTTAGAATGCTGAATCTTTTAAGCCCAAAAAGATGCATACGTGTGAATATTAAGTCATTTACTTGTGACAGTTGTGTTTTGGGATCAAATGGCTTTTGAAGGAATAACAGTTCAGTATATTTTAGTTGCATATTTTTGCTAACTCTGAAATATTCCGAAGATCGTATTCATGTGTTATAGTGAAAACTGGCCAAAAGCTGCAGTCATCTAGACGATATGACCTGAATTTGAGAATTAAAGCAAGACCTGTGGGTTTACCAGACCTAGTTTTACAGACTTTATGAGATTTGAGGTTGTTGCAAAACTGAAGCAGTAGAAACGACCAAAATTCATGTGAATTGGGGTGAGACGTGTCTAGTTCCCTTCATGAGAAGTAGAGTCAGACCTAGGACTGAAAGGATAAAGTGGTACTGGCTGTCTTTACAAAAGAGAACATAAGTGACAGATCCGAGTGTGTACCCAGGCTGTAAGTCCATATTATGTTCAACATGGCTGCAAGAAAAAAAGCTGTTATTTTTCTTCAGATGAAATGATAAGAATAGCAGTAAAACTAGGTGGTTTTTTTTTCCTCTTGAGTTCTTAATTAGACTTTCAAATACATTGATACAATGTTTTGCTACGTTAATAACATCTTGACGTGACCTTTACTATGTTAAACTTTTTCTATGTTCAAATAATACACTGAAGGTAGAGATCTCAAGAAGTCACTCAAAACTCAGTGAACAAAAAAATGTTATTTATCAACTGGAAAATCTTAAGCTATGCCTGCATAGTAGCAAACATGGAGTGGCTATTTACAATTCAGAAAAAGTATTTTATAGTTATTACTGAGACTCCTATAGTATCACTGGTTCAGTGTACGACAGCAACAAGAACCAACAAAACGATGTTGGGAATCAAGAGGCAGAATATTAAAAACAAAAGAAATACCACTTTATTGCCACTACAGAACTTTAGTGCAAGGATACTCCCTGTGCCACAAGCTGGATGTAGAGAAGTTAAGGAAAGGCTGGAAGGAAGTTAAGGAGCAACTAAAATCAGTGGTTTAGAATGTAACCGGCTGTAGGGAACCGGGGGGATTAGATTAGAGCATCCCCAGTAGTCTCTTCCAGCCCTTACACGTCTGTGATTGTGTGAGTGCTGCTGCTTCATGAGGAAAGGCTAAAATAGATGGGACTCATCGATTTTGTAGGTAAGGCAAAGGAAAGAATTGTGATCAGGACTTCAGGATCCTGACTGAGTTGTTTAGTAAAAGGTGAAAAAACATCTGATAACTTCTAACTGATACTAGTTAGCATCAATTACATTGGAATGCATACTATCTACAAGTTGCTCCAAACGCTTTGAGAAGCCTTCCCAAGCCCTCCTACTGCAGCAAATGCTACAGATAATGGGTTTATTTCAGAAACGTGCCTAAATAAATGTTAGATTGAGGTGCCCTTGAAACATATTCCATTCTGAAAGTACTTAAAACTGAAAGTAGTGTGAAGGTCTTCACCCTCATCCGTTGGATGCTTTTAATTTCTTGAAGATCAGTTGATTCCAATATCTCATTTTATTAACATTCATATTTGAAAGAATTTAAGATGCAAGTCTTAAATCTGTATTTCAGTTAAATTTTCATTGTTTTCTAACTGTGGTGCACTATCACAAAACCCTATGTATCAACAGCGTGTTACTTCTGTTTTACAATTAGAAATCTCTATGAATGACAGCATGCACACTTCAACAAGTGTGGTGATTTTTTTACCAGTATCATGGTGTGTGTTTGTTTGTTTTACACATGGCTGAACTGGATCTTTCCAAGCTGGAAGGGACCCTGGAGTCTGCTTAACCAGCTGCTCAGAACAGTGTTGGCCAATGATTTCAGAACAGGTTGCTCAGGACTTTGTCATGTGGTTGCTGAAAACCACAGAGGATGGAGATGCTCAATCTCTCAGCAACCTACTCTAAGTCTTAATTAGCCTTACAGTAATTATTGTCCCTTCGTATTCAAACAACCTTCTG
The DNA here is from genome assembly GCF_951394365.1 of Tetrao urogallus. NCBI lineage: Eukaryota > Metazoa > Chordata > Aves > Galliformes > Phasianidae > Tetrao > Tetrao urogallus. Next base: position 15,873,881 of record NC_136818.1, on the reverse strand, counting down.
TGTTATGATCATTGTCTTCTCCCATCGTACGTTTCAGTGAAGAGCACAATTTTTAGTCATCTTATGGCATGAGCTTCTGCCTTTTAACTTTTTGGTGATGTCCAGTGAGTCTTTTCATCAGCTTCTTGTACTGATGAATAGTTGAGGTAACGAATGCAAAGTCGTGTGCAGTCTGGGTACCAGATGAAGTAAGAACCCGTAATGTACTGGCTATGCTTTTGTCCATACAGTGTACTGTGCTGTTAACCTTGCTCGCTGCTTGGAGATACTGCTGTCTCCAAGCCTATCATGTATCAAGGCTCCCACAAAATCTTATTCAGAGTTAGTGTTGTCCCCGTGATACAAATTCTGTGCTACAGTGTTTCTGTATTTCACTGTGCAAGTCATTTTTCAAGCAGACGGATGTTGCAGGACTATATGACTGCACAGTCTTCTCGCACATTCTCTGCAGTATGTTCATGTTTGTTCCTAGCCATATAATTCCTTTTGAATGTGAGTAGTTGAACAAGAAGGCAGGCAAGGGTAAAGCTGCAGACCAGAAGAAGTGTTTCTTGAGGGCAACAGATTGTCTTTTTGTTGCCTTAATGAGAGAATACATGTTACAGTTTTCCCACACTCTTCAGGATTTTGCATAGCCAGTAATACCATTTTTTCCTTAGGGAGCCTTTTTCTTAGACTTACACTTGGTGTTTGGGAAGGCTACTGCTTGAAACTGCTAAGCTGTGATTTTTGTCATGTTCCCTAAAGGTGTTCATCTAAAGGTTTATCTCAAGGTATCGCACGCTGAAGGTTTCAGGAAAGCATTCAAGGTCACTGGCTTGGCTCTCAGAGTTCAACTGACGTTGAATGTCACCTTTACAGTTCAGATGAACTAATGGCTTAAGTGTGCAGACATGGAAGCATTCATTTCTTACTGAAATGTGACATTTGTAGTCACTTGTATGTGTGCTTTTTTGAGCCTTTGGTCATGTTGGACAGGAGCTGTAGGGCTGTTCTGTCTTTCTGGGGTAAATTTTTTACTGAATAAAACTGCTGTTCTGGAAACACCATGTGGCAGCTAGTCATGTTGCAAGATATTTTTAGGGACAATGCTTGTAAGTAATGCAAGAATCTCAGTATCCACATATATGAAGTAGTAAGAGTTGCTTGTTCCTGACAAACGTTGCTGTCTAATATCTTACACGTGGCATAAGGAGATGTTGCATCATGAACTATGTAGTGCGAGTGTGAAACTTGTTTTGCTCGTCTTTAAACAAGTGAGTTCCTTGTGAAACAACTGCAACTTAAGTGTACAAGAACATTCCAGTACTAGTTAGTGTGCATAGTTGTCTCCAAGTTTTAGGTCTGCAGTATGAGCCTATGTTCCTAACAGGAGCATTCCGATAAACATCAAAGTGATCAGATATATGGAGCTTTTACATACCATTTACGTTTGATTTGAGGCTTCTAGAATGATTGAGATTCTTGCAACCTTTTTTCCAAACGGTTTTACTTGTATTTCTTGCATAAGCCCAGTGTGAATATCGAAATTCCTTCTTCCCCAAAAGAACAGGTAAAATCTATTACTGATATAAACGGCAAGGACCTGTGTGCTGCTCTTATTTATCAAGCTGAATATCACTTCAAATTTCTGAAACATGCAATAGGTTTGTGATGCAAGTAGCTTCTCAGGCTTTTTCTCTCTACTTTCCAGATCTGACACTGTTAGGAGTTGCTTACAAAATAGCACTTGATACATCCTCCTTTTTAAGCAGGCAAGAATGACATTAGGAAGTTTCTGTAATGCATTTCAACGTCTTTGTAATTCCTTAGGATTCTTATCATAATACTTAACAGTTGCTAAGTATTGACTCTGAGGCAATTGGCACTAAAAGTTAGGACAAGTGAATTTCTAAAGAAAAACTATCTCGGGAAAGTCTTCTGGGCGCCATGGTTATTTTGACTTAATGAACAGGGGATTTGCCAGAGCTTCAGGTTTTACATTCAGAAACATGGTTGAATACGTGGTTAAGTAGCTTATAACTCCAGATTGCATGTTGAACTAGTTATTATATCTGGCCACAGCCTGAGAATCTTTTTTCTCGTTTGGTTTCTTAAAATTGAAATTATCATCTATTTGTGTTGTATGGGGTTTCTCTTATTGTCTTGAAATATCACCAGCTCTGAACTAGATAATGAAAGGCTGCTTAATCTTGCAGTGTAGACAGAACTGAGTGTGTTTGCTGTGTGCTTTTTTCTGTGGCTGTATGAAACTAACAATACTACATCTGGATCCTTCTGCTTAGGAGTAGGGGAGGGCTTTTCTCAAGTTGAGAAATCAGTGATGGGGAAAGGATGAAACTTCAAAGGTATAAGATGTGAAGGCCAAAAGTGCTGTCAAAATGAGTTGTGCACTCTAGAAAATTAACAATCAACCATTCTCGTGGGGATGCTAAAGATGCAGTGAGTAGCTTGGAGAAATCTGTCACTTGTGATTCTGGGTACCTTGATTATTAAGCTTTAAAACTGAAATAGTCCGGGTGTGCGAGAAGAATTTTGGAGCATTTAAAGTACTCTTTGAGGCATTCTTTCAAGTTCTCGGGACAGCCAGAAATGAGAAGTCATTAGGAAATATTCTACATCTAAGTTAAATTAGTTGAGGAGAGATTATTGGAAGTGAGTGGTTTTGTTTTGATTTTGCTGCTGGACTCTTTAGCTCTGATTACCTTAAATCCCACTTGTTTGGTTGGTTGTTGTTTTTTTTTTTTTTTTTTTTTTTTTTTTTTTTAACAGATCAAATGCTTAAAAGGACAGAGAGACTTCTCAGACCAACCCACTTTTGATGGGATCCACATTGTCAACCATTTCACAGGAGATGATGAGTCATTTCATTCTTCTGATGAAGATTTTATAACTAACTCCATACAGGAGAGTGGGGTAAACTTTCACTTACGCAGAAGGACTGGTCAGATGGCTTTGGATCACGCAGTTGTAGGCAGCAGTGACAGTGAGACTGAAGAAAGCACACTCCAGACTGGAAACTTGGACAAGATGGTTTCCAAACAGAGGAGAATGGAATCTTACTCTACTACTGTGTGATGATCACTGTGACTAGCATTTGAAGACTTCTGTGTTTCTTTAAGGCTTAAATTGTCAGATAATTGAAGGCATCCAGCAGTTGGTTTAAGTAACTACTGGATCTGTTCTGGCCTGTGATAAATACACACATGTACTGTCCACCTGCCTTCTCTTTGCCAAATCTTGCTAGTGACGTACCATTGCTGTGACGCAGGCTGGGAAGAAGTTAATGGATGACAGTTCTGACAGTATTACTGAATGTTCCTTATTTTAGAAACTGCAAATATATAATTTCTTTAAATGTGTGAGAAACCCTTTTGCTGTTCACAAGGATGGGAATTATTTTCCTCAAAAGAAATCGCTCTTGTGCAATATTTTATGCTCTGAACAAATGTGTATGTTTTACATCGTTATCCATTTGTGATCAAGATGGACTCTAACCATCTGATCATATGGCATATATATAATTATGCTTCTCAATTACTTCTGTTTTATTAAAGTTACCAAACGCCCACAGAAGGCTTGAAAGAGAAGCCATAATCTATACTACTTCCTATATACAAGTACTGGTCACTAATGTCATAAAGGTGTTTTTCACCCTTTTCACTTAAATTTATGTGCATCTGCTTTTGATGTTGCTAAATAATACCTGGTCTGAATATATTAACTACAATAATGTTTATTTTGTACATATTTATATAACTGCACCAAGCTGAAAATGTATATTATACCATTTTATACGAGGAATGTAAATGTTGCAATATGACTGTCTCATATTCTACCTGGAAAATGAATTCTGTATATACACACTAGAAATGAATTGCTAAATAAAAGCAAAACACTAACTTTACATTTAGTTTTGGTCTAGCTAGCTAACGAATTCCTGTCTAACTGAAATGCTTGTTCAAAACACTATTGACTGAAATCTTTTACCTTCATATATATGTAATGAAAATAAATTTTTCACAATTTAACAAGGTTGCAGCATTTCCTGTCTAGTCACTTCTAAGCTACAGCCCTTGGTTACCCTCTGGCTCTGAATTAGAGCGGTACTTTGAATAAAAAGAAAGATTATTTGTGTATTCCAGTTAACAGTTCTAATGAGGGTATCAGTGCAGTGAAAATGTCTGTGTTTAGCAATGTCTGTGTTTAGTTTTCTTGCAGTTTTTTATTGCCGTTATCTGAGAAATAGTATAGATCCTGTCACCAGGATAGCTTTTTGTTAGCCAAAGTGTGAGTGCTGAGCAATTCTGCTTTCACCCTCTCCTGTAAACTAAGATCCAATAACACAGCCCCCTGCCTTGGTTCTTGAACAGAACAACTTCATCTAACACTGTCATATGAACACCCTTGGAGACAAGCTAGTTAGCAATTTTCACCACTATTAATATTCTTATCATACATATATACACAGTTCTTGGAATTTGTTTTCAAGTAGTATTTGCAACTGTATTTTATTTAAGAATAAAGGGCTATGTTGGCAGTAATAGCACACGTTAAGTCTTACTGTGAGAAGCAGCCTAGCTATTAAAAATCATGGAACTGTGGAAGCATAGTGCTGAAGACGTTTGAAGAACATCTGAGCTCCCAGGAAAACGGCAGAAGGGAGGAGGAAGAACATTTCAAAGAACAAATAGGGAAGGCTGAATGGAGGAAGCATCTTCTGGGTGACTCAGCTGCTTTATTTGTTTAGGCAATGCAATTTAAATCTCAAAGCAAGCGGGTGAAAAATTTTAAGTTACCCACTTCTGCAAGTTCTGCCTTGCCTCATTTCTTCAAACTATTCCCACATCTTGCTGCTGCCTACACCGTATGCTGTATAGCTCATGGAAATTGTCATCTCTGAGGAGGATTAGCTTGACTTTGGTTCTAATCACTATTAGAAATCTCCTGTGCAAGAACAAGCCATGCCTGCTTTCTTTGCTAACAAGTAACATTTTTTTCTTTCCAGTGAGGATCCAGTGACATATTTTGCAGCTGGATAATTGTTACCTAAGATGATGGGTGATAAGGTCTTGTTGCCTGTCATCAATACCAGCTGCAAGCCTCTCTTAAAGGTAATGTTCCATAATAAGTGGCACGAGCAAAATGCAGTTGGAGGTCTGTATAAATGCTTGAGTGCTATAATTTTGCCTTAACCGCCTTACTGTTCAAGTGCTAGTAAATAAGATCAGTTAACAGGAGTTGTTTCCTGAACTTTTGTATTTTTATGTATTGCTAATAGTATAATTGCAAATGCTGAGTAACAGCACAAATAAAAATGTCAAGGGAAAAGCAAAGGCCTTTATCCAACTACTGCACCTGTTTCAAAGATGAAGGTCAGTGGTTGAACATGCTGCAGTTTCAGAAGTTTTATGTGGAACATCCTCAGAGGGCAACACAAAGAATGCTGTTGAGAATAATCATACTTCTTCTTCAGATGTTCTGCTACAAATGAAGTTAAGTTCTTTGCCTATGTGTGTTACGATCTGAATACAGACCAGAATAATGGCAATATATTAACAGTGTAGGTGGTACATTTACTAGTAAGTCAAAAAATAAAGCATATTAATTATGCTACACATCATGACCTTGCTTACGTGACCTTCTAAAAAACTTCATAGCTCTCTTAGGTTTGTTGCTTTGCTACATTCAGGCTGCAGAAACTCAATGTGAGTGTTAAAAAGTTAAAATCACGTGAACGCAGAAGTTAGCCTCAATATGTGCACATTCAAGAATTCTGAATTTTGGTAGTGTCATACACAGTTTCCATTTAAATTCTATGTTTGGTAGTAAAAAATGGTTCTGTTTCCCTGATCTCATAGTCAAATACTTTCATTAGCTACAAAAGCTTGAACGTTCACTTTTTTGTTTTTGTTGTTCCTTCCTGTACCTTGCAAAGGTACAACTATTTTAGGATCTGATAGCGTGGGCTGTTGTGCTCAAAGGAGGGCTGCGAAGATGGAGAAGGCTCTAGAAGGCAAGGCATGTGAGGACTGGCTGCAGTCACTGGGATTGCGCAAAGCAGAGCCGACGGAGGGGAGGCTTCGCGGTGTGCAGCTCCTCACAGGGAGCAGAGGGGCAGCGCTGAGCTCTGCTGACCCGAGGGAAGGGCACGGAGCTGCGTCAGGGGAGGGGCAGCTGGGGGTGACAGGCTCTGCACCAGAGGGCGGTGGGTGTGAAACAGGCTGCCCAGGGCAGTGGGCGCAGCACCAGGCTGCCCGAGTTCAAGGAGTGTCTGGGCAGTGCTCTCAGATGTACGGTCTGCTTTTTGGGTGGTCCTGTGCGGAGCCAGGAGCTGGACTCGATGATTCTTGTGAGTGCCTTCCAACTCATGATATCCCACAATTCTATGTTTTATCTTCCACTAAATTAAAATTTCAACTGTGAGTATAAATTCCTCTACCATTTTCACTAAAATAAATTCTTGTAAGACAACAAAAGAAAAGTGACTAGCACAAATTTTACAATACCACTTTGTAAATAATGTAATACTGTACTTAGTCACTATTCAGCTCTTTTGTGGAAAAGCAACACTGAAGAAAATGCATGTTTTTGTTTTGATTTTATGTAATCAGTGTTCTAAATAAAAGATGATGTTAGCGATTCTGAGAGAAATTTGATGCTCGTTCCAAATTCATACTTTAAAATCCAAAGTGGAGGAAAGATTTGTTAGCGTAAAATGTCCACAGTTTAGCATGGATATGCTGCTAATGGATATGCTGCTAACTCCTGCTAATACCTGCAGAGACATCAAAGAAGTGTTGCACATTTTGAGAGAAGGCAAAGAATAGAGGATAATGCAGATTTCCTAGGACAGTCAGTAGGCTAGTCCTGGAGGCTAAAAAGAACAACCACCAACCAGCAAGCCATAATATCGAGCTTAGTACAATCTACCTGAAAATCGCAGTGTTTGGTTTAACTGTGCACCTGCTAAAGAATTTATGTGTGCTGAGATGGAATGCAAACGTTCTGTAGAACCTGATGGATCTCTGGATTTCACAGTTCCATTTTGTTCTACGAAATACTCTTAACAGTATAATCATGTTGATACATTTTTTAAATTCTCTTTTTTAAGGGGGGGAGATTTTTAAAATTATTTATTTTTTTTTTTACAAACAAGTTCAAGACAAGATAAATCAATGAAATAAACATATGCAGTAGCCATTAGAACCAGAGATTCTATGAATGGTGGAATGAAAAGTGCACCATAAGTTGAGTTCCAACATAAATTCTAAATAGCATGATGTTTTATTTTGTTAGAGAAAACATGCTAACATACATCTACTTAAACATACATAGTCAACCGATTGACTCAGATACAATCATACACGTACTTGATCCAAAATATAACACCTTAACACTTTCCCTTCCCAAGACTCAATACCTCATTTCAGAATCATGAAATACAAAAGCAATGCAGCACATTCTCGGAGTTGTACACACACTGCTGCAGAAGCGACTGAAATTTCTGTTGTCCCACTCTAGGAACTAAAATTCCTAAGACAATTTTGCATAGTCTATGTTCCGTAACACACAGATTCAACTTCCAATCCAATCATGGGTTAGGTTGGGACTCCAAAAGACCATCCAGTCCAACTCCCTTGCCATGGGCAGGGACATCTTTCACCTCTGGATCAGGTTGGTCAAAGTCCAAACTGAACAATTCCAGTGGTGGGGCAAGCACTACTTCTCTGGGCGATCGGTCCAGTGTCCCACTACCCACAGCATTAGAAACATTCTCTTCATATCTAATAGCACAGGTAAGTTCAGGGCCCACTCCCTCGCAAAGCTGGAATGCTGTTTTTTTACCTCAACCTTCAACAACCCGGCTGGCCTACTGCCACTTTCTGTCTCTAGTTTGTGTTGGCAGAAATCATTACTCTGAGAGCAGCAGATGAAATTGCTTTTATTTCTCTAGTGAGTTGAAAAGTTACTATTGAAATTGTGAAGTCTGATGTATTTACAGCACATTCGTATGCCACAAGGAGAAAGACACAAAGGTCCCGAGCAGCCGCTAGGAGAACAAAATAAAACAAAAATAGCACAGTCAGCAGGAAATATAAAAAATGATGACACCTTTCCCAAGAGAATGCAAAGCACTACAAGTTAGCATGTGCTAGCAGCTTCTCCCAGTGAAAACGTTCTGGATAACAGAGATCTCAGCTTTCAATACACGGAAGTGTGCACCTTACTCATGAGTTCCCCATAGAATCACTGCTGCTGCTCCCAGTCCTGACTTCGACACGTATAAAAACGCTTCTCCTCCCCTACCTGCGTTCAGCTGCGTCCTCCTGCCACAGTCTCATCACTCCTGACCACGCAGATCCCATCTGCATCCCGTCACCCTTCCTTCCTTATCTGCTTTCCTTGCTTTAACGGACATCTCAGGCGGCTGCCGAGAGCAGCGCAACGCATTACGCCCAGGAGCTCTTCGCTCTTAGGCCTGCGCCTGTAATGGAATCTCGCACCGAACGCGCCCTCCTCCCGCGCTCTGCGGGTAACGGCCCGCCCCACACGGCCCCGTCTCGGCCCCTCAAGGGAACGCGGCCGCTTCCCGCCTCGACCGCCTCGCGCGGCCGCCGACGCACGTGGCGCGCGGCAGACTCGTGCCTCGGGCCGGGGCCCTGCACACCTCCGCGTGGCGGCACCACGGCGGCCACCGCCGGCCCGGAGCACTGCCGGCCGCTCCCGGCGACGGAGCTGCGTGCTGCCGGCCCGCGGGAGCCGCCGGGAGCGGCGGGAAGCGGATCCGGATATGGGCCGGTTCTGCGCTTCGCGGGACGAAGCCGCTTGCGTGCGCTCTCCTCGCACGTGTGAGAGAGCCGGCGCCGCAGGGCCGGCTGCCGTTCCGACGCGGCCATCCTTCCCGACGTGTCGCGCTGAGCAGCCGCTGCCCGGCCGTCGTAGCTGACGGGTGCTGCTGCCCGCAGCTCTCGTAGCGCTGTCACGCGGCGCCGCGCCTGAGGTGTGCGTGAGCCGGTGCGTGCCGCCCCGCAGCCCGGCCAGAACCGTGAGCGCTAACACTAATTACCGTTACGTTTTCCGTTGCCCTCATCGCACACAGCGCGGGCGCTGCCCCGCCAGACACCGAGCGCCCAGTCTCCCTGCGGACCCCTCGGGGGAGCGCCCGCTCCGCCGCGGCCCGCTCCCGGCAGCGCGGTGTGCCGCCGCGCTCGGCCCGGCCGGTTTCGGAGCGTGGGACGGTGTGAAACCCCGATTCCCTCCCGCGGGGCAGGGTACGGAGCCCAGAAACGCCTCGGGCCGACGGCGGCCGCAGCCGGGAGCCCCGACGCCCGCGGCCGTTCAGGAGCCGCCGCCCGCCGCCCGCCTGGCTCCGTCCGCGTTTGCCGTCGCCTTCCGACCGCTGTCAGGAGACGGCAGGCTCCGGGCGGGGCGGCTGGGGGATCTCGCCTACCCCTTCCATATTTAACCATTACCTAAAGCCGAGGGGAAATGAGCAAACCTCCAGGCTTGGGGCTTTAGGTATTTTCAGCGCCGTTGGGCGTATTTATCCCGAAAGAGTTTTCCACAACAAGTTATTTCTGCTCTAGGGGAGGTCTCGGCGGCCCGGGCCCATCACGCGGCGCGGGGCGCCTTCCCGCCGCCGGGCTGAGGGGAGGGAGCGGCCGGCCCGGCCCCGCCGGCGAGCCGTGTGGTGAACGTGTGAGCGGTGCGGAAGTCGGAGGGGATCCAATAATAGCGCAGATAGACGCGTGCGAGCTCCGCGGCCCAGCCCGGAGCGACGAGGCGCCCCATCCCAGGGCGACACCTCGGTGGCACCGCAGCGAGCCCCGCGCAGCGGGACACTGCAGGGAAAAGCGGGCAGAGGAGGGCAGCGGGGCTTATCTGCGGGGCTTCGCCTTTTTCTTTTCTATCTTTTGTCTTCGATGCAGAAGCTCCTAACGCTCAGGAAGTGGAATTTGTGGTTTTGGGGCCGAGCTCTGAAGGAGCACAGACAGAAAAAAAACAAAAAAACAAAACAAAAAAAAAAAACGCAAAAAAACAAGCGAAGCAGCACCGCTCCTCAAAGGGAGGCTAAATTTACCGTCACCCAACGAGCGGGCTGCAGCCTCGGCTGCCACCCGGCTCCCCTCGTCCTCCGCATGGGTAAGCGAGTGAGCGTGCCGCCCCGCCCGCCTCGGGGGCAGCGCCTCTCCTCGGGCCGCGGCCTCGCGCTCCTCAGGCCGCGCGATGCCCTCGGGCCGAGGCGGGGGCGGGGACGGGGACGGGGGCAGGGGCAGGGGCAGGGGCAAGGGCAAGTGCGGCGGCGGAGCGGCGGCCCGCGCCGGGGCCGGGTGGACCGGGGGTCCCCCCTTCTCTCGGGGCCCGGCTCCCGCCCGGCAGGCTCCGGCCTCGGGCAGCGGGGCGGGGGCGACCGGCGGCGCCCGAGGGCTTTCGGAGGGAAAAGCGCCGCGTCCAGACGGAGCCCCCAGCGGCCTCCGCCGTCGGGGCAGCGCGCCACGCCGCTGCCCGTCGCCCCCAGCTCGAGGCTGAGGCGCGGCGCGGGCCGGCCCGGGCGGCAACGCTCCGAGCGGTGCCCGGGGGGCGGTGCCTGGCGGCGGCGCAGGGCGGCCCCGCGGAGGTGGTCGCTGCGTTCGGGCCGCTCCGCTCCGTTGCTCTTGGGCGAACCCGGGGCGGCTCGAGGGAGCGGTCACGGCAGCCCCCGGAGTTCCCGAAAAGAACCGAACGGCCGCGATCTAACGGGCTTCTGGCGGTGACAGGTGCAGCGAGGGCGGCCGAAGCTGGGCTCGGCCCTCCGCTGTCGCCCGGGAGCGGCCGCGCCCCGCTCGCTCCTCGCGGCGCCGGCGGGAGGTTTTCCCACCTCGCCCTCTCCCCTCCCCGGCTTTCGGTGCCCGCAGCTGCACGCTGCCGCGCCAACAGCTGCGGCTCGCTGAGAGGTTCCGTTGTGTTCGTTTTCGCCTTATCGCAGCGGCACAGTGAATCGCTCCCTCCGACGGTACGGCTCCTGCCCGCCGTCAGGCTAACGCCGTCGCCCCGCAGCGATTCCCCTCGTGCCCACCGTGCCGCCCCCCGCGGTCTCCGCGCGGTGCGCGGCTGCAGCCGTTGCCCGCTCCGCCGTCGGGGCCGTCTTCCCCGACCGGGCGGCCCCGGGGGCGGCGGGAGCCGAGAAACCGCGCTCCGGGCATCCCGGGGTTGGGCGGGGGGGGGGGACGGGGGACGGGGGACGCGGCCACCTGCGCGCCGCCCCCAGCGAGCGGCCCCTCCCGGCCCGCGGCCCCGGCCCTCAGCGGCGGTTCGGCGCCTCCCCGCAGGTCGCCTCCCCGCCGCCGCCCCGCGGGAGACTCGGAGGTGAGGCTCGCCGCGCCCGGCGCTCGGAGACGGAGGGTGGCCGAGGCAGTAGCCCACCATGCCGAGGTCCTTCCTGGTGAAGAGCAAGAAGGCGCACAGCTACCACCAGCCCCGCTCTGCCGACGAGGACTACAGCCTACGGCTGGAGACGGTGCTGGCCCAGATCTGCGCAGGTAGGAGCTCGCCCTTAGAGGGGCGGCCCCGGAGCCCAGCAGCGGGCGCGGGGCAGGCGGGGAGGGGGTGGCCGGCCGGGCTCCGCTGAGCTCCTCTCGCCTCCCGCTCCCCGCAGACAGCAAGATCCCCGAGGGCGCGGGGCTATGCCGCACCGTCCTCCCCGACCCGGAGCCGTCGCAGGGCCGCTTTTCCCCGGAATCCCACCTTACCGAGGCTGCCGATGGCACCTCCGAGTCGGCGCCCAGCTGCGAAGGCAGCATCTGCGACAGGGTGTCCGAGTTCGGAGATTTCTGGAGACCGCCCTCGCCCTCCGTTTCTCCAGGTAGGAGCGGGGCAGCAGTGCCCGGCGGGCTCCGGCAGCGCTCCCGTGTCCGCGTTCTCCGGCCACCGTCTAAAACGAGTGGAAGGACAGATTTGCCTTTTCCCACTCGTTTTCGTGTTGTCTCTCTCGGGTTGCTTTTCCAGACGCGCTCCCCCGGCTAAGGGAGACGCATGTTACGGTCAGGCGGTATGGGAGTTGTATTTTTATTGTCATTTCTTTTTGATTAATTGCTGAAGGCAGCCGATTATGTTTTAAAGGTCTCGGCGTTTTCTTACAGGGTCCTGGTACCTGGCCTTAGTGGATAAATGTATTTTAAGGCAGTAAACGTAACTACTTGGCTATCTTTTTACCTGTAGTGAACAGCAGAGACTCTGTGTTTTGGACTGCCTGCTTGATGTTTTCCCGAACTCCCTTTGAGGTTATTTCTTGTCTATAAAAAGAAGAGGATCTCTCCCTCTTTTTTTTTCCCTTTTTTCTTTTCCTTTCTTTTCCTTTCTTTTCCTTTCTTTTCCTTTCTTTTCCTTTCTTTTCCTTTCTTTTCCTTTCTTTTCCTTTCTTTTCCTTTCTTAACTACATTCATAAAACAACCAGATGAAGCTAATGACGGTCAGATTTAAACACCCTGGATCCAGGAAACTCACACTTACGGCTGCAGCGTCTGTCTCTAGCTCCCTTGTCCTGCCTTTGATGTGGTTGGAGCAGTGGGAGATGCTGTCCCCAGCCTGGCATGAATACTTATCTCATTTGAAAATACCACTTTGTCATTTTATAACAAAAATATGTATATACAAAACCTACTTTTTATTGCCTGGGTTAAAAAGCGACAGCTGAAAAAAGAACAATTTCTATCTTAGCAAAGGAAAAATTGTCTCAGCTTTTCAAATTGACAGCAGACGCCTGCAAACGAATACTTGGTCCTATTTCCCCACTGATTTTCCGACTTCATTTTATAGCGTCGTTGCATATCAACAGCTGATTGTAATGATGAGGACTTGCATTTCTAAAGCTCACCAGTCCCTTAAGAAAGCTTCATTTGAACATTCCCTGAAAGAATGCTGATGAGTGTTGTTACAGCTACAGAACAGTTCAGGTCCTGCAAATGACCTAAGGCAGGAATGCGGCAGTCTCTCTTTTGCTAGTATTTCTTCTCAAAGCACAGTGATGTATAATTTTTATTCTTACCAATTGTTCTCCTCATTCCCCAAATAATACCGTTTTCACAAGATATCTAAAAGGCAGATACAAAATGAGCAGCTATTTACCAGGGCTGCTCTGCCTTTGCCTTCTCCCCGCTCATTTCTTCCCTTGAATTATAGCTCCCTGCTGACCGTTCGGGTTACCTGGGAAAGGTATCTGCAAAATGACAGTAGCATCCCCAGATCAAGGTTTTTCAGAAGAGGGGCACAGTCCTGGAACTGTTTGATTCACATGGGATAATTGAAGGTTTGGGACTCCCTGTGCTGGCATGAAAAAGCATCATTAATCTAACCTTGGTGCATCGAGAGAGGTGCTGTCAAGGATCAAGGCACCAGCAGGAGGGTTAAATAGGTGGGCTTCCTTTCTCAACTTTCCCAAATCCCTGCTGTCCAGCTGCCTTGTCAGATTCAGCGTAAAACTGGAATTTGTGCCTATGTCACTTCTGCGAGATGTGCTGGTGAGATGCTGGATTTTTGAGACTGTGTTTGTCTGTGTGTTTCTGTGCTTCTAAGGCAGTTCAGCTGAGAAATGATGTTTGTAAATCATGCGTAGGGCAGGTGCAGTGAGTAGTACTGTCACCTCATCCCCAGGAGTGAACGTGGATGCTTTGTTGTGCAACGGAAGACAGTCTTGAGATCTGTCTTTGAATGCAGTGCTGCCAGTGCAGGAGGGCTGGCACAGATACAATGCAGTACCTTTATAGAGTTAGCATTCTACATACATTGACTGCATTAATGCAGATCACTGTGTTATTTAACCTCACTTTCTACGTAGGCCTGTAATCACGTGTGTTTTCATATACAGAATGTGCCTGATAACTCTGTACAACAGTACGAAGGCATTGCTTGATGAATCTCTTGGTGCTATAGTCTTGAAGGGACTTTTATTGGATGTAACAGAGTTGTCACTCAGGGATTATGGTGATTTTTGTTCTGTGGAAGAGGACACTTGAATCAATTCCCAGTCATTTCAGGTAGAGTTTGTCTTGTCATCCAATAAAGAGTGCTGACGTTTCTCCTCCCAGGGGCTGCACGGAACTGCTAGGAATGGAGAGGAGGAAGAGTGTCTATCTCTACCATTCACCCTCTGGAGGGCTGTGGAGCAGAGGAGAGGCAGAGATAGCAGTGTCTTTTGCTTGTAGTGTGACACATACGGTTTGATGCTGGATGTGGGGCTTGGATGCCTTGAGCTTGCCCTTGGGAAGTATAGCATGAGTGGCTCCCCTGCGCTTGTGCCTGCAAGGTCTTTAAACTGTGTGAGGTGATGGAAGGAACGCTGCACGCAAACTGACATGTGGTGCAGTGTTTACTGTGTCCAGTGTTGCCAATTCCAAGGGCTCAAAAATTAGGTCATTCTTTTGTCCCCCATCCCTCAATGGACTGGCTTGAAAATCAAAATTGTAAGAAATACCTTATGGATATTCAATTCTAGTGTTGAAATATTTACGGTTTATTTTTTCATATTTTTTCTTTATGGTCTGGGCTAGTAGTTGATTTTAAGGGGAAAAAAGTAGTTACAAGAGCTAGAAAACAAAAGGAAAGCTGTGCGATGAAATCATGCAGTTTCAAGAGCTGGGGCTTTAAGATAGTTCTGAATCTTGCGATAAAATCGTGAGACATGACAACACTGAAACTGGTTGCAAGACACAAGATAGATGATGTGATGCTGACCACAACTTTGCAGTCAGTGCAGAACAGGAAAAATCATGCTTAGCACCATGTCAGCTAATTTGATTTCATCTCTCTGTTCAGATGTCCCAGTTGATACGTGTGCTTCTATTCCCAACTGAAATACTAGTACTTTATTGGAAAAACCTGAGTCTATTAACATATGAAGCTACATAAAAGAAATAAGAATTGAAAACTCGATTTCTGATGTATTTTCAGTCTTTTCTGTAATCCTCAATGGTCATTTGTCTACCTGAATGGGTAGCCTAATGCTTCCTGCCTCTCTTCCTTATCCCACTCCCAGTTGTCTTTTTTTTTTGCTGAAGACTGATAAAGCTGTGGAATCTGTGAAGCTGGCAAGAATGAGAAAAATCAAACAATTGTGAGCGTGCAGGTTTTTGGGTAAGGGAAGCAATTCTGCTAAACAAAGTGGTAAGGAGTGCCAATATTTCTGTGAAGGCATCAGCGTTTCACCAGTTAATTTATTAATGCTTTTTTTAGTTCACTACTGTATTTGTCCAGTGGAGACATTTGACTCTCCCAGCTCTGCCACCTTTTGTGAGGTAGAGTGAAAGCAGCACACCTTGGACACAAATCACCACCTCCGGCAGCCACAGTTGGGATCTGATACCTCATATTCCCTGCATAACTGTGTTTTCTCCATACCCTGAGCGTTCGTGCCTTCGTACACTGATCTCTGAGACTGTTTTCCTGCCATTACATCAGTCTCTGCTAAAGCAAGTGGGATAGATCTTATACCTACCCCCTTGGTCAGATGCTGTTGCCAAAGGTGAAGCTGTTACAGACAGCTGAAGTCACCTGAGCTTGTCTTGGTGGAAGATAGCTTTGATTATGGCTGATAGGAAAATCTCTTTGTCCTTCAATTTTTAATGCAGTGTATCCCAATGATTTCTATAATGTGTTTATGAACTCAGTATTTTCAGTGCACTCAGTGTCTTTATACAGAGAAATGTGAAAGAACTATGATTTTATTTCAGATAATTTTATTTTTTTTTTCCCCTGAAAAAGTGAGGCATGAAATTCAAGCGCTTCAGAAGCTGTTTTCTGTTTCGCTTATTTTTTTTGCCAGTAACAGGCAGTTATGGCACGAAGTTGAGAGACTGGATTTGGGCATTGCATTGTGCAACAAACAATTTTTAGTTCTGTTGTGCAGGTATACATCTCAGCATGTTTGCTTCTTCTGGCAGCTCCATAAAGTCATTTCTGGGTGAGTGTGACCTGCACTAAACTTAAATATTTGGACTGTCGGCTTTGATGCTCAGCTTGGGATATAGTAAGTATATTTTTCTGAGGAGCAACAGATAAAACCAAAGGAAGTTGCAGGCAGAGTTGTTTAGTATCTCAACAGTCAGATCAGTATGTATGCACCTGGGCACCCAAAGATGGAGGTGGTTGCTTTGAATTATTTGATTGGGGTAGCAGGTGAGGAGTTAGTGGATGCACCGACCCTACTGAATAATGTAAAATGTATAAAAAGCAGTTTAGGCTCTGGTACAAACCTGGGTACTGGGCCAATTCTGCCTCATGATGGTGGCTGGACTGTAAAAGTACACTAATTCCCACGGCCTTGTGTTTCCACAGCCTCAGAGCGATCTGTGTGTCCATCCCTGGATGAAGCACCTCCCTTCTCGGTGCCCTTCAAACCATACACATGGAGCAGCCTGGGAGGCTCTGAGCTGAGGCACCTCGTGCAAAACTACCGGCCCTGCCCAGCGCTGGAGCGAACTTCAGCCTTGAGGCTCTTCTGCGAGCGGGGCTCAGAGCCCACCCTCTATGGTGCAGAGTGTAGCTCTTCCCTTGGACTTTATGGTGATTTTGGCTCCCCAGGCCCAGGGCTGTTTGAGCGGCCTCCAGCAGCAGCACCCGGACTCTATAGTGAGGCACAGACTGGGCTGCAGCAGGAGAAGGGACCTGGTGGCCTCAAAGTGGAGTCGGACCTCTTGTGCCGCCCTTTGCTCATTAGTGCTGGCTCTTACAAGTGTGTCAAGTGCAGCAAGGTAGAGACCCCTTTCTCCCACCTGGTTATGACTGTTCCCCGGCCCCTTTTCCCTGGCTAACCTGACCCTGCCTGCTCTCTCCCTTTCAGGTCTTCTCCACACCACATGGCCTCGAGGTACACGTGCGCCGTTCACACAGTGGCACAAGGCCTTTTGCCTGTGACATGTGTGGCAAGACCTTTGGCCACGCAGTCAGCCTGGAGCAGCACAAGGCCGTGCACTCACAGGTGAGAGCAGGGCAGACTGCCAGGATGAAAGTGGGAAGGCCAGGGCCAGCTGCTTGCTTCAGCAGGCACTGGGAGGGCCATGAAGGCAGTGACAGAGCAGTAGGGTGTTTAAACTGAGAGGAAGAAAGCATAGTGGGGATGCAGGGTGCACTTGTGGGTGAAGAGTATGATGGTAAGCAGAGTAAAGGGTGGGCAGCTAGCAAGCAAAGGAAGAATAGGAACAAGTTGACAAATCACAGAATACTGACTTTGTTTCCATTCCCTTGACCTTGTGTGTGTCTGTATTAAGCAATGGGCTCTTTTGGCACTCCAGAAGTAACGGATAATAAATAATAAATTTTCGTTCTCTGAGCTGGAAACTGTGAGCAGGGTGTGAACTTTGTTAACGGCTAAAGCAAGTCACTGTGCTTTCTTCAGACACAGCTCTCTATATTTTTTTCTCCTCCCTCTCCACCAAAGAAGTGAATCTTCCCTTGTTGGTAGTCATTGTGTCCATGCAGGGAACATCTGAAAGACCAGTCAGGTATAGAACACGGACTTCATCCGTCTCGACACCCTCTGAGTCACACACCAAAAGAATATGGTAGTTAATTTTGGTAGGAGTATTTGTAACATTTTCCATCTGCTGATATTGTTCCATATTTCCCCTTCACCCACCCACTTAACCTGGCAAATCTTCCTCAGATTGGGTTTGGGAGGATAGAATTACAGCAGTGTTTGTTTGCTGTCTTATTTACAGTTGCATGAGCGTGCATCAGCAGAGTGCACAATGAAGAGAAATATCTCATCACCCATTAAATAATGTTGAAAAGAGCAGTACTGCAAAGTAAATCCAAGGAGGGGAGAAAATTTCTGGGAGTGTGCATAAAAAGCCAAATAAGGTGCCTATATTAAGCACAGCAGGAGGAGGAAGTTGTAATGGGAGTTAAAGAAAAAGATGACCTGTGGTGGAAGCATGTGATGGGGAGATTTGTGTTAGGGAAAGGAGACACAGCAGTCCTAATGTATTTAGTTAGATTTGTCGAAGCAGTAAGCCAAAAAGCTCTTTTCCCCAGGTGTCCTAGGTACCTTTCACTTAATTATAATGAAAGTAGAAATATGCAGTTAGTCATTAAGCTTCCAGCACAAATCCAGCCACAGAGATTTCCCCAGAGAGCCACTCAGACCTCAGCACCCACTTTCCTGTGTAGAGTGCACTTTGAACAGTGCTGCAGCTGCTGCTCTTCCCAGTGGAATGATCATGGGTCCATGTTGAAATGTGCAGGCAGTGGGAAAGGGTTCATTATCTTTTTCTTTATGCAACACTGTCATGCTGGTTTTAGCATCTCCTCAGGCTGGCTTTCTGGAGATGCAGAAGTGCTTTCTAAGGCAGAAGGGCAACACTGATGTGCTGCTGGCCAGATAGCTGTGGGTTCTCTGGCATAGCGTAATGTGGGTGTGTTTGGGCTCCTCTTTCTGCAGGAACGCAGCTTCGATTGTAAGATCTGTGGGAAGAGTTTTAAGAGATCTTCCACTCTGTCCACCCACCTGCTTATCCACTCGGACACCCGGCCCTATCCCTGCCAGTACTGTGGGAAGCGGTTCCACCAGAAATCTGATATGAAGAAACACACCTTCATTCATACAGGTATGCCTTGCAGCTGCTGCTGTTCAGCCTCAACTACAGGGGCAGGTCTCTGAAGTGGTCCCTCTCCAGCAGCCTGTTCCTCTTCAGCTGGAACAGCATATGTACCTTCCTGTGCTTCTCATGGCCCTGCTGTGGTTCACGCTATCTGAGCTCTACTTGTGCAAATGAGGGTGATTTGAATGTGGTTTCATGAACAGCAGCTGCAAAATAACCCAAATCCTTGCAATCCAATCAGTGTTCCCTTAATAGGATCTACCGATGTTTATTTAAACGGCTTTTGTGTAAGATGATTTGTAGAGTGTTATATTCTTGTGGCCTTGATTTACAGCTGAGGTCCCTGGAAAATGATAGGTGAATTTGACTGCAGCATCTCTTTATACAGGATCTACCAATTTACAGTAGGAACAAGCGGAGACTCCTCCTCCAGGTCAAACAGTAAACTGGCGGTCCCAGGGTCCAAATCTTAGTCTAAATATTTGTTCAGAGATTGATTGTCTGCACTTCCACCCGGACTTTCTGAGAAAGGACTGCAGCCTGATACAGAATGGAAAGAGAGGTGCAGAGTTCTCAAGTTTCACTGTTAGTAATAAACATGGAAACTAATAAAGAGCAGGTGAATCACAAAAGGAAATTGTTCTAAAAATATTGCTCAGTGAGAAGGCAGGTTTATCAGAGATCTGTAAAAGTAAATTTTACTTTACATACCTTCACCACATTCGTTTAAGGTAGAGGGAGATGAATGATGTGCGGGACACAGAAATATTTCTAGGCACAAAATAATAGTTGCAGTGGCTTAGCCCAAGGTTTGGATGACCAAAATCCTGGTTCCTGAGAGTGGAATATCAGCAGATATAGGAGCGAAATATTTAAATGGTAAATATGCAGAAAGATGACATCATGTGTAGTGCTGCTTGGTTGAGATTTTTCTAGATCACCATCAGTGAACAATAATACCTAGAAAGATTCTCCACAAGATTACTGCTGAATGAAAATAAAGTATTTAGGAAGTGAAAAGTATTTCCATAGTAACTTTTTCAAATGAGATTTCAACCAAATTCCGAATGGGCCAAAATGTTCTTTAGATGATTATTCTGAGGTCACAAACTGTCTCTGGGCTGTTAATTGATAATATAGAACCAGAACCTTAATTGAGTTAGGGGAAATTTCTTATGCAGCATCCAGTTGCAAAATGTGCTGGAGGCTGAGTTCACACAGATTTTACTTTTCTAAGAATCTGATTTTCAAAAGTACAAACAGTGCTTGTTGCTCCAGCTGAAGTTAGCAGGCTTCACAGGTGCAAAGCCATTCTGAAAATCAGGCTTGGTTTTGTGGTCGGGCTTCCCTTTTTTTCGTTATTTGATAGTAAACAGTATGGAAATGCACTGATATCCTGCTCCTATGGAGACCTGTGTAGCTGTGCCACTGACCTCTCTGTGAGAGAAGTTCAGAGGCTGGATTTATTCCCATTTCCATTATTCGCCAGGAGGAGAACTTCAAGACTCGCTTGGAGAAACTGCTAGCCTTTCAGAGTGAGGACTAGAGGGAAGAGCTGATCACTGTGTGAACCCTGCCCCTCAGGCTCACTCAAGGGCCTCATCCTCCTTTGCAGGCAGGCCACAGCTCACTGATTTTGGCTTAGCTTAACATCCATCAATCTATTCCACTTGCACCTAGGTTAATGCCATCATTGATGTCAGTCATCACAAGCTGGGGTCTTTCCAGGAATTCCTGATGTTTCTAGACAAAAAAAAAAAAAAAAAAAAAAAAAAAAAAAAAAAAAAGCAATTTAAGTCACACAGAGGCTGTGCAGCCAAATATCAGTGTGTTCACAAGCTGTTATGTCCTTAGAGCACTATTTGCTTCAAGCTGCTCCCAGGACTGTACTGGGGCAATGCAAGTACAGCCAGATCCTTGCCTGCTAAGCCACGGTGCAGGCACAGCTGATTACTCAAGGTGACCGACTGCATGATTTTAGTAAGAATGGCTTTCTTTTTGTAATCATGTAGGAATCACTTCAGTTAGCTCCGAGGCCCAGAATGCATTCCCTTATCTGCTCTGACCCTGAGTGTGCAGCATGTTACCCCTTTCACACCTTCTTTAACACCTTTTGCTTGCAGGTGAGAAACCCCACAAGTGTCAGGTGTGTGGAAAAGCCTTTAGTCAGAGCTCTAACCTCATTACTCACAGTCGCAAACACACAGGATTCAAGCCTTTTGGCTGTGATCTGTGTGGCAAAGGCTTCCAAAGAAAGGTGGATTTACGGAGACACCGGGAGACACAGCATGGCCTCAAATGAGCCCTGCAATGCTGAAAGCACCTACAACACTAGGAGAACAGACTCCCTTGGCTTCCCCGCTGGACCTGAGCCCTGTCTGTATAACAGACCCTGGCATTAGCTTTCTGACCGGGAGCTTGGAGAGGAAAGAAGAGGACAGGGCCATGCATTGGCAGCTCAACCTACATGACTACAAGAATGGAAGTTAAAAGTCGGGGTTTCTATCTCTTGTCCTCTGTTTCTGAAATAACACTGGAAAATAAGTCTTTTAGATACAAAGCCTGTTACTCTGAAGATGGATAAGCTACCAAGTATCTGTAAGCTGGAAGGTATTTATCCCATGGCCAAGATAAAAATCCTAATGTTTTCAATACTATGAATTACTATGCACGGATACGTGGGTATGAACTGTGTTTACATAGTACTCACAGAGAGTGGTCAGTAAATGGCACAGGCAGTGCTTGCCTTGGTTGAGGATGCTGAAAGGATTCAGTCTTGGTTTCCTGTCAGGAAAGCCTAGAAGGTCTGGATTGAAGTGTGCAGTTTGACACCTGGCTGTTTTTTAAGCTGAGGCACCAGCTTGGGCCTGCTTCTGCTCTCACTTATTCCGGTTTAAATTAAGAGTTGTATTGACAGTTAAGAGGAGACTCCTTTTACCTCCCAAAGCTATCTCTGTGAATAAGCAAGGCCTGGCTGTGTGTGTTTGAGGCTTGTGGAATTATGTCTTGCTACATCTACTGACGAAAAGGAAGCTTATGAAAGACAACTGGAAAAGCCAAAGCACAGAGTTATGCCTTATAACTAGAAACCCACCTAAGGACTGGTCCTGACTGAGAGCAGGGGCGTAGGGAAAGCAAAGACTTTCGATCCAGAAAAATTGTTGGCTTCTGCACTCAGTCTTGTTATAAATAACTGGAAAATAGCTACCCAATTGTGTCCTTTGTATATTTGTTTTTGTTCTCTTTTTTAAGTTTTTAAAGGGAGACTCACCTGAGGTGGGCAGGAATCAGTGTAAAAGAGTAATTCACTGAATTTGCCTTAAATGACCCTGCATGTACCTCAGTTAAAAAAAAAAAAAAAAAAAAAAAAAAAGCTGTTTTTACTTTGTTAACAAGTTTGTAAATGTCTTATTTAGATTTTATGGAGTGTCTTAATGTTTATTAGTATGTATTTATTGGAACAATGTTTTAAATTAATAAACTATTGAAGATCATCCAGAGTGATCTTTGTTTAATGTGTGACTTCAACATATTATTGAATGTCAGCTGTTACCGATACACCACATCTAGTTATGGTCAGAGATACAGCATTCAAACAGGAAATGCAGGAACAACACAATTTGTGCAATATATTTTGCAGAAGAGCTCTGGCGATTAAAGAACACCGGTGTCCTGCTTATGAATCCAGGTCCATTGATTTCAGTTAATCACTTAGCAATTTTGAAGGCCGGAGTATCCTATGGAATGTCACCATGAAACAGTTTAGTGGGAGAAGAGCTATTTTAAGTGTTTACATTTGAAATGTAGATTGCCAGAAGACCCTGTTTAGCGCAGGAGGAACTTGGATATCCTCTGAGATAAAATGTCTGTGCCAGGAGTTTTCAGGGACACCTGAGGACCAGGTGCATCGCTTACACGGTGTTGTGGTTTTATGATTCTTGTTATCAGTGGCCTGAATGAAGTCTCACCCCCACCGAGAGCTGCTGTGTGGGACATGTCAGAACTCCAGCATGAACTGGAGTCAGAAGTAGGATGGACATGGAATTGCCTTTTGTCTGCCTTCCCTATTAGCAGGGCTTGCTGCACCTGGTGCTGCAGCTCTTGCAAAAGAGGAGGAGGAGGAAGATGGAGGGTCCCGGTGCCCTTTTACCAGCAGAGTTCTTTTGGTGTGCACGTCACCTTGTACTCTATTTCTGATTTTGCTTGTGCCTTTATATTGAATAAAACCTCATTAGACGCGGACAGGACCGCAGGCTAATAAGTGGTTGCAAGGTTAGTGTTGCTTTCTCCCTCTTTATCTCTTTAACGGGAGGAACATTTCCCTCAGTCACACGAGGACGCGGAGCAGCTCGAAAGGCGGCACGTGGCAATGCCGTGCACCTGCTCGGCGGCAGCCAGGTGGGCAGAGCACTGCCGATCGGCGGGGTCCGGCCGGGAGGCCCGCAGGCGCGCTGTGGAGGCGGCAGCGCGGAGGAAAGCCGCTCCAGCCGGGCCGCGCGCCGCTTCCCGCCGGCCTGAGGGCCGAGGCGCGGCGCTACCTGCCGCAACCGCAGCGGCCGTCGCGGGGGCCGTGGTGCGGACGCCGGGGGAGCCGCCGGCTGTTCTCAGCCCGCGCTAAGCCCGCTTCGTGGCGTTCGCGAACGCAGGAGTTCGGCGTAGGAAACGAAGTGGGCGCCTGGAGAGGCCCGGTGGTGCCCCGGGCCTTGCCCTGCCGTGCCCTGCCCGCGGCAGGCTTCGCGGAGCTGCTCGCTGCCCGGCGCAGGTAGGCCGGGGCTGATCCCGGAGCGCTCCGCGTTTCTCTCACGGGAATGCCGTTGCCGTGCACGAGTGCCGGCCGGAGGTACGGGGCGCTGCCTCGGTCCTCAGGAGTTCCTGTCCGGTCTCTGCCAGTGGGCAGCGTCGCTCCGCAGGCCTGAGCAGCCTCCGTTACCAGCGCTCGACTTTAAAAATACGACAGCGCGGTGACCGCCCCAGCAAAGCGTCTCATTTTCAGATGGGGTAACTCGCACTGTATGAGCCTTGCGCTGGCGAGCGCTGGGCCGTCGGGTGGCAGCGCCGTGTACTGAGGATGTGGTTGGGTGCCCAGGTTGTCCTTCCAGAAAGGTTAGTTTCTGGGAAGAAAGGAACCCGGAGGTATTTTACTGGCCTAACTCTGCCGTCCTTTGGCGTGTCCGGGCCCGTCGAGCCGCAGGCCCGAGCCCCTGCCGACCAGCGGTGTGTGGGAGCAGGGTCGTGCTGCTCCCAGTCCTGTGCGAGGCCGCTTCACTGCTGGCTGCTGAGAGCTGCCTGG
The DNA here is from genome assembly GCF_951394365.1 of Tetrao urogallus. NCBI lineage: Eukaryota > Metazoa > Chordata > Aves > Galliformes > Phasianidae > Tetrao > Tetrao urogallus. Next base: position 15,850,016 of record NC_136818.1, on the reverse strand, counting down.
GAAGCGGCCGGCTTGAAGTTGACTGCTTGAAATGAGTGGGGTGGAAAAACCTCTATCTGTGGGGAATCAGAACAGGCTACTGAGAGGCCGTAGTGCAAGTCTAAAGATTGGAAATATCTCTCTCGGTGTTATTACTGCGTGCCATTAAAAATACATTATGCATATTACGTGACTCATTATTCATGAAGCAGGTTCCATACCTTTTGTCTGCCAGAGTAACTGTAGAAAGGGTAAGGGGAGACACTGGAGCACACCTTTGTTTCTTTCTGTAAATTTTTAATAACACCTCTAGCTAACCAGTTGGTGAAGCTCAGTTCCTGCATAAAAGTGGAAAGGCAGAGCTATCTGCAGGATGACTAAGCCTTTCAGAAGCTAATTTGAGCTTGTGTTCATCCACACCAACAATGATTGAATTACCTATCAAATGTGCCGAGCTATCAGGATTCAGGGCATTGAAAAATGAGGTGAATTTATCTGATTGATTTCAAAGACGCAAGTGGAACAAGTGAATTTATTTTTTTTTTAAGTAAATATCTATTCCTTATAGATTTTATACATGTACTTTTGGCAAGCTAATGAATCTGTTACTAATCCTCCAAAAGTTGTTTTGCCTGCCCAGAAAACAAGTGTATCAGATGGAATCAGAATGCTTTATCCAAACCAGTTAGCAGTATGAATTAATGCATGAGGCAGAAAGAAATCAGCTTATTAGGTTCCATCCTTATAGCGAGCAGAGATGTTTAAAATTAAAATATGCAGACATCATCTGTGCTTTCTATATAGTCAGTTTCCAAGAGCAGGTAACACTCAGATTGGATATTGCAACAGAAGGGAGAGCCCAGCTCTTCTGGGTCTTGCTCCTTCCTCAAGCAAAACTTGGTTGCAGTTGATGGGGGAGGAGGAAGAGGTTTCTAGAATAAGCCTTGGCTGAAAGATTGCGAGACTCATGCAACTGTGTTTGCAAGCTGTGCTTCTGTTACGTGTTGATAAAGAACTCCTCTGTTTTCTGCATTTTCTTTCCTTGAGAGGAGAAAAAACAGGTCTGTTGTGTCAAATTCTTTCCCAGCGTAACCCTGGTTCACATCAGGAATGGATTTTCCTTTATTTGGTCTTACTCTAAGCTTTACAGTGAAATATAGCTCGCCATATAGCGCTTTGAGAGAATTCTGATTTAGAAAAGCACTGAAATATGCATGCAAGTCAATTGAGTGCTTCTCTAGTAGGGACCTTGCTTATGAGATGCCTGCTTGGAGTTAAAATTCTGGAGATTTTCCTTGCTGAAATCTACACCTCAATCGAGTGCAGAGCCACGTCCTGCCTGCTGGGCAAATTTTCACCTGCAGCTGAAGTGACTTCTGAGGATGGCAAAGGCAGTATTTTTTTTTAATTGTCATTAGGACCGTGGTTACTTCCCAATGCTTTCTGCTCTGATTAATTAAGAAGTTGAAATGGATTTAAGGCCTGTACATGTCTGTAATGCATTGCAAAGCATTGTACATGGTGGGGAAAGGGAAGGTGAGGGGAGGAAAAAAAAAAAAAGAAACAAGTCCCAGAGAATATCCTAAATATCACGCCAGTCTGTTATATACCCAGTGTATGGACTGCAAATAGAGGGAGGACATAAGAAGCTGGAAGAAAAAGTTTCATGTGTTATAAAAAATGCTGGCTGCACCTTGTTAGCATGATGTTGCCTAATGTTAACCTGGAGAATGTGATTAATCTTTCAAAAAAAAAAAAAAAAAGAAAAGTAAACCACTTTTGTTTGTGCGCTTCTATTTCTCATCTGCAATTTTTTTTTTTAGTAGGGGAGACTTAAGAAAACAGTGCAGACTAAGACAAACCTAGAATGAAAACCTGATGTCTGGCTAAAGGTTGACTTTCCTCCCTTTGCCTGCCACCCAGCCTCTGGGTACAGGATGCTGCCACACATGGGGTGCTCCCATGCCCACTGTGGCCCAGCTTGCTGCTGCAGCAGTGCCAGGCTCCGCTCCTTGCCCCGGCTTGCCCTGCCTGTGAGCAGCCTGGAGACCTGACAGGCTGGCAGCTTGCACCGCCTGCACCCTTGGGATGGCCAGTGTGTTCTCTAGAGTTAGTTACTGTAACAGCCAGCATTAAAAGGAAATTAAGGTCCTCTGAGTCAATAGGCATTTCATTGTGATCTATCTATTTCTGTTTTACCCTTTCTGTTTTTCTTCTGTTGCCTTCTCCTCTCTGCAGCACGGCGATGTGCATGGAGCTCAGGAGAGCCACAGGCTTCGTGAAAGGAAGCAGGGAAGCCTCTTTTGCTGCCTGCTTCTCAGGCTGGGTCTGGCTTTGAGGGCTCCTGGTGCTGTTTCTGATGGGGTTTGACAATGGACTGATTCCTGTGGCCGTTCGGGGAGTGAGGCTGTTTGCCTCCTCTCCCAGATCCCAGGCGAGGGGGGAGATGTTCCTGCCTTCGCTTCCTTCCCGCTTTCCCCAGCCAAGGTTGCATCACAACCATTTGCAGGGGATGGAAAAGACGGTTGCAGTTATGGGAGGAAGGGGTTTTATGCAAGTGGCTTGAGCTCTGTTCTTCTCTGAATACTGAATACCTTGATCTGAAACCTTTCGCTTGGTGTAGAAGGGGACTCCAGCCAGACACTGGGCATAGAGGAGCACGTGCCTGATGAGTGTGAAGTGCCCCGAAGTGCCAGGCATCGCAGAGCATTGGGGAGATGCCTGGCTACTACTTCTCCCTTTTCAGAATGCTGTGGTTTGGTTTAACTGTGACTCTTTCCACTTGCCATTGGGATGTCCGTTTTGTTCCTTTACATGTTCAGTTGCTGAAATCTTGTGTTTGAGCAATGTTTTTGTGGCTCTTGGCAGGATGGTGAAGGCTGCTGCAGTCTTCGTGCCGGTGCTTGGGAAAGCTTAAGGGCTATGCTCTTTTGTTCAATGCTTTACATCTTAGTAGGGGCCGGAGAGCCAAGGAGCTGTCTGTGAAGTGCAGGCATGAGATATGGTTCTCTGCTGAGAAAGCTTGTTGGGCCATCAGGGTGCTGTGCAGGGAAGAGTAATTCAGAAGGACATCCCAGTGTGGCTGGGCTGGGTGCTAGCCCTGTTCCTGTGGATCAGGGAAAATGCTGCGATCAATCAGCATCACTCAACATGGCAGGCGTTAGTGAGGATGTGCGCTGTCACAGGCAGCGAGACCACCAGGCCGAAGTTCTTGCAGTGCCCCGTTCCCTCTCAGGTAGCTGAGGGTTGGAATTCAGTGAGGCTTCTGGGGGCACAGCAGGTGAGCCCAGCGTGCGGGGTACTGCTGCCTCCTAGCCATTGGGGCCTGGCGGTGCTGCAGCTCTTCTGGCTCTGGTTTGAACAGGGGATAAAAGGTTAAAACAAAACCTGGCTTCCTTGTGTCTTGATTTTCCTGAAATCTGTAGAATCCAGCAACCACTGAGTCTCGCTTCATGCCCAAAGAGCTGTCTCAGCCTCCTTCTACCTGTTGCTACTTGGGGCTACTTGGTGCTGTTGCTGCCCCTTTACACTCCATGCTATGTGAGAGCACCTGCAGGTGCTCTTGCTAGGAGGGGCTCCCACAGGTGGGCCCCGCCAGGCCAGGAGCTGCAGGAAAATGTGCTGGGTGCTCTGGTCCCTGCCATTTCAGTCGCACTGCTCAAAGGGTGTTCCTGTTCTTGCTGTGGTAAGGATGCTGTGCTTGCTGTGGTTAAAGGATGGTGATGGCAATCAAGGGCTAAAGCTAAAGGAGCTAAGGCATCACTTTGGCATGGCCACTGGGGACGTGGCTTCGTCTCTGATCACACGTACACTGCAGCTGCCCCAGCCATGCTACTGGGAGGTCTCTTGCTCTTAGCAGCGCAGCCAAACATTTTGTCAACTTACATGATTGTGAAATGGGCTGAAGTCTTTGCCCAGCAGTATAAAAGGACTTTTCAAAGACCATTTTTATTGTTAGCTGCGTATAAAGCAGCCTTTGCATGTCTGAGAATCTGTCCTAACAGCTTTATTTGGTGCCCTGAGGACTGAAATACACTTGCATGGAGTAGAAACAAACAAAGATGTCACTCTCTAAAGGCGGCTTGGGCTCAGGAGGAGATGGAAAGGTGCCCAAAGGCTGCAGCTCATGGGAGATGATGTCCAGTTCCCCACATCCATGGAGACCTGAGAGGGCTCTGGGCTGGGTGCCCATATATGTCTGCAGCCCTAGAACCCTGTAAGAGAAATTTCAGATAGGGCAATTGCTCATCTCGCTAACTGTAGCTCTCAAATGTATGTTGTAACTGTGATTGACAAAGAGGTGGAGGAAACTCCACAATAATACTTGAGTGAAAACGTGTGTCCACAGCGGGAAGTGCCTGTGCCAGGCTCTGGGCAGCATGGCCTGCAGTGTCGGTGTGTGTGTGGGGAGGGGTGCTGGGGAGGTCTGATTCTGCCTCAGGAGGGCATCCAGTGCCCTGAAAGGGAAATATGGCCTGGATGTGACCTGGGAGATGGATACTCAGATACATGCTGCAGTCTGGAGCAGGGCTTTGCTGGGATGTACAGAGCTGAGGGCATGTTGGAATGGAGTGCAAAAAGTGTTGCTAAGACAGGTCATGACACAGAGCCGTCCAGGCATGCAGCATACTGACTGCATGTGTTGAAGGGTTCCCTTGGTGGGAAACTGGTGTGGCCCTTCTGGATTTGTGATTACTTGAGGAGGCTCTGTATGCTGCTGAGACACTGGCCTGGGCTAAGCCATTCTGTCATGGGAATGAGAAAGTGTCTTTGCAGGGTGTCCTCTGAAATAAATTTGGTTTCCAAACCTGTGCAGTGCTTTTACTTTAGTTCCCACATTGTTTTCTCTCCCACCCCCCATGTTCCACAGCACAAGCTCTACAACTGCCAAAACCACACCTGAATGATGATTTTTAGCAGGTGAGAGCAGACATATAGGGAATTGAAGCTTGGTGTGGTGGTGGTGAACGTAAGAACTGAAAGCTGAAACAACTTAAACCACTCAAACCACCTCTGTTGCCTTCAGCCTTCTGGCACAAACTGTTTTTCTGTCTGTGTATGTGCTTTTTGCATGGTGAGACAATTGGGGGAGGAGAGGACTGTCACACTGCTTTCCTGCAGGAGCCGTGCCAGCACTCCCAAAGGCTGGACCAGGGAAATGGTGGTCAAGCTCTTGCAGAAAGCCTGGCAAGAGATGTTCCTTGGAGGAGATGTCCCTGCAGTGGTGAACTCTTTGTGGCATGGATCCTAGGATCTCCTCAGGGCAGGCTTGTATGGTTTCGTTGCTGTACTTGCCAACGATCCTCAGCTCTTTGGCTCTTGCTGGCAGGTTGCACGTGTGGGGCTGCACGTGTGCTGTGGGACTGGATTGGCTTTCTTCCTGTGGTTAAAGGCTTCGTGCACACTTCTCAGGATCAGAGCACGACATGAATAACCTTGCAAAGTAAACACATCCACCTACAATTTTTATTTTCTCAAATCACTCCTTTAGCTAATGTTTCAAAGTTGTATATATACGCAACACATCTGGTACAAACCAAATACTTTCAGTCTGTTGGATCCCAGAGTCAATATTTGCCCAAGGTATTACGAAGACGATCATGAAGTTCTGACTAAAGGGGAGAGTGCTGTGCTTGAAGGCTCATCTTGAACCAGTCTGTGGGCGAAGGGACCCAGAGCTCAGTGATGGGGTGCTGCTGTCCTATAGTGCTGCTAGTGGCAGTCTGGGGTCACCCCCTCAGTGTCTTGTGGGCACAGGTGACTCGATGTTGCTGCTGCTGGTAGGTGGGTGCTGCTCCTGCACCTTCTCCTGATCTGTTCGGTGTCCCCTGAAAATGGGATGTGGCGGGGATGTGTGGTGGTGGTAGGTAAATCACTGTGTGACATCTTACTTGTGCTCCTGTTCCAGATTTTTGCACCAAACCGTTTATTCTGTGTGACCTGTGGTTCCTGGTGCTGTTGCAGCTTTTGCGTAGGCTTCCTGCTGACACACTTGCTGTGCTTGCAGTTGGGTTATGGAGGCTGGCCTAATTCATGGCTGAATCAGTCTCAGTCCCAGAAATTGTATAGGAGTCTGACTTGTCTTCTGGTTAATAGATTGCTTGGGTCAAGAAAGGTCAAACCTCGAGTTTCCTTTTTGTTATTCACGCAGGTAGATGAACTCCCATTTCCTCAAGTGTGTTTGGGAGCTGACTCGCTCACAACAGTTTTTTCTTACTCTAACTGAAATCAAACAGTGGGAGCCTGACTGTAGGATGCCGTACATCCAGTGTCTGTGCTGTCAACTGAACTGAACCTATCTGTAGCTCCATATCCCACTCAGTGATATGTGGACCGCATTCAGCTGCTGGAGCAAGCACCTCACTCGTGCTGGTACAGTGCAGAACTCAGCGAGATGAGACTGCTGGAGGAAAAACGGTTGTTTCCTGGTCACTGCTGACTATCAGGTCAGTGAGCGTTGCTCTTATCTACACTATTTCCGCTGCAATGCTGCATGGCTCAGCACGTTTTGGGCTTTTGCTGAGGCCAGCATCTGCTTTTTCACTCTGCTCTGCTTCCAGGCTGAAGTAGTGCTTGGAGCTACTTGTAAGCCTGGCTGGAGGAAGATCTGGCACCTCACAGCTGACCACTGGGTTGTGGTCAGCCTCAAATTTGTCTTGAGGCGTGCGAGCTGGAATACCCCACGCTGTCACAAAACATTCAGTCGGCAGGGTTAACTCCTTCACAGAAACAGGCCCATGTGGAGCAGGGAGACTGCTGTGACAGAAGCCCCCAAGCAGTGGGATCACACCGTGCCTCAGTTCTGTGCTGTGGGTTGGTCCAGTTAGCACATGCATGTGGCAAAGTTTGACTCGGCGTCTCCTCCTTTGTAGCAGGTGTTTCTTTTAAGCAACCTAGTTGGATCTCTTTGTTGCATTTGAAAAAGCAGAGTTATTCTGTTCAAGCTTTTCTTGTTTTTTTTTTTTCCTTTTTTTTTTTTTTTTTTTTTTTTGTGGGCGGCTTAGCAGTCATTGCACTCTCAGAGAAGTTATTCCTTGTGGTTGCTGTTTGTTATGACTGTAGGAAACACCACGTTTAGAAGTTGCCTAGCAATCTGTGTTATGGTCCCTGTCTCGTTTGCCTGTAACTGTCAGTCCCTGAATTGGTACATGGCTGTTTGTCTGGGCTACAGTCGCTGCAGTTCAGCAGTCTGTGAGCGAGGTTCTGGGGAAGCACTGCTGTAGCTCTGTGCCCTGCTCTCTGTGAGGCTGTAGTTCCCTCTCGTGGCACTCCAGGTGGGATGGCTTCCTGTCTTCCTCTGCTGGCTCCTTCTTGCAGGGTCTCTGCAGAATTGCTTTGCTTCGAAGGGAACAAGTGCTCGATGGACTTAATCCCTACTAAGCCCTATGTTCTGTGCTCAGTGCTCTGTTACTTCACCTCACAGTGTGCCACAGGGAAAGTGGAATCAGTAGGTGGGGGGCAATAGGCCCATGGGGCTGGGATGGAGGCATGGGATTTTCTTTTAGTAATCCTGCTGGATGAAGAGCCTGCACAGGCTGAGGGTCTCCTGCTATGTTGCTCTGGGAAATGGAGATCAAGGTTATAGCAAAGAACTTGCGTTTAGTATCAGGATACCCTGCACTTCAGAAATCAGATGTGTAGCAGCATAAATCAGCAAAGCACCTAATCAGGCATCTGTAGAACTGAGTGTTTCTAGAAGTAAGCATCTCTGAAGTGATTCCTACATTTAGATAGAGAAGTGATTTCTGAGTGCAGCCATGACTTATGCTGTTGTAGACAAGGTGCTTTGCCCTGGCTCAATCTGTTTCATTCTTAGAGGCATGCTTTGCATGAAGTAACACAGAAGTCGTACCAGCTAAAAAGTAAAATAAATCCTAACACTCGAAATGACTACTCTTTATGCAGAGCATCATCACAGTCTTACGCAGTGATAGAAAAATCATTGTTTGTCCATTAGATGTGTGAGGACGTTTCCTTATGCCCGCACTCACAGTTACACTGCATGTGGTTTCAGGAGGACTAATGTAACAGTCAGATTAAGTGCTTTCTTGCCTATGGCTATTTTACTGGAAATCCTGGTAATGAAGACCTCAGAATAAGCATTTGTGTCAAAAAAGCATGTTTTCAGTGCTCCTACCCTGGAAAGCACTGAAGTAAGGTTCTATATTTCTCTTGTATTATTGATTATTTGTTGTAGCTCTTGCCAGAGGATAGAGGACTAAGCTATTCTGTCTCAAAATGTCAAACCCTAACCTTTGTGCAAACTTTCAGAAGTGCAGCAAGCTATGTGAAAATGGGCCACTGTGATTGAATAACGTTAATGTGGAAATAGCTGACTCCCACGCAACACTGGATTTCATCATCTGCAACATTGCTTGGGGCTGTAACGGTTTCACAGAACTGTGATGCTCGCGCTGATTTCCTGATGATTTTTCTATCATAATTGTGGCTGGGCTTTAACATCTGTACAAAGACAAGTAGTATGTAGCACTGAGACATAGATGCAGGTGCTAAAAAGATATTAATATTTTGATACTGGACATTAAGTGGAACTATTTATCCTGGCTGACTTCATGCCACTGCATTGCTGCTTTAGGAGGCAGACTTTCATCCTACTGCATGTGCTTGCTTTCTTTTCTCCTACATGAATTCCTTAGCATCTGGCTGTATCAACAAGCATTTTGTGACTGTGTGATCCAGCATACAAACCCATCCTTCATGTCAGCTCACTGCTCCGCAGGCTCTGATGTGATGCTCTGTGCCAGCTCCACTGTCAGAGATTCCTACCACCTCCTTCTTCCTCTCCTGACCCCCTCCTGAGCAAGTATTGGTCGGGGCTCTGAGCTGGCACTGCTCTACTATGCCCATGCTGTATGTATTGCACTTTACCTGTGCTGTGATGCAGTTCATTGAGTGGAAAATGCTTCTTGCTGACTGATGGTCAGAATTTCAGTTTAAATTAAAAATCAAAATAAAAACAACCCAGAACAACCCACCTACTGAGAAGTATTTTTCACCAAGAACTAATGTTTGGAGTCTTTCTCGGTTTCATTTGCTAAAGGATTCCACTTTTCTCTATACACTTGGTTTGTGCCTTTCTTATTTTTTCCCCCTAATAGAAGAGTTTATTGTCTAGTAGAAGTAACTCCAGATTTGCAGTCTTACTGGGCGAGGGATAATCAGGATTATTTTATCAGAAAAAAACTTCTTAGAACACCTCCTTGCCCAGTCCTCTTTCTTGCCCAGTGCATCTTTCTTCACTGGAGTCCCAAACCGTGCCACAACCAGGGCTGGACCACCTGGCCTAGGCTTCCTTGGGCTGTCTCTCATCCTCTGTCATATTTTCCTGTGGGAAACATACTGAATTCACCAATGCTTTCAAACTTGCTCATGTTTTGCAAGACTCTGAAGAACTAACATAAGTTGGTCTAGTCCGTTCATAGTGACAGGAAGAGATATAATCATCCTGGTTCCTTACTTGTATAGAGTAACTCACTGGACCACAGTGGTAGTTAGCTTTTCTTCAAGGTCAGTTTAAAGCCTCTGACCTGTTGGGCTGACTGAGCATCACTGAGCGGAGGACCTCTGTCCCTACTTCATACCCATCCCGTGCTCTGCAGAGCCCAGCCGTCGGCTCCTGCTGTGTCTGTAGGCTCATCTTTCTTCTTCAATGGACAGGAGGCTTATAAATCGACAGAAAGGCCCAGATTTGTCGAAGAACTCAGCTTTCACAAATGAGGCAAGCAAATACTCCATTTTTCATCTCTCTTTATTTTAATGTACCTGGCCTCAGCATACTTAACCATATTGAAAAGCAGGTTCGAAGTGAGTATATCTACAAATGAGACCCATATCTGGTGCTGAATACTTATGAAAACCTGACATAACACAGCTGTGAGATTTTTATTTGGTGTGGAGTGAAGCTTATAGCATCAGCAGTGAGACAAAGTCACAGAGAAGTGTTCAATGAAGTTTCTTTTTCTTTCTGCTCTGGGTTTGCTAAAGTGTAAGGGACGTATGAGAGCATGTATCACCAAGAAAAGCAACTTGAGATGTGTGTTCGGGTGTGTGGAAAGGGATTTTCCTTTGCAAATGGCAGGATGCCTACTATCGATTCTGTGAAAGCCCACCTCTGTCCCCCTATGCACGTGGGCACCAGGAGCTCGGAGTCTATTTTGGGCACTGTGTCTGATAGTCCACGTGGCTGGGTGAGTCATGCCAGCAGCCTTTCACTTTCCTTTTCTGTGAAAAAGTTACCTGTCTCTGGAAAATGCCTTGACATCAGTGATGAAACTGCCAGTTGGTGATCCATTTTGAATGAGTCCTCACATGGTAAAGAGCTCACCTTAGTATGCAGAAACATGCCGTTAGAGGACAATTTACTCAGCCCCAAAAAATTAGCAACAGAAAATATGCATGATCCTGCAGTTTTGCTCATCTTCAATGATAAATTTGTAGTCTTGTTCAAAGTTGATTCTAAAACTAGGCGATTTTTTACAGCAATTGGTTAAAAGTAGGAACGCTTCTTTGAGCAGTAATTTCTTCCTCGAGGTTGCTTTGTGAAAGATAATGGCTTTTGATAGGTAGTGGCTGCAGAGATAAGAGGGTGTTCTTTGGGGAGCCCCATGTAGGAATGAAATTCTGAACAGAGGTGTTGCTGCTTCTCATCGTGTTAGTTTTAAAAATAAATATTGTGTTTCTGCTAAATAAAAAGACATAACCTGGCCTGCAACAAACGCTTGTTCTCCAATTTGGTTAGAGAAGTGAAAATGTACATTTTTTGAAAAAAAAAAAAACCACGGTGAAATGTGTCAACATGAATGGAAACCAGTTGATCATAGTGAAATTTAACTCAAAATGAAAAGTCACTTTAAACTTGATTTTCTTTTTTTCCCTTTTTTTCATGTGTTTAGAAATGTTGAACTGAAACATTCTGTCAACCTGAACGCTTTTTTGAGTTGAGAAATTAATCAAAACCAACCTTTTCCTGCTGAGGTTTCATTTTCAACCAAGTAGGCCTCTTCTGATTAAAGAAGTCGCATACAAATTATTAATCACCTTTGCACTGCTTTAGCTTTTGGGTGATTCAGATCTGTTTTAGAAACAAGCCTCGTGCCCATCTATAGGTGCTGCTGTAAGAATTGTTCTGAGTGCCCTGTGTGTCTGGTGGCAGTCGAATGTCCCTGGGGAAGTGTCCTGACGTGTGGCAGCCACCTTCTTGTGTTGGAACCGCAGGTGTGAGGGGCACACAGCTCCAGCCCATGTACGAGGAGTGTGGGCAAAGCCAGGCGCTTCTCCCTGTGCACTTGAATGTGAGCCCCGTCACAGGTTCCTTGCAGACTCTCCGTGTGTGGACAGAGGTTTGGAGGCAGCGGGGCTGAGCCTGCTGCCAGGGTTGGAGGGCTGAGAGCGTGAGCTGCAGGAGCAGCGGGTGGGCCTGAGAACAGGCAGGAGGCTGGGCATGGGCTGCTGGCACAGGAGAGCGGTTAGGGGAGGGAGTGGGACGGTGTGGGAATGGGGAGACAGAGAAGGGTTGGGAGATGTGGGAAGAGATGAAGTGAGGTGGGTGGTTGTGACTCTGGAAGCTGTGACACTTAGTTGTGATTTTTTAGTAAGAAGGTTTTCAGTAGCACCAGGGATAAAAAAAGGCCTTCAGAACTTCTGAAGACCTGTGGCTCTTGGAAATTGCATTTTGCTAGTTTTCGGGCTGTAAGACAGGATGCTCCTGGGCCGACCTGCAGGGAACTTCCTTCCTCTCCTTTGCAGAGGAAGCAGGGATGTGGAGATCTGTATCTGTGCTGTGCCCTGACACTGCCGCTCCTTGGTGCTGATGGCTTTATCAGCCCAGCTTCAGACATCGTCTCCTGTGCGTTCAAGGTTATCAGATAGAGATGAACTAGGAAAAAAAAAATCCAACTTTTGACTCAGACCCTTAAAATATAAATGATGTAACCCAGAATCCAGCATTACTCTTACTTTACAGATCTTTACCGAAGATCAGCGTTCATGTACTGAAATTGGAGAGCAGGGTTTTACCTTTGAATCACCAGATTAAGAAAAGGATGTTTCTTCAGTGAAACCTGCACAACAGATCATCTTACAGTTGTATGCTGTCAGAGGGCCATTCAAGGCAGCTTAGACATATCTGTGTGGCTTTACATTTTGACCTTTTCTTTTAATGCTGTGACAACTTGTCAACTGTAGAGGTGAGGTTAACAACATGTAGCAGTTTGTTTGAAGTCAGTTAAGAAACCAGCTAGCTGATCTTATGTACTTTTTCAGCATGAGGATGACTCCTGCTGCCCACACCTGTCCTTCTGCAGTGCTGTGAGTCCCTCTGGGTATCTCACAGCACTGCTGCCCAGCTGGGCTGTAACGCTCAGCCCCTTAACTGGAAAGCTGGGTGTGCTGGGCAGAACAGGAGGCCCCTCAGTCCCACAGCAAGGCCCCAGCTTGGCTCATAGAGAGAGAAAAACTACTCTTAACAAGAAAAGGCGATGTGCTGCACAAATTCATCTCTTCTTTCAGAAAGCAGCATCTGCTTATACAGTGAGTGTAAAAACATGAAGTGCTTGCATTCTTAAGAAACAGGCCCGCATCAAGTCGAAAATGTTTCAGATTCATCTTTGGAAACGATTTGTGTGATTTCTTCTGTTTTTCTTCAAGCGTGATTCTGTTTTTCTCCAGCACTGCTTGCTGCTTGGGCTGTGTGGTTTGACACTGCGCGTCAGTTTAGCTTTTTGAGATTGTGCGCTTTTTGAAGGGGGCACATCTGTGGTTATAGAAGAAAAACAAGAACATCAGATGTTCAGGGCACAAAAAGCAGAGCTTGGGAGGATCTTAGAAATGAACAGTGACAAGGGATGACTTGTGTTTGACCCAGAGCTAGTGAGGGCTGATACGGTATGTGTAAAATTACTTATTTTTCCAGTTTTCAAATGCCTTCTGGAAAATTACTGTAATATGAAAGAAACAGTTTAACTACAGTTGCGGTTGTGACATTTTATAATAAGCCAAGTATCTCAAGGAGCAAAAATACGCGCCTTGCTCTTTTCTTTCTTTTTAATTTAGTGACAGGACGCCGTTCACAAAAAAGAGTGTGCTCAAAAAAGCTTCTAAGTGAAGGTCTCCTCAAAAAAGTGAGAGATCATGATCCCTAACAAGGAATTGCCAGACCACTCTTGGGTCAGTGGGAGCTTTGTTGTCAATGAGCAGCACAGTCGCTGCCCTTTGGAGAACAAAAGGGAGAGCTGTGACTGCAGCTGCATCCCCTGTAGTCCTCCTTTAGACTGTGGATCCTACAGGGGAGCCTGGAGTAACTGGGACAGACGGACACTAGAGCAGTGCATGTGGCTGTCTAGCCAGAGGGAACCATGTTTGGAGCACAGAGGTGTATAGGCTGGGGCAGGCGCCTGTGTAGAAGTGAACCGTGTGGAAAGCTTGCTAAAAATCAACAGCCAATGGGTTCTACAGTGTTGTTTATCTTTGTTAAAATGCTATGATTATTCTAGCTTACCCAACTGTGTATTTATCTAAAGATCTTAATTTAATATTTTCAGACACAGTTTTTAATCTTTCTTTCTTTAATGTGAATTCACTCTCTTTTGTGGCTATGCAAGTATATGCACTAAGCAGATATGACAACTACTGCTGTATCAGGTAGTGTTAATTAATCACAGGGTAGTTCCTGCTTCTAGACCACGTCAGCAACTTGAAAGTGTCCTGTGCAAGAAGGGCAAGTATTCTGAAGTTACCTTTTAACACAGAATTCCTAAACAATCTTTAAAATGACCTTGCTGCATCAGTAAGTCACAGATCTGTCGCCATTAGTTCTATTTGTTAACAGATCGGAAGCGTCTGCAGCAGGGTTGCTCCAGCCTGTGGCTCACACAGTACTGAAAAGTTATGGAAAATCCTGCTCAGTGGCAAAGTCTGATTAGGAAACATTATCTTTTTTTTTTTTTTTTTTTTTTTGCATAATATATGAGATACACATGCCTAACATATGGTTGCTATAAAATACCTTAGATGAGTCAGATCTTAGCTGGCAGCTGTAAGCAGGGCTGTTCTGGCTTCTTAGATAATACTACCACTTGCAATCTTATTTTTTTGTTGTTACTTAACTACTTTGCTGTTAAATTATATTAACCTGATTCGTAGACACTCTCATCTGAGTACAACAAAAAGGTAAAGATTTATGATATAAAACCTGTTGTGTTTGTAACTGACTCAAGTCAGTCAAAAAGCTTCATCCACGTTGTTCAGGCTTGCTATAGTGATGGTTAATTCTTACCAAACTGTAGCACTGCTCAGGGAGCTGCTGCCGTCCCGCTCTGTGCTCAGTTCAGTTACATATTCCAGAAGTTTAAGAGGCTAAAAAGTGCCAGAAATTGCATTGATTTGATGTGGTTTGCAGCAATGCAGGATGTTCCAGGCCGTGGTCCACAGGCTCTGTTCTTTGATCTTTGTATGCAGCTCTCGCAGATAATCACAGCTTTCAAGCTGTGGTGAGAAGCAGTGGTGGACAGCCAAAGTGTTGCAGGGCCACAGCTCCTGTGATACTGACTGGTGAGCCTTCTTCAGTACAGGACTAAAGGGTGTGCATTCTGTGCTGGCCAAGTCAGGGAGAAGCCTGGCTCACGCATCCAGGAACCACAGGTGTCAAAGCAGGACGTCTTGCTCCTGGCACTGCTGGGAATATTGCCCCAAGCCTGTCACTGTACCTAGGAGGTTGTTTGGAAGTATCTCTCAGTACTGCCCATTTTCTAGGGTATGAGCAGTTTTAAAAGGCTGGTGCTTGTTACACACCTTTCTTTTTGCTTATTGTTCTTTTTGGTTAGTCTAGTCAGGTTTTTGAGAACTCTAGTTAGCATTGTTTCTAATTTCATAGGTGCTGGCAACCCAAGGGGAATGACTAACATTAGTTGTGCACATACTGAGGCAATGTGTGCTTTCACTTGCTTTTTCAAACCAGAGTGCTTAAATGACACCTACCTAAAGACAGGTTTCCAGCTCTCCCCAGTCCCTCCCTAAATCCTGTTCAGCACAACTGCACCGTTCCTCAGCAGCACCTTCCAGGCCACTCATCTCCTAAAGCCATCTGAAGTATGTGCAGAGAAGTGGTTGTAAGAGAAAAGTCACTGAAAGAGAGATCAGAGGAGGAAAAGTCACTAGCAATATTACTCTTTGCTAATGGAAGGCACACCTACTTCCTCTGACTCTAAACAGAGGAGGACCGTCAGGTGGTAGAGATGCAGCTGAGAAACAGAGAGCTTTACAATACTTAGCCCTACCTCATATACCATCTGCCACTTATGGAAACTTAAGACTTGCCAAACAGAGGCTGGTTCTGTGTTTTCAATATTTAATGCTTGTTGGAAATGACATTTCAGTGTAACCTGTTGCCCCGGTGAGATCAAGCTGAATGCCACCCACAGCATTGGCTGTTTGTACCCCAGTACTGAAATAAGCAGGCAGCATGGAAAGCTTCAAGGCAAGCTGTAGAACTGGGCTGTTACCTCCTGGGTATACTTTCAACACAGTAGCACTATTTCACTGTTTTTATTTTTTCAAAAGACTTCAGTTCTTTTGGTTTTAACTCTTACAGAGTAAGGAAAAAAAAAAAAAAAAAAAAAAAAAAGTGAAACGGTAGCCATCAAAATAACAGAAAATAACAGAACAGGATCAGGAATCCTTGCTTTGTAGTGGCAGGCCTTTCGTTATTACATAAGCAACTCCAGGGGGAATCTGCTGTGGTCAAAGCTCTCTCCTGACTTAAATTTGCTTTCTTTCTGTCACGAGGAAAAAGGGGGAGAGGCATTAACCACCTTCTTTGTACTGTGCTTGAAGATATGATTTAGAGAACCTAAACTAAGAGCATCAGTTCTCTCTGAAGCAGGGACAAGCAGGTAGCTATGGCTGGATGCCTAAATTTAGCAGGTGTGAATACCACTTTCCACTTCTTTCTTCCTTTAGCTTCACCCTGATATGTGTCTGTTCTTTCCTCTCCAGCAGCTAAGGGTCAGCTAAGACTTGTTGTGTAGTCGAGCTGCTCATCCCCTCTAACATTTTGTGAAGTCTAGATTCCTTCAGCCCAAGGAGAAATGGGTAGGACGTGCAGATTCAAAACTAAGATACATACGACCATTACTTTCTCCCCCATTAAACCACAACAGATGCATCACTGTACTCAGTGAGACTGAAGTGTGAAAATACAGGTGATATCTGGTGTTGTGTGGATGCAGCCTTTGAGGCCCCAGATGTCTCATGCATCTACTGTGCTCTTTGTTGCTCCCTGCACCACTCTTTAAAGACTGGGTAGATAAAACTTTCCAGTCCAGAGTTTAGATAGCAGCACAGCTGTGAGCTGTGTTGCTTTAGATCTACTAAAGTGCTTTATTGTTTGGATAGTCTCCAGTGAAAGAAATCAAGATGTCTTCTGCTTAATTCAGAATTTTGGATTATTTTATCTGAGCACTCGACTTGCAAACTCCAGGATGTAACATAATCTCTTTGAATACCTGGTAACTGCCTGTTTCTCTGAAACAGTAACCAGCAGAGTAACTACATTGATTCCACTTCTCTGCACAACCAATGGAAAAATCAGCAAGCTTGGTCAGTGGGCACAAAGAACTGAACAGTTGCAGTGAAGGGATCTGTGCTAGGAGGTAAAGCAGTACAGAGTGCAGCATTTACACTGACAGTATTTACAAGACTATGACAGGAGATATGCTGTTACAATAGACACAACAGCTTTTCCTCCATCCTCTCTGGCCATGGAGAGACTGTTGAGTAACTCTGAGCAACCACTGACTTTCTCTGTATTAACTCCTTTCTCTGAAATTACTTCATTACATCTACAAAAAACTAACAAACAAACAAAAAAACAACCAACAAATTGGTAAGAATCCATCCTTGCACCACAAAGAAATATTTCACACTTGCTGCAACAGCACTGAAGGAGGCTTTGCTTTAAAGTTTAAGACAGTGTGCTTCTGTTCTTAACTATAACCACTCTATATGTATAAAACATTAAAAAAAAAATGTAGAAATTGACCTCTCCCTAGTATCAAGATTAGAAAAACCCACATCATGATTGTGTTTGCTCTACTGAAGGTACCTTGCCAGATAGGCTTGGAGGATTTACACAGTCACTGTAATGAACTACTAGGATTTCATGAGCCTTATGATCTGAGTGATGGCATTACTAAGCTTATGCCTACTTTGTAGTTCAACTTGGAAATAGAGGTTTGTGTCCCAGCTACACTAAGCCCAGGATTTGTAAGGTACCTATGCTCCTGTAGTTTACAGGCAAGCCACTGAAATTGTGTGCATCTGAGATGAGGCTGAAACCCACTGCTCTCTGCTGGGGGTCCTCTGTTCTTATCTGCTCAACAAATGGGAAAGAAAAGCAGTAAGCACAGCAGCAAGGTCACAAAGAAACTAAAAACATAATCAAAATGAGAAGGGGAAAAGAAAAGTGAGCTGAAAAAATTAGATCTGTGAAATGACAGACAACTGTAGCAGAAACTAGCTTTAAGCTAAAAAATAAGGTCTAGATTTGAATGTTTCTGCGTAGTTAAGCTATTACAAAACATGATCATAAGACAACAAAAATGAGCTTAGCATTTGGTGCTTGAGTTCTGCTCTTTGTAGAACTTGGTAAGGCTGGTAGTACAGAAGATCCTTTTGAGTTGTCTGCAGTCTTCCCACTGCTGCAAAGCAATGGCTACATATACGCTTTTTGTATTTATTTACATGTGTTTTACTCAAGTCTGAAGGCAATAGGGTCATTAAATGTAGGTGAAGAATATCACTTCGGGTATTTTCAACTTAGAGAAGTCTTCTGAGCTGGGTAAGAAGGTCATAGAAGGAGAAAGGTTATTCTATTCTCTCAGCACAAGAAAAGAAAGAGTAAGCTTGCTACTAAGGAGGAGGTGCAAAAATTCCGGCAGACCATAAAAGCACCTGCAGCAAACGTTAATGAAGAGGTCTTTGGACTTACGACCTATTCAGTCTTATTACAATGTAATGTTTTCAACATTCAACAGCTGAAGAC
This sequence comes from Tetrao urogallus, assembly GCF_951394365.1. Lineage (NCBI taxonomy): Eukaryota > Metazoa > Chordata > Aves > Galliformes > Phasianidae > Tetrao > Tetrao urogallus. The sequence goes on along the minus strand of NC_136818.1, from coordinate 15,831,979 downwards.
CAAGCCTAAAAATAGCGAAGAAAATTACACCACTAAACTGACAGGAAATGTAAAAACTTTTCAAATAAGAGACAGAGAACCCATTGAAACGGTTATATTCCCAGTTTAATACCAAATAGCAACATCGTCTTGAGGTAATTGTAATCTCTATGTTAAGCATCCATGGAACAGAACAATGGCTTGTTCAGAATCTACAGGGAAGCAATACCTAGAAAAATGAAACTATAAAACAGAAATATGTTTAACTTTCTAAATCAGAACAAGATAGATATGTAATCAAATTTTCCTCAGTGTATCTTGTCTACTAATCTTCTGTAAACTTATCTTTTGGTAAGGTCTTTTTCTTTCTTTGCTTATGTACCCACTAAAAAGTTTTCCATCATGGTATGAAAAAAAAAAAAAAAGTATCTTCTATCTAAATTACATCATGCATTCTTCTGAATTTGAGACCAGGCACTCTCTGATGGAGTACTTTTTTCCTATTGCAGATGTAGAAAAATGTATAGCTTTAAGTGCATTAAAGTTTTCCTTATTCTAAATCACTGCTTTTATGAGTTAAATTTGACGTAACTGTCCGTTATGAGGTAAGTTAGGAAAACTAAACATCACCTAAATAAACTCTGCTGCAAATGGAGCTTTCCAAGGCACGAGCTTCTATGTGTCAGGGGAAATCAACATAAATATGCTGATTGTCATGAAGGAACTACCAAGCAATAATCTAAATAGAGAGTTTTTTTAGGTAACATTACAGAAACAAGATAGAGGAATAAATTCTGTTTTTTAAATGGAATTGCTGTGCAGCAGTTCTGGTATGTCCTGCTTCAGTGCTGGCATTTGCTGCAACCTAAGCACTGTCAGATACAACTTTATTTCCAAGTTTCTCAAAAGAGATGTCCTGTGAACCGGGAATACGCAATGTACCAACAACTTACGGCATTATTAAGAATTACTACTGCATTAGTTTTAAATTGCATTTTGCAATTATTTAGTGATAGGAGCAAGTTTGAAAGTACTCATTCTAAACAACACAGCTAGTTAAAATGAAATTACTACAGAATCTTAAAATCTATTTTGAAATTGGTAACAATTAGAAAATGTTTAAAAAGAAGTTGTACATAATGTTCAGAGACACACCCCACACCCCCCCCCCCCCCGCCTGCCTTTTCCTTAGAAGTAGCAAGACAAACAGGCTGCAGATCAGGTATCTTTGTGTACCATCTTCATCATTCTTAAAGAATACGGCTCCAAGCACTGAGTCAAATGGAAAAATATCAGCAGCAGTGTTTCTAACTCCCCAGACTAATTTCCCCCCCCCGATTCCTGCAGGTAAATTTTGGCTGAAAACGTCCAAAACAAACTAAAACTAAGCCAATAATCTGGATTCCTTTCTATTGCCTTTAAATAGAAACTCTTCAGACCATCCCCATTTTAACTAGTTTTCATGCATACCTTCAGCAGCTGCCGTTACAGAGTCAGCTTCTGCAAAGACTTCACAATCCTTATTCTAAGAAATAAACAAGAGAGCAAAAGTGCAAGAAGTACAATGAATATTTCATTTTATTTTTCATTAAAAAAGAGACATTCCAACAACTGAAGGTGTTTGTTTTTCTCCATGCAGCCATTTCAGGTAGTGGGAGACGTTACGATGATCGCCTTGTTCTGTGGGGAACAAAGTCTGAGATGAGTAATTGTTAATACACAAATTTCTTAAATATTATAATGCTAGACTGGTTAAATCATTTGAATTTAATCAGTAGATGTAAGATATTTACTCTTTTTTATTTCTGCCTAACTAGAATGCAAAATGCAGTCTCAGCTTTAATGCTTTTAGTTTAATTTCATATTACCTAGACTAGATATAACATACACAAAAACCCACTGCTAAGACAGTCACTATAATCACTCAGATTATTATTTTTTTAATAAATCCTAAAAGAACTTGAAAAAAATTCCTCCCAAAATTGCAGTAAACCAACTGTATGTTCTCAAAAGATTAAAGTGATAAGCAGTCAGCATTTACTGTCAGTGACAAAATCATGACACTCATTTCCACACAACATACATCTTTTTTACTTTAAAATGTACTTTACACGCTTTCTGCTCTGGCCGATATAATCTGTAGTTATTATGCATACCTACAAAATGTTGGAAATAAAAATTGTTAACTGGATTAGTTTTATGAAATGCAGAATAGCTTAAAATTAACTGACCATTCAGGTGGGCTGTTTACTCTGAATATTCTTGTTAAACTTTCCAGATCTTCATTTTTGAAATGGAGCTCTTCAAGTAACGTGGTCAGGAACTGTGTGTATGCTGGGCTTCTCTGAGTATTTTTAAAAACTGGAATATTTTGTGACAACCTGGCAAGAAAAAAACAAACAAACAATAACAAACACTGTATACGTGTGATACAGAAAAGGACTTTTCAACATCAGCTATAAAGATGCAGGTCCTGTGAGTTCAGACAACTGTAGTGAAGAAAAGTTTGTAATATCCCACTTGATTCATTACAGTACAGCATATGACTGTATACGTTACACACTGTTTGACCTGTACTGAAATACAAAAATTTATTAAGATGTAGTGAAACGGAAACAAAAAATTAAAAGAAAATGGGCCAGTAGTTTGTATGCCTTTAATAAATTGCATGCATTACTTAATTCAGGAAAAAAAAATTGGAATAAAATGCCAGATTACTTGTAAGAGAGAAAAAATACCAGTGTAAAATTTCTTAACTGAAAGCTCTTACACATTCATCTCGTAAAATTTGTATAGTTCCTTCTATGAATATAATGTGAAAGAGCAGTGAAATTCATCTTAAAGAAGAACATTCTTCTGCAGATTCTTAGTAGGGCTCCTGGACAGAAGCTGTGGGTAACTGCCATCACACACACAAAGACATACAGTTGGATGCATTTAATTGGAGGACTGCCCCCTGCAGTATGTCACAAAACGCGTAGCACACCACACAGCGAGCTCATTTTGCTTTAAGGAAGATTTCTCCTATTACACAGAACCCTCCTACAGAGGCATTCTGGATTATTATTAATTTTACTAGATGCAAACAGACACACAGAACATCAGTTAAATTCCCAAAATGAGGGCCAGTCTGACTGTGATCAGAATATGATTCCTCAGCTTTGACAGTCTGGACCTTAAAGCAGTGTAAGTTAATCTTTACACACTGAAGTGCTATGAACTTAGGCTTTAGGAAAGACAGTCAAAATCAGATGCTATTAGAAAGAACCGATCCTTTGGTAAAGAGAACACAGCTGATTTAAGCTTGAGAAGTTTTTATACGAGATACTAAAATACAGTTTTACAACTGATGCTATATCAAAATACAGCATCGTAGTCAAGCTATTTTTTTGTTTTGGTAATGCAATGAAGTGCTTAAAACTCAAAGTGCCGAGAGTTGTCAAGTGAATGCTTCAAAAAATAAATAGGATCAAAGGGGGTAAAATTATATTTCTGAATTTAGCTAGTAGAGCTCAGCTTTAAATTTCGAACGGTACTTGGACTTTCTACGTTTGCTAGGTAGCAACATTTTACAGAAATTCGACCATTTGGGCCTGATTTGCTAAACTGTTAAGTAGGATGGAGACCATCCAGTTTCCACTGATTTTAATATTTACAATGAATGGAAGCTGAAAGCAGTTGCCAACTGAGAGAATAAAGTATGTTCATTTGAATAAGTGACAGACTTATCCCAACATTACTTGGCAGGATCTCACATCCCAGCAACAGTTGCTTGGTCTCAGTTACTGTATTTAGATAAATAGTGCTACAGTGAAATAGACACTGGGGAATATTTCAAAATTTTTGAGAATTGATGTGCTGTGGAGAAGCTGCTCAAGTATTCTACAGCTTATTGAAAACTTCACAGCCCAGAGAACCTGTAAATATGTAACAACTGAGATCAGTCTCCTGTAGTCATTTGTATGAAGACCACCTTCCCTGTAGAAAAGCTGCATATAAACTCTCAATCTATATAAACTCTAATTCTGCATATAGACTCTTAATCTAAGCTAAAACAGTGCTGGAACACAAGCAGAAGATCTTACAAGGCACAGTAAATACAGTTCCCTGACATAGAAATAAGTTTCCAAAATTTCTTCATCAGTAAATAGATTTTTTACAGGTTAAATTATCTTCCATTTACTTGGGAACTCTATTTCAGTATGTCCATCTAATTAAATACTTTAACTACTCAGCACTGACATCTATTAAGATTTTAGGGGATGCTCAAAGTAACGATGTGATGTGAAATTAAACTGATGCATGAACCCCGCTTTGTAAACCTTTGAACAAAAGTGAAGTATTCAGAGTTAGACTTGTGATTTTTGGACTGCAGCCACTAGGCTTTGTTCTGTATTTAATGACAGGCAGGATGGAGCTGTCTCTCCTGGTGGGAAGTACAGTAGTTAGTATTTAATCTGGTAAAACAGTGTCTCCAACCAGGGCTGACAAGCTGGAGGCTTTTGCATCGTGATGCTTTATCAGCAGGGAAACAGAGGAAGTGCTGATAGAAGATCAGTGACAATTTCTGACTGTTGGTCTGGAGACGAGGATAGTGGGAGAAAGATTAGGAGATGCATTATTACTACTCTTCAAGCTATTTTTCACAGGATTTAGTAGATTATATATGAAAAGAGATGGGTGGCATAAATAGTCATGACTTCCTAAATACTGGTGCCAGGAGGCTGCAAAATATTCTCTGCAGTGTTGTAAATCTACGAGCGTTTTAACTGAATTTTCTTTTTTCTACCTTGTGCTTAAGAGAATAAGAAAAATACTATTAAGAAAAAAGCAAACAGATTGTGCAATTGTAAGTAACATAGTAAACATGCTCACATGCTAAACAGTATTTCTCTCTATGTATATTTTTAAAACTGGGGTTTGTGAAATTACATAGTTTCATAAATTACAAATATTTCTCACTATTATGCCGTGTTTAAGATATTTTGTTTACAGAGTAGCTGTTGTAGCCCATGCTAAGAAAGAAAAAACCATTCTTATTCTCAAGTAGTGGCCAGGCCTTAAATACTATAGAACAAACTTACAAATGAAAATAGCTTTGGATTTATGTTTTTACCAGATCTTTGTTTGAAAAGTCATTAACCTACTAATTATCTCCTAAGTGGGAGACAAAAATCAAGAAATAATTTCAGAGACACACGTGTAAACTTCTAGCAATTATTTAAAAATTGTGCCTAGATGGAACACTTATGTATACATACGTACAAACACTTTAATCTTGGAAACCTGTCCATAGGCATTTAAATGATGTTGTCATTTGAAAAATGGTTGTTCTCAGGGACCTTTCCACTTCTGTAATGGTTTTTGTAGTGGCTGTCTGACCACATGGCGCAGGCACAAGTTGCTGGTTTGCACTAATAGATTTGATAGTCTTAGTAACACTGGTCGCACCTAAATTAAATGTACTGCACAAAGGAGCATCATGGCTTGTGCTCTCATCCTTGCATGAAATGCTAACTGAACCAAACCATAGTTTCATGCAAATAAACCTTTGCAGTCTTTGGGATCAATATCTTGACAGCTACTCTGACTATCTCTGAAGAAACTATCATGCTCAATTTAATGATATGCAAGATTTTAATTTAAAGATCATGGAATTGACTTGAAACTCTGAAGCATCTTTAGAAAAATCAGAGTGTAAACAGGAAATAAGATTTGAATCACAGTAATAGTATTTGGTTACTACAACAACAAAACAAATGCAAAGTCTGCTATTTGGTCAGCTCTTTTGCATATTGCAACATTAATGCTGAAAAAACTTTTGTGAAAAACTTAAGTGAGAAAAGCTAAAGAGTTAAGTGATTGAAAAAACCCTATCACCTACAGAAACGTACGTAATGTTGTCCAACATTACCCACCCGTGCATCAAAAGACTGCCCTCAGCACACTGTTAAAAGGAAACTTTCACGCTCGCTTCATGGAAAAGTTGTAAAGTGTATATCAGAGTTCGTGAAACAGTGTCGTTTCCTGCACACCCACTTACACCATATGGTAAACAGGGCTTTGTACAGTTTAAAAAGTGTTAAGAATGTCAAACTGTATCTGACTGATAAAATTTGTGTTCACTGACTATTCCACATATGCTACCTGCTAGAAAAAAAAAAAAAGAAAAATTAATGTGAAGCCCAAGGTATTACTATCAAGCTATTAAATGACATCTGGCTGCTGAAAAACATTTACCTAGTTGAGTGCTTCAACTCAAGATTCAAGCTTTCTATGAATTAGTCTCTTTAAAAAAACATTTGACAAGTACTTTTATAAATGAAAACGTATTTAGAAGTTAGTTACATTGTGTAAATTAAATGTAATAGACTGATATTGTTTGCAGTTTCTTCACTTATCAATGCCTACACTAACCCCTAAGACTGAAGACAATCAGAAAAGTTGATGGTGGAGTAATATATTCTGTGTAGTTAAGTAACTAATCGGCACTTCCTAAAAAAAAGTGATCTACTTGTATAATACCATTCTCCCTCGCATGCTTCAAGAAAACCTTTCCGGCCTTTTGTTTTAAAATGAACTCTGTGGTCCCCTTTGAAAATCCCCACATTCAATGCCACCAGTGTGATATCATCCAGATAGTGGCCTCTGAAACAGGCACCTGAAGACAACGGTAAGAACACAACCACCTAAGAAAAGTCAAGTTCCTTTCCAGTATCTAAAGTTGGTCACTTAAAATTACACAAAGAATGAAAGAATATGGGTGCACAGAAATGTACCCACTATCATGCAAAGCTTTTGTATATTCATAAAGAAAAGCCATATTATTCTTCTCAAAACAGTTAATATTTAATTCCTCTTAGAAAAATGTAAGTATTGCCAGTGTTTCTAACTTCTTCTAAAAGCTTAAAAGCTAAAACCCAGTCACTGTAGCAGAAGCCATGGATCCAAACTTACTTATTTCAGCTCTTTACTCTGTTTTGGCATGCTTGGAAGTGACACAAAGATGGAATTATACAGTAGAATGAAGGAACAGGCACATCCTGCCTTTCTATAGAATGCTTTGCAAAATCAATTATAAACATTTTTACCAATTAATGACATTGTTTAAACACTGTGAATGATTCTTAAAACAGTCATCACAACATAGAAGTTCTTCTCTCAGTTTCCTTGTAGTTTCATACATTTAAGCCACCAGTTGGACTACGGCTATGAGCAATCTAGTCCTCTCATCCCACATGAATTTTAGTTCAAAGTCTGGAAAAACATGTTATTTATACATAACAAAGAATTAAAATGTTTACAAACCTCTTGCATCACTTTAGGTGTTATTAACATAGCTATTAATGGTCCAGAAATATCAAGCAGCCATTCCAGCAGTGTGCTATTAGCATGTAATAGGCCAAAGCATATCTGCTCCGTTACTATGGCAATAAAGCATTAAACAAATCCCCGTGTGAACAGAAAACTCTTGATTACTAAGATCTTCACAGTTATTGCCAATGTTCAGATGCACACGAACAATATTTTAATGGCAGCTCTACACTGAACTGTGTTGCTGAGGTTTGGCATGACTGGTGAATGATCCATGGCTTTTTGTGTGTGAGCAAATGGCTCTGAAAGCAGAGCTGATCTCAGTTCTTAGCTAAGGACTTCCTCACTGAGCAGGGTGCTAAAAGCTAAACGCACCATTTTGTCTTTTCTACACTTTGATTTTTCCTGACCATAATCATCTCTACTTTTCCACACTGGGTTGAATTACTCTCACTATGCAAAAATATAAATTAATTTCTATAACAAAAAAAAAAGAAGACTCTTTCTCATCAATTAGATACTGGTTGGTTTTCTTTATCAGATATCATTTAACACCTTAATAGTTGGATGCCCATGAGTCACTTTTGCTGTCTTGTGGATGTAAGTCTTTAAATCAAAGTCAGGAAATGCCACTGTCACATGGAACACAAATAATGGAAATTAACTTGGAAGTCTGTCTAATTTCCATTCAAAACTCACACTTGCAGGTCTATTACATGCCACTTCTGTATTTGCAAAAATGAAGTCATGAATGTAGGACAGCAGTTACCATCTTTATGAATAATGAATCAACAATTAAAGGAACTAAACTACAAGGGCATAAAAACAGCATTTCCTTCTTTTCTCCTTCTGAATGTTTTATCCTCAAAAATACTGGGACAGTATTACCTAAATATTTTCTGATTGGAGATTTACAAGGAGTATTCATAAGAAGAGTGCCTTTTGCCAACTCTGCTGGCAACAGAGGTTGCCAACAACCTTCCATTTTGAGGTGAAATCATCTCTGATTGCTTCTGTGAGATATAAAGGACTGCAACACTACTGAGTGGACCAAAATATATATGCAGCAGTGCCAGCTGGCAAGTGGCAGGAGCGGGAATTGTCTGCAGTCTGACCCTGTGGAAGGCCAGTCAAAGGGCAAGTCACTGAAGGCCAGAACAAAGCCTGCACTAGGCAGGCTGCTGGCCACATCAATCACATTGACTCACTTCATGGACCAGCAGTAGATCACAGGACAGTACCAAGGAGGCTGCCATCACTTTGACAGGAGCCCCTATGTTGTTTCAGTATTACAAGATACTTTAATTTCATCAATAGCTCAAGACTCCTTCAGCAGCTCTTTACAATGAATTTCCCATTCCTTGCACTGCAACTGGAAAGGACAGCATAAAACCTCATCCATACCTTCAAATAAGCTTTTGAACAGATTTACAAATACTAAATAGCAGTATCATTTTGCAAATCATTCTCAGTAATAGTTCATCTCATGTAGTGTTAAAAATCCTCTAAAAATATACAGAGCCTTGTTCAGTAGGTATAGTCCTTCCATTGTAATTTGTTCTACTCCATCATCACACAAGGATTTTTTTTTAAATTGTAAATATTTCAGAGAGAGATATATATATATTCAGATATATATATTGCACTACTCATGTTAAAGATTTGATGGGCTTAGCAATGCAATAAAAACGTTATTAGTCAGAAATGACATTTAATACAGCACAACTTTACAGATTACAATCTTGTTTTCCATTCTAGTTATGTTCCTATGGCAGAAGTCTGCGGTGCAACTGATTAAACAAAAAGTAATTGTTTTGTTTAAGACAAATGACCAAGTCAATACAACGAGTGTTCCAGATCAGCAGTAAAACATTGAAGTAGTTGTGCATTGCAGCCTGTAGACCATCTGCCTGTACGTGCAACTGGAGTGTAGCCATGTATCAATCACTTAAAATTACTGCTTCAGTCGATGGGCTGACTTGAAAAACTGGCAGCATTTACTCATTGCATAAATCCCTACTGACGGGTGTTCAGGCATTCTGACAGAACAACTCAGAGCATTAACTTGAGGTAGAGTCCCTAATTAACTGGTGTACCACTGGATACAGTACACTTGTTTAGAGATAGCAGCCTTGTTAGTGAAGTATCTGAAATCACAGCAGGGATTTCCACAACCTTAAAGCTATGCTTTCCATCAGGCAAAAGTTAATATTGTTCAGAAAGCTGATCAATGTGTCAAAGCAGCACAATGTGTCTGTAATTGTAAGCTAAAGCTGCAATGCTGGGGAACTTAGAAAATATTTTTGGCTATATATTTAAATGCTTACACAGGCATCCTGTGTTAAAAGACACTCAGAAAATAAAAACATTACACCCTCAACTTACGTAATTTAGCTGTTATGCTCAGTATCATTAAAAAAAAAATAAAAAAAAAAGACACTTTTCTGATTACTTTCTTTTGAACATGATTTAAAAAGCTCAACTTTTTTTTTTTTTTTTAAACCTTGTTAAAAGCAGAAGGCTGTCTCCGGAGTGAGCACGTTCCATTAGAACACATTAATATTTGACAGACAATCTTGAACTGGAAGCATTTAACTTACAAACAATATGCAGAGGTATTTAAAGACATCTCTAGAGTTAAGTCTTCTGTTTAATTAAATGATGATACTACTGAGGAAAAATGTGATTATGATTAGTGTCATTTACCAGTCCAGAAGTAAAGTAGCCCCTAATTTGGAGCCCTCTGTAAGCGTATCCTTACGGTCAAAGACAGAAGTCAGTTTTCAGACACATTTTTTGTCAGTATCCATACATTTATTCACATTTCTCTTTTTTCTTCAGTGAAAGATAAATGCTCTAAAAACAGCACTGTTGAATGATAATAACTGACAAATAAGCAAGTAATTTTCCTACTGAGGGTAGAAAGGGTAAAAAGCTACTTCTGGTCTAGTTTTAAACCAGCCTAAATATCCTAAAGACAAGAATTTTGTAGCTAAAGTGCAATTTATGTTTTATTCATTATTTAACTTTCCTTTCATTATTGTGTAGTGACTTGTCCACAGCATCCAGCCCAGACACTTTAATCCTCTGATGGCAACAGAAACTAAATTATTCATATTTAATTTTTTTTTGTCCACTACATTTAAATCAATGCTACAGACACAGATTCAAAATTGACTGGCATTCCTCCATAATACAGATACATGCAAAATTTATGGTTTGTTCAAAAGTAAACTTCGGTCACTGTTTCCACTGTCTTTGGTTTTTCATATGCAGCTTCTACAAAACTATTCTCTATATATATATATTTAAATATATATATATGTTTAAATACATATTTATGAATACACTCTGAATAATTATATACATTTCGTCTTCAAAAGTTCACACCTTAGCATTTAGCTGGTTTCCAGATACAAGTTAACTTCATTGCCTTTGAACAAGACCAAATTTCACTCTCGGTGGAGCCAAGTGAATACAACTAACAGTCAAGAGAAAGCATACCTGCAGTAACCAGGATTTCATACAGGAGGCAATCAGCACAAACGGGGATGCAGGAAGCTCTGCTTTACTATGTGGGTGACAGCAAAGGCTGCCCACGGGGGCTGTGGGGTCTCCTCTTCAGAGGCTTTCAAGAGGTGCCAGACACGGCCTGGCACCATGCTGTGGGTATCCCCGCTCGAGCAGGGGTTGGATCAGATGGATCCAGAGGTGTCTGCCAGCCTTAGCCCTGTTGGGATTCTCTGATCCAACCACCTGGTAAAACTGCTTACAAAGAACTGAAAAAGAATCAGTGGATTTCCCATCTCTCCCCTGCTATTTCCCCCCCTCCTTTTTAATTTTTTTTCCAAAGCCAAACAGGAAATTGGCAATTCAGAAAATCTGAATCTATTTTCAAATATTTATTTGAAAATGACTATAAACACAAAATACCACATAGGTCCAGTAAAAACACCTAGTTATTTGGGCAGTGCTATACAGGATAGAGCTTCCCAAAGATTTAGTAGTGGATTAGAAAAGCCTCTAGCCAAACGAGACCATAGGGAAGCACCGACCATCTCAGAGATGGCTGTGGTTTCTTAAGTTCTTAGGTTCCTAAGTTCTTCTTAGTTTAGCCACATCAAAGACTGTTTCATCATTTTTGCTAACAGATATGACTGCAGGTTGATTTTCAAATACCAACTCAAGTGTATTACCACCTTTACACCACCACATTCCAAGTTATGATAATGCCTGTTCACAGACATACAGTATCAGAACTTTCATATTAAAATGTGGCAATTAAAGCACTTACATTCATACTGGGAGTTGTTCCAAACAGTTTCAAATTAGCTCACTTATCTACATAAATCCAAGGCAATAAAAAGTTCACAATGCAAGCCCAGAAGAAATCACTATCAGCTGTTTCCCTCTAACAAATCTAGGTTTCTTAGGTACACATTTCAAGGACAGGCCTTGTTTAAAGAGCTCAATTTATTTGAAGTCTCTTTCCTGCTATCCAGCTGACAGATCAAAGGTACTTCTCACTCTTAGCATTTGCTCCCACTTTACCCTCTTTTTCAACTTAGTAAAAATTTAAGTTTAGATAGATTTAAAATTTATTTTAAAATTCATTCTTTCATCTTTTTCAGTCTTTTATTCCTTAGCTTTTCTTGTTCCTCAAAGTTTTCCTGTGACACTTCCCAAATATTGGAATCCTTGGGTTACTTAGTCACAAGAAATTATGCACAGATAGAAGACACTGGGAGATTCAGAAATGCTAAGATAAACATTTCAGTCTCTGTAATGCTTACTAATGCTTTGTAAAATATACACTGTTGTATAAATTATTGTAAACACTCAGTGAGACCATTTAATATCTAAAAGATGCACCTATATTTCAACCAAATCCATTTTTTGCAGTTTTTTGTTGTCAGCGTTGTTGTCTTTCTTTGTTTTCCTGTCATATACTGGCGATCTATTGCTGAGAAGTCATTATCTCAATGGTATGCAAAAAAGCCCTGACAAAACAAAACAACCACCCCTTCAATAAATATTAAATCAGAACTATACTGTCATACAGGTGGAACAGCTACAATATAATAAGCTTAGGTAAATAATTTGTCAATACTGGACTTCGTAAAATGTACTCACCTGCACTCAAATACTATGGAAACAATGATCATAAAATTGATTATAGTTTAGTTGCACAACTTTCTAACATTGTAATTTGATTACCTGCCTTTCACTCTGATATACAGATCAAACACCTGGAATAATGCAGCTGAGTAAAGAGACATGCTAGGAATAGATTTGCTTCAACTGTGTCCAATTTTTTTTTTCCCCAGAAGATAAACATAAGGACTCCCAAAAGAGGCTGCATTTTCTGGTTGTTTTCATGAGTACGAAAGGAACACATTTCAGAAAATACTGAAATTATTTTTTTCCCTTCAGTGTTAACGTCCCATATTAGGATTAAAACTTAATTAATTGCCAGAGTGGATCTGGACTCTCAGAGTCAAAATGCTTTTAAAGTAACATACAAAGGAGAAGTACAGACTTCCTTTGCACTTGATTCCTGCCTTATCAGGAAGTGAAGACAAGTCTCCTGTTCATCAGTTTACTACTCACTATCATTTATCACATCAAAAATTGTTTGTCAGCTTTCTGAATTAATTTTTCATGCTTCTAATTAATTTTCAGTTTATTTCCAGTCACTGTAGGGTATTAGAGAAACGGCAACATTCTCCAGCATAACATTACCTGTATGAAATCTCTGTTTATTTCCCCCTCACACAGATCTTTGTTGCATGGATCTCTGAGAAATCCTGTGGACTACTGCTCTAAGTCAAGCAAATTGTAACTTATCTGAGTTTCATAAAGCCAGGTTTTGAAGATCTTCATGGTTTTCAGTATCTTTCAGGATTCTTCCTGACTGCTTAAAAGAGGTTATTTATTTCATAGCAAAAATACTGTCTGTCTTGTCAGGTCTGACACTTTCAACAGGAGTAAGACAAAAGAAAACAGAATCTCCAGAATGAAGTACTGTCTTTTCTAAACAGCCCATCTTACTGCCTGGCATTATCAAGTTTTAAATTTCATAATCTGTGACAAGCACTGTAAGGAAAGGACTGATCAGATCTTTCAAAAAAATACTGCACTTACAGGGATTTCCACAATCAAGAGTTCTTATATTATAGTGGTTCCAGAAGAGCTCAGTAATACCACTTCTACTTAGGGCAAAATTTATTTCAGAGCTGAAAGAACAGAACTCATCTTAGGCTACTAGTGGTATCATTCAATCTCTGCACAGAACAAAAAAATTAATCCAGAACCCAAGCTAGAAACTCGTACAGAATAACAGCAGATCACATTCTAGGAAGCTGTAGCAACTTTTCCAATGACGTATGCATTTAATTCTTTCTTTTTCTTTTTTTTTTTTTCCTTCAGAAAAAAAGCCAAATCAACTCTGATTCGCATCTTAAAATCAAATTTCCTCTAAGTCAGGAACTCCTTCTATGGGTCGTGTCCCCAGCAAATGTAGGCTGTTCTTCAGAAAGTTTACCAAGATAAAGTTAAAACTTTGAAAATAAAGGACACATTTGTGTGTCAGTCATGTTCTTCTTATAACAGATGGGTTGTGTTTCATGATAAAAAATGTTTGCATTGAATGTATTAAGATTAATTATTAATAAGGAAACAAGTATATTTTTGTAAGGTTAGAGCTTTGAGACTCAGTTGCAAAATTAACAGTTCAGTTTGCTCAGTGGTTGAAGTTAAAATATATTTAAAACTAAGTTTAGGGCAGCTGTTAACAGTATTAACCATGTCTTTTGAAGCTTTACTTCAGAACTGTCTATATTACAGTTTGACTGTACAACCTACTCTGTTATGGCATGAGTCTGAACAAGCAAGGATGTATGAAGCAATTATAGAAGGAGGGGAAAATATGACTCCAAAAAATATATAAAAATATATATATATTATAAAATATATATATATATATATATTATAAAATATATATATATATAAAATATATAAAATATATATAAAAATATATATATATACAATATATATATATAGTATATATATATATATCAATATATACATTTTCAATGAGCATAAATTTAAATGAGTTTGCTCTCTAATAGTGCTGGACATTTTTTCCATCTGCTTGATCATCACAGATGTGTGGCATGAAGTTCAATAGGACACGAACTGCAATAGCTTCCCAAAGAGTCAACATGATAAAAATGTCTTCCAGAACTGGGTTGAAACAGAATTTGCAACAAAAAACATGTTTACTTATACAGAACAAAAAAAATGAACTGGCAGAGGAAAGTACTTTTTCTACTACCATACTTTCAATCCATAAACTACAAGTACATTTGGAATATAAAGTTGACAAGAGCATCTAAAGAAGAAGCTCCAAAATTATACTCTGCATAAAATTATTTCTAGATTTATGTTCCTCCTGTAACAAAGGGATTAGTCAGGAAAACACCGCCATGAATGTCCATTTGCAACTGGTGAGGTGCTCCTGTACAGCATCTTTGCACAGCTGGGGATGACTTCAATCTTCTGCATGCCCCCACACACATCTGCTAGGAGCACACAGACTTCTGTCTCTTCGAGGGACTGCCAGTACACCTGGCAGAAAGACATGACTTGTGATGGGCAGAAAAACTGACAGGCAGAGAGATCGTATTGCACCCAACACCCTGGTTCCAAGCAAAAGAAGTCTAGGAGACAGTGTGTGCTAAGATATCACTGCTGCTGCTGAGACCAAGGACCAGAACTGTAAAGGGAAACTAATCATCCTATCTGAGAGTTTGTGCTGGGCAGAGCACGCCCAAGTATCCCATTCAAAAGGCTGTCCACAAGAAGTACCAGAATGGAAAAGGACTGCAGCTGTCTGTGCTGCACTAAAGTACAAACTGCCACTTTCTTGTATCAGCAACTAGCAACACAGTGTTTTTTCTTTGCTCTTTTCTTTTGTTTTAATTATGAGATTCTTTCAGACTCCTAAGATTTCTTCTTCTTTCTCCTTTACAAATGAACAAGATGCTTAATTAATTTTAAAGTTGGCACTGATTAATATCCCAATGAACAACACTGCAATCCTTCAAAATACTGTTCTATGTATTTCTATTTCCTAAGTAATACTGGAACATGCTGGGAGGAAGTGAAGTAATACTGATCTCCTGCACATTATGCCAAATAAGCAGATTGCGTTCGCTTAGGAAATGCTGATAAGTAAGAACTGCTTAACAGAAAACACATTTGAGTTCACACTTAGCAAATGACAATCAAAAACTATTAAGAATGAAAAAAGGAAGAACATATACATTCATTTTTTAACCATGTTGAAAAACCTTGCATTTTCTTTATTTCACAAAAAACTACAAGTTGAGAGCAAGAGGACAGACAAAGACTCGGCCTTAATTTCGAATGCTTTTACAAAAAGAAAGGTTTTGGGGCTTTTGTCCCTGCAAACTGTTTCAGAAGGGGAAAAAAAAATTGCATTTCTAGCTCAATTATGAACAACACTTCTTAGCTGAAACCTACTTTCTGTCATCAGATGTGGAATAAAAGATCATCCCCCTGATTTTTAAATGGTTTCTTTGGGAAAAAAACTGCAATCTTGAGTTCAGGTGCCGTTTTTATAGTCACTCTGCAAATCTGATTCATATCTAATATGTATTTGTGCATTTCACACATGTAGACATTTCCAGGCAAGAACAAAGCAGGGATATCACAAACATCTAAATTTGTCTGAAAATATCTTAGGAATTTCAGTGTTGAATAATACAAATGCTCTGTTGTGCAAAGAAGTAAAACTGAATACTTGAACATAAGATTCTCCAGTTCCTGAACTGTTATCTCCAAGAGAGTAAACCTCTAGAGTACATCTCCACATGACACATTTATCTAAAGTGGCTGCACACACGTAACGATGGCTTTTGTTTTGTGATCATGGTCATTTTGAGTTTGTTTAAATACTGCAGCCCAATGCCTATACGCTAATCCCAGAACATTCTGAAACGTTTCAAAGCTTTTAGCGGGAGGAACCTCTTGCATAGGCTTTGTAGATGAAGCTGACCACAGTTCACTGGAACCAGCCAGCTCAGATAAATAAGATGAAAGCAGACATTTCCTGAAAATATCTTGAAAGCTTTCCATTAGACTGTACCAGGGGTATACAGTAAAAACAGCAAGTGCCCATGCTTATATAGCAACCAATCTTCCCACTGCTTTCTCCTTTCTGTCTTGATTACTGTCTGTGTATCTATTTATCTGCTTCACTTTAACATCTTGTACTTTGGGAGAAAAAGATGCAACTTCTGTTTGCTGGTTTACATTACAAAGTAGTTACTGGTGTAACACAAAATTCTACTTAACATTGGTATTAAATATGACAGGGAGATACAAAAATTTACAACACCTAATGGGCAAAAAAATCAGAAATTTGATCTACAGAACATTTCAGAGTCAGCCACTCCACAATAGGCATGAATGCAAGCATTCACACAAAATTCTCTGGCTGTCGAAGTGTATTCTAAGAAAGTCAATATAGTCACAAAGACAGGAGTGCCTCAGGCTAGATTTTCAATTTGATTGAATAAATCCAGCTGTTCACTAGAAAGAGGAAATGCTTCACCACTGGGATCTCCAACATTTTATAATTCTAGAAAGATCGTCAGACCACTTAGTGTCAGGTACTTTACTTCAGAACAATGAATTAGAAGTCCAAGTTTCTTTAACAGTCAAAAAATTTGAGGGCATTTAAGTGCTTAGAATGATTTTTGGAAGGAAGGCCAGCAGAATACAAAGGGAGCCCAGATCTTATCTAAGCACTAAAATTAGGTGTAAGATTGGGCGTTGTGACTATCCTACATGTAGATTCTACAAAGATTTAATTCACAAACTTTTAATGAAGAAAGGATAACGTTATCATAGTACAAACTATTAAGCAGTGATAAGTCTTTAGGTCAGTATAGCTGTAATGATAATATTGAATCTCCCAATAGCACAGAAAGTGTCATTGTACTCTGAAAGTGCACTGTGAACTTAAGCACACCGTATGTCCCTAGGAGAAGGAAGTGGTGAACCACAATATCGATGCACAAAGTTGAGTGCAAGTCCAACAGTTGCTACTTTAAACAAAGTTTGCCTCCTTCCAAACAAAACAAAAATACTTGAGGTCTTAGAAGTTTCTTTTCATATATACCCTGAAATCCCATGCTCACCCTGCCTTCTTTAGTTTGTGTTCTTACGCCTCATGCAGCACAGGGTATATGTAATGTGGTTGGTCTTCCTGCTGGAAAGAGGAAGTTTCAGGGTCTTGCTTATGCTACTGCACTCCTGAGCATTGTGACAAAAAAGTCATCCTGTGTTGGGCTGGGTCAAGACATTGGAATACATTACTGGAATAACTCATTTATTTAGGCATGGACCCCTAGAAAGCAAAGGTAAAAAAAAAAAAAACACCTTGGTTCTCTGCTTCTACTGATTGCTTCCAAGACTGCCTGCTACTTGTAGAACATTTAAAAGCAATTGTAAAACAACCATTAGCTATGACAACATTTAGACCTCATCATAATGCAGCACAGACCAGCTATATATTTTAGCTTCCGTTCAGAAGAGTCACAATTTCCTTAAATGTACAGAAGCTACTTGAAAAATTCATAAGATCTGTTTCACAAATTACCAATTCAACCATAAGAATATATAGTAAAAATGACAAAAGATTTGTTCTTATAGTTGATAAAAAATGTATGCCAAGGCATTCAAGTAAAGTTACTTTCTGTGTTCTGATTTAATGAATCATTTGAGCGGTATCTGGCTGGGTGACAGAGATGCAAGGCTCGCTGAAGCCTACTCTAATGCCTACTGGTATAGCCTTCCTTGGGACAGTAAAGCCAGAACAATGTGTCAGACTGAAGTAATATCAAAGAAAGTAAATGCAGTACTGGGGATGCTATGAGGTTGGCCCACAACATCTCTTGACCTGTGAATATCTGTAAGTACTTCTCTGTCCTACTGGCTCCAGTGACCCAGGAAACGCAAAAGAAGAAGCAGCAGTGCGGTAATAAACGGCCTCTGAAATAAGATTTCTGCAATCTTGTAATTCAAGCTGAAAGACATACAAAGATTGCTTGATGGTTTAACCCTATTGAAAAGCAGGGCCTGACACTATGTGAAACCACCAGTGATTTCTTTAAAGATGAACTAATGTTAAATAATGTTTAATGTGAATTTCATAGAGAACTGTCTGTTTTATGCATTGCAAAGTTTATATTCTTAATTTTAAAAATGTATGTTAATTTGGAAAATATAAATTAATGATGCATATGACTACAACTTTTATAACTCATGCCTATGCATAGAATCTGACTGAAAAAGACTTACCTTTAGGGAAATAAATTGACTTTAATGGTGAAAGTGACATTAAAACAAGAAAACAAAATTCAAATAATACATGTCATTTTGTCCCACTATTAGAGAAAGGCAGACTAGTGAATAGAAGAGACTGAAACAACCCCTTTCTTCCATCCTTCTTTAAAAATATCTAAAACTTAGTTAGCTCTTAAAAATAACACTTTGTCCATTGCTAACATTTTGTTTCAAATATTTTATTTCATTTGCATTAAAAATATTTCTGTTGATTCCTCCAGTCAATTTCAAGAAGTCTTTCCTCTGTTTTATCTGAAAATTAAACATTCTCTTGACAGGCTAGTTAGGACAATTGTGTATGAGAATAAAAGTGTACTTACACAGATAATAGAACAATAGCAATTAGAGTCCATTCAGGCATTTTGTGAATAATATTTCTGTTTGTTAACCTGAAAAATAGCAATTAGAAAAATCAATTCATCAATCAAAAAAATTCATTTCATAGTGAAAGTAAACAGATTTTAACTGCTGAATTCAAGTCAGCCCTTTAAAGACTTAGTATGCCACAGTACAGTGTGGCATTCACAGTCCCATGTGAGCAGTCAGCCAACTTTCTGTCTCTCTCCTCTTAGACGGCCTCAGAGCAATTACAAAATTGCCAGTATGTGTTTTTGTTCCGGAGAGAAGTGGGATGAGGAAGATAGAACAGAAGCCAATTCTTTGAATTCATAGCCTTGGCTGCTATGAAGGCTCAACTCTCCCTGACACCCAATAGGAAATTCCAAGATCCACATATATGCTTTCTGTAAAGATGGGCCTTCTTCCTTACTTGGTTTCAGATCTAGATTTGCTGTAAAACCTAATTTTGCATTGTAGTAAAAATAGTAAACCACAGCTTGAAACAGTGATTGAGCACCTGATCGGAAGGCAGGGCCAACCCAGGGGAGCTCAGCTGCATGTGATGCACCTGAGTAACCAGAAGGGGTGGATCCAGTCCTTCCCAGACCTCATTTAAGGGCTGGCAGTGGAGGTGAGGGTATCTTGCTGGAGTTCCTTGCCTATGGGAGGCCTTCCA
Organism: Tetrao urogallus; assembly: GCF_951394365.1. Classification (NCBI taxonomy): domain Eukaryota; kingdom Metazoa; phylum Chordata; class Aves; order Galliformes; family Phasianidae; genus Tetrao; species Tetrao urogallus. Next base: position 15,812,235 of record NC_136818.1, on the reverse strand, counting down.
AAGGTAAGCAGGTTTTATTCCTTTATTTCTCAATCTACAGATGCTGCACTTGGGTTTATTTGCTGCAGCCTGGGATTGTGCTACTCTGCTGCTATTGCTATATTTCCCTTCACGTTGCAGCAATACATACATGAACATATGGGACTTTAAGATACTGGAGAAAGTCCTCTGATGATTTGTGTTAGTAAAATGGAAACCTACAATTCTAACTTAAGTAATGGGCATCAGTGCAGACATAAGAGCAGGAAAATGAAGTGTGAAGAACCACGAAGATGCTCAACAACAGGATTGCTACATCTTATATCCTCTGGTCCCTGTGATTTAATTCAGTAGTAATACAGTTTGACTTAAACTCAAATGTTAATGTGACTTAACAATTCACATATTGTTTTATGGATGAATTTAAGCATGACTGGTGCTGTTTGTGATGAGCAATTTTATGGAAAAGCCACAGTTCAAAAAGAATGTGTAGCTTTATGGGAACCCCAAAAAAACCCTCGCAGAACTAATTTTATTTAGACAGATGCTGCCATATAACAGAAATGCTGAAGGGGGAGCACCTTAGTATGTTTGCTTCCTTCCACTCTGCTTGCCTTCTCTGTGGTCTTACATAAATCAGACACAGAATGAAGCTATTCTGTCACTCACTACTGGCGCTGGAGAGGATAGAAGGTTGTTAATAGGTCTGAAAATAAACCCTTTTCTCTAGAAGGAGACATCTACTAAAAGTACGAATTTCACCTGCTCCATCAGGGGCTTTAGATTCTTCCTCATTAGAAGAGGAGATAGCGGACATCAACCACTGCAGAGGTAAAGCAAAAGACTTCTATACCATGTTCAAGGCTCGTTCTCGGAGAAAAGACTTAAATCTGTTTTGAGCATCTCAAAAGAAGATTTAATACCTGGGAGTTTTCTATAACTGCTAGCCTAGTCATAGAAGCTTTATCACTGAATCCCTTCACCTTATCAGCTCTGATTTTATCAAAATAGTACCAACTGAGCATTATCAGGGTAGCATGACAGATGCTTGTAACACAATTAATGGAAGCTCCAAAAAAATCAAAAGCTAATCTACCTCTAATTCATTACTAAAACACAGCTGTGTGTAGGCATACTGTTTTTCCTGATTGAGTACAATAAATCCAGCTTCAGATCAGAACGGAACCATGCTCAAGGGATCCCAAAGTGTAATGATCTATGATGATCAGTTAAACATTGAAGTTTCCAATATAGTCTTCTTAGTTTTCTTCCTTCAAAGGGCAGTTTTAAAATGAAATAGCTCTTAACAAATTGAATTCCATGGTTTTCTTCACTCAGTAAGGCTTTTAATTTCTTTAGGAAATTAGATAACAAAAATACTCAAGAACACTGGAAAAGTGTTTGTACTTGCCATTGTTAAAACTCAACTTCTCTTTTCTCACTCTGGGAAAACTACCCAATTCTTTTCAAAATTATTATAAAAAAATACAGTTGTAAATAAGACATTTCATAGGATTGCTTCCCTTATTTTAGAAATGCACTCAATTTTTTTTAAAAGGATACTAATGATTATAGCAATATTATTCCATTTTCTTTCTCAAGTCTGCTATCAAAGTAAGATTTTTTTTTTTTTAAGCTGTAATTACTAAAGTAGTATCTCAACAGCCCTACTTTTGTTAAACAATGAAAGAAAAATCAACATATAATACTATGTGTATAGGAATTATGTCAAACTAGAATGATAGTATTGATAAATACAAATTATTTTTTTAAAAAGATGCACATTTACCAACCAATATTAAAATAGCCAATGGCAGTAGCTGGCAGCAAAGCTAGTAACTGATAAACTGTTTCATTTTTCTGGTTGTAGAAAAAGAAACAAAACAAAGGCTGAAGGTCTTGACTCAATACTGATGATGGTGATAAACACTAAGAAATGTCTGATGGAATCATCTTGACAGACAATTCATATGTAACATTCCAGTTAATCTGCTATGATAAAACACAGTGGAAGAGACAGATCCAAAACACCTGGGAAAACTCTGTCAAATAGTGAAAGCATCTTTATTTCATTGCTCTACAAGGAGTTATTATTGATTAGAGCACAGGAAGGTGTCATTCTTGTACACAAACTGAGAGATACAGTTATTTGTGTCAATTAACTCTTATTCAATGTTAGTATTGATTGGCAAGCTCTGAACACTAGTCACTGCCATCAATATGCTATTTATGAAGGAGGCAGTCATAAGATGCAGATAACCAGCAGGATATGCCAGTATGGATTTGCTGATGTACTACTGTCACTGGACTGGATGAAGTGAGGCTCCCACAACCTTTCAGTACAACACCTGTCCTAAAGCGCTTGTGCAACTGGAAAAGAAAACATTTTAGGCTGATCAGACTAAAGCTAGCAACCTACAGGTGTGAAGCCTTAAGTAATATGGAACAGTGGAAGGGCTGTCACTTTCAAGAACAAGCAGTGTGTCAACACGAAGGCCTCTAAAGAGTAAAGCTTTCAGGAAACAGGGAAGTGCAAATCCTCTGCATAAATGGTTCATTAATTCTTTGTCTTGCCTTTGGCCATAACTAGTACTTCAGAACAATTTGTGAAAGACAGGAGAAAAAGGTCACCACATTTGTCTCACACACATTATGGAAATGTTTAAATACAGCAAAAGTTTTAGGATGTGATTTTGGGCAGAGAAATATTTTCTGTTAAAGAGTTTAGTTAAACTTTCTCACACCTACCTAAAGAAAGAAAAGAATGTGCAACTTTTCAAAAGTGAGCGTCTCTACTTACTTATTCCCTAAGAATGGACAGGTAAGCCATGAATGCTGCATGGGTTTCTTAGTTGCTCGTGAGTATTGCGGTTCATGCCAGCACAGCTTGCAGGAAGGATGTGCTATGACTGGACTAACTTCTTCCCTCAGCCATTAGACAAAAGGACCAAAAAAGCTCCCACAAAGAAGATGAGAATGAGTAGATGCATCACAGTGACAGAAATTGACAGGAAAAGGAATAAAGAGTAAGATACAGACAAATTCCATTGCAAATCACCTTCCAGTAACCGACTGGAGCTCAGCCTGCAAAAAAAAAGTGAACTCTAATATGGAACTTCTGGGAATACAGAGAAGTCCTAGGTTGAGGTAACCAGTAAATGGAAAACTAAACCCAATAATGACACAAAGAGTACACAAAGTTGGTCCTTTTCCTTCAGTCATCTTCCCATTCAGTTACTTAGATGCTGATTTTACTAGTGGTTTACTACCATTAGCAAATGCTGGCCTGAATTGTAACCAATGCCTGCCATGGAAGCAAAGTTAAGTACTTCCCTATGAGCCCTGTGCTAGAACTTGAACAGAACATCAATACTCCTGAACTAAAGGAAAGAAACTCTTAGTGCTGCAGGTGCTCACCACCTCAGCATCTTCTGATTCCTAGGAAACAATTCGATACAGGAAAACAGTCCAACATAATAGCAGGTAGATAAGACAAAGTTGTAATAACAGAATTTTGAACACACATTTAAGAAACAGCAATATCACATTCATTTTGAGAATCTGTAAATGACAAGTGCCATAAAATCAGCTGAAATATATGTAACCTTAAGGTACAGCAGAAATCCTCTTTTCAAAGTGCGATACTAAACTTTAAAAAATAGAATCATACATTCACAAATGTAATAATTTAGCCTCAGTTTCTATATAAATAGCTAATTTTGTCTTCATCTTTTAACAAAATGCCCTTATACACTCTGGAGAATATTTGACATCTCAGTTTTCGTAACAAAAGCTTACAGGCGCTGTGGGACTTTGTTTGGGAAGAGCTTTAACCATTCTAAAATGTCTCTTGAGATGCCTCTGTGCGTTTCCCAGCAGTGGTGATTGAATAATATGTTGCCCAAAGGAGGCTGAACTGCAAGTGTTCCTTTAAAAACCAATGGAGCTGAAAATTGTTGTTGCTTAGTTCACAACATGCTCTTTTACCCTTCTTCAGCTAAGCTTTACTACTGTGATGTATTTTACTTCCTTCTTCAGCAAGTTCTGCAGCCTGAAATATTTCTAGTAAGAAAAGTAAGGAAGTTCAGTAGCAGTGCTGCCTCTGTAGTCATCAAGCATTTTAACCATATTAACAAAGGAAGTAACAAATTTCTAAACCCTACAAACATAAACACAGGTTATAATTTTTCCTAGGGCATCTGCAATAGCAATCAACTTATGAGTCAGAGAACTCATATTGATTAAATTTAAGTATGGCACTAGAGATTCAAACCTGTGCCTTTTGCCAGAGAGCTAGATTTTTTTCTGTATCAGACAGATTTATACCAGAAATACAAGGAGAAAGGGTTCAAATGTTTTTATTACTTCTCTATTTCCAGTATGTTCATCTTACTTTACTTTCAGCAACACTAACAAGTCTAGCTGTTGCGAGATGCATATAAAACAGTAATAAATTCTTGTGTAGCATTCACAATTGCTATCAACCACTCTTTTCCCCAAATGCTGTATTTCCAAGCAATTTATCTTTGCTTTTATGTTTTTAAAAGGCTACTTTGCCCTCCTACAGCAAAGCTCCTTTGCAGCAAACTGCTTTCGAAACCTGATATTCAAGCCATGTTATCTTTGAATAGCAAAAATAATTTAAAATATAAGTTCTGCTTTTGAGGTTTTTCAGCTAAAGTTACCACTAAGCATTTATACCGCAGAGCAACGGAAATGCATTTTTAAGACACAAAGATTTAATTAGAAGAGCAGACGTATACACATCATATAGATGCTATTTCAGTACAACAAAAAATATCTTCCGTGGTTGCAATGTTGTTAAAATCTTAATAACAGTTAAATGACTACAGTTGCAGAATGAGGTCCAAACACAAAAATTCTTATATTCAAAAAACATCATGCCCAGAATCAGCAGAAATAAAAAGAAAATGTATCTTCCATAGTTTAAAAAAAAAATCTGGCATATATTGAGATCCATGTTTCAGTGGCATTTCTCTGGCTATCAGACAAATCATAAGGAAACAGGGAGAGTTGGGTTTCTATTCACCAAAGACTAGATTTCTTGTGTCAAATGCCACAAGAATGAGCTTTGGTAAATCTACATGTAAACATTATGCATGATGGGAGGTGGTGATGAGGAAATTGTTTCAAGAGTAACAGCCTACACAGTTAGCAGCTCTTGTTGCTCCTTTCCTAACAACATGTCAAGATGCACAGCGTAATCGAGGTCCAAGACATGAGTTGGTGGCTCCCCCAAAAAGAACAAACATCTTGAGAAGTTGCTACCATTCTAATATCCCTCTTCTTTTAGTCCCAGTGTCTTTAAGTATCCTCCTCAGTGCTTCTGTGACTATCTGTGGTAAAGAAACATACCCTAGACCTACTTCCCCTTGAAATTAGAAGCAAGAAAGGTCAAGTTGGACCTTCTTTCCATTTTGAATATTAGTGGTAATAATTATTAATTATATTAAATCCTGTTAGCCCAGCTACAGGGAGCCAGAGCAAAAGAAAGTGACAGATGTCAGAAACTCACGCTTAATAGGAGGTGATGAGGTAGCAGATCCTTTAAAAGACTCACCATCATCCTCCAGAGACCACTGGCCTAGTTTTTAAAAATCTACTCCTGGTGACCTAGCCACTGTCAAGAGCAAGGAAGGGGTTGACTTGTTAGTCCACAGGGAATATGACATTTCCTATGTGAACACACAGCCTCTCTGTGCCCAAATCACAAATACAAATCATAGGATGTTTAATCAATCAAGAATTGCTAAATAAAGACTAATACTTACCGGAAAGTTTTGACAAGATTTTTTAGCTCTGTGTAAACATCCCCCAGCATAATCTGAAGAGGGCCCAAAACTGCAGGTAATCTAGAAGGCAAGAGACACTGGTTAATGTTTTTGTGTCTTAATTTCTCCTGAAATAAGGCTTCCATCAGAGCTCGTTAAAGGTAATGAAAAGGGAAGAAAGTGTTTGTGCAATAGATTTGGCATATAGTTTACATTTCTGATTCCTCTCAGTGCTTTTTGGGCAATATTTTTACTTTTACAACATTTGGATTATAAAAATAAGAAGGTCTAATTTATTGTAAATGTGAAGTAGAAATTGGATATCGTTTTACACACACTTTCTATTAAATTCCATGTCAGTTCAGACATAACATTCTTACGGTAAAAACAAATGTTTTTCATTATAAGTATTGGAATTTCAGTCTTCATAAATGCTTTAAAAGTTTATATTGGTTAAAAAATAGCAATTGCAAAAAGAAAATTGCATGCCTAACTGTCATTCACACAAAGAATATATCTGCTAATCTTAGACTTACATATGATAAAAAAGGATGCAACAGAAATAACACTCCATTGGAAGTCTGATTATTGGAACAAAGATGTTAGCAGGGCAATCAGAAAATTTCAATAACAGATTGCTTTCCTGCTTGAATGTATAAAACTTGATAGAGAATGCTACAAACTGCTTAACAAGTTCTTGTTATTGCTAGCATTTGGGGATACCATCTATTACTTTTCACATATTAGATGTAGATTTCAGCTAAAATTTCTGCCTCTATTTGCTTGTTAACAACTTCTTGCATTTGAATATCCAATTATTTACACTTATATGTATGGGCACTGTGCTGATACTGTTGGAATAGTCAATATTTCTAGTTGTATTTATATCACTGTACCTTTTACTAGAACTGTGTATTCCCACCAATCTCATCTGAACCAAAAAATTAATTAAAACTACAATTGAAATTACAAGTAGTATGTACATGAAGTGCACACAGCTATATATTGTTAATATTAACATATATGTATTTATTGCTGATTTTCAGTTGCTATTTTACATCCCTCTGAACCTGCTTTTAAAGAACTTAATTTAGACGCTTCAGATGTTTCCAGGAATCTGAGGGAAAGGAGGATGATAAATGAAGTGCTTTCTGCAGATTTTTGGAAGCACATTTTCATTTTAAGCTCCATGTGTTATAGCAACATTTAGAGCAAGAAAACATAGATATTTTCAGTGTAGGGGCACAGCTGAGTTCTAACAACTACTGACCAGCAGGAACATGCTGTCCTGCCAGCCTTGAATGCTACAACTTATCATCTACAGGCTCTGGTGCATGCAAGAATGGACAAGTTTATCTTAGAGACTATCTTAGTAGCAAGATTCTGACACTTATCTCAGCAGGTTGTGCAAACTGTTATCTGCTGCTCCATCATAGCATGATGGTGTCAAAAATAATTTATTTAGGGCAATACCGGTTATGAATAATGCCACCCAGAAAAAGGTGAAGAATGTCCTTGCACAGTGTGTTTATTACTTAAAATGATGATGAAAGATCACCGATGTCAGCTTGATGATTACTGAAGTAAGGAATACTTACGCTCTTCTCAGTTTCTCGAGGACAATTCGCTTCCTAATTTGCATTTGTGCATTTGAATCAACAAGTGGGAACATGGGGTCTTCCTGTTGATCATTCTGTATTATAATATTAAAGTCTTTAATTAAAATCTAATATTTAATTGCAGTCAGTGCACCAGAATAGTCACAGCTTATCAACTCATGTTTAAACATAGGAAGCTCTCATCTCTGAACAGAAAAAAACAGCCAGTAGTGTCTTAATGGACAGAACCCTGGTTAATTTCACCCAACATAGAGTTTGCAGCTAACCTGCTTTTCCCCTTTCCTTGCAAAGCCATATGCTAGATACTTTAATTCAACTAATGGCAAATTTATTCAGAAACTGGCTAAACTTTTTTACAAAAAGCAGTGTAACTTCTTTATTTTAAAAGAAGCAATATTACGAAAGTTACACCCTCTTATGCTCATAATATACTTGACTTTAAAAGCAAAAGCAGTTTCACATGCTTGTACAAACTGTACAGCCTACCTAGGATAGTTAATGTACTGTTTTACTATAACGACAGGAAGACCTGGTTGCTGTCAGATGGTCTGCCTACCCTGATAAAAATTCAGACCACTCTGTATTTTTTCAGTTCTCCAAATCCTCCAGACTTTTTCCCCCAAATTGTCTGCATTGCAGCAACATATCCAAATAAATCAGCAGACACCAGCCTTGGAGAATTTTAACTATAAGTAATGCCAGAGATCTAATCTTACTCAAAAGAAATAAATCCAATCTCAAGTACTCTGAATTAAAGGCAAAAAAATAAGTTAATATAGATTTTATATAATGAATAAAAGGTGGAAGAAAAGAAATCCAGTTCCTCTTTCACCCAAGATCTACTCTGTCTAATGGGTTTGTTTCTAAGTAAACCTTATTTAGCCTGCAAGGCAGCAGTTTTACAGAAAGCCTTTGTTATAGAAGTCCTATCTCTCCAGCTCACAGAAATCACCAGTTTTTCTTGCCAGTAAGCTATTCTCACACAAGGCTCTTTAACAGCTGCTTCTCATTGCAATTATGCAATGCTACAGTTGCAGAGTTGTAGAGATGATGAAAAGGATGGGCCTGGGAAGTGGTGACAGTGTTGTACTTCATTTTTCTACTAAGATTACAGTAGAAATAGTTCTACCTATTCTCATTTGCTACAAAAACTACATAGGGCCTATATAGATCTTAACTTCTTTCCTGTTCCCGTTGCCAGTACTTCCCTCTTGTTTCAGCCCATGTTCAGATTGTGCTCAAGCAACCAAGTCATCTTTCATGTTTCAAAAACTGCAAGGAACCTACCAAAACTGAATGCTTCCCAAACAGTCAAATTCATTCTTATCAACTTAAAATAATTTTCTTCAATCTTAAGGGATTGTTTTGAATCTATCCAACCTTCTTATTAGTATTTTACATTAATAGCTTGATGATACCATGGCCGTATCCGCTTACAAAGGCAGCAACAAAGAGCTTGTAGTGTCTGCGTAGAAGCAGGATTTCAACAGCCCAGACACTGTTCCATCAGGCACTTACTTTGTCTGTACTTGAATGTTCATCTGTTTGTGTATGTGCTAACTCCTCTTCAGCCAAGATGTACTTTCCTTTATAGAACTCTCTTACTCGGAGTTGTAGGAACTCTGTTTCTTCTTTTAGCTCTTCGTAACTAGGCACAGGCTTAACTGTTTCACCTGAGCCCATAAAAGGTAAGGAATAGTTCAGACTGTTTTCAAACTTCCCTACAGCAGCACTGTCAAGGTCTTCAGGTGTATCTAAGTCATCCTCATCAAGTTCTTCATCTTCTTGGTTGGCAGATGATGGGCATTCTGATGACCATAAAGTGTAGTTCGGACCATACAAAAATCTTAAGGTTTCCTCAGTTCTCCATTCTGTAAGTGTTTGCTTAAGCAGTTCTAATAAACTGCATTTGGCAGCTGAGGAAGAAACTGAATCCCTCAGTTCAATTTTTTCATGTTGTTTTGAGTTAGCTAGTGTTTTAAGGTATTCTGCTCCTTTTTTACTCACACCTAGGAAGACTATCTGTGAATTGCTACAGGTATCTTCACAGTACTCAGAAGCATTTGATTTTCCTGGAGTAGTATTTTTTGAGGGCATTGCAGTTATTTTCTCTTGAACAGTGCAAGCGTGCATTTCTTCCTGAGCATTTAATTTACAGTTAGAGAGTCGTTCAGTGATTTCTATCACATTTGAGCCTTCAGATTTAGAGCTGGAATAAACTTTCTGAACGTGCTTCTTTTTGAGGATGCTGTTTCTGTGCAGTTGCTGTGCAAGATTGACTGAACTTGACTGACTTCCTGGTAGAACAGAAGAAACAAATTCCTGTTCGGTATCACTACTGCTATCACTGGCTGTGCCATAAGAAGCAGATTCACATGGATTTGAAGATACCCTAGGATTTTCAATGTCAGAAGCTTTGATTATTTCATCACATAGTTTCACCTCTTCTCCAGATTGACCACTGTAACAGAAAACACAAGTCATCAAAATAAGAAATGGATGTTACGTGAGATTGGAAAACTATTATATATAATTAAGAAAAATGGAACCTTGTTTGCTTACAGTAGATGTGTAATTTTTGCCCTAGAAATTATATTTAAACTTGTTCTAATGTTTTGCAATTAAGACAGTTTAAATGCTGTTTAGAGAAATTAGTTCCCAAATGCTTATTGGCAGTTAGAACAGCAAACAAGTTGTTATTAAAGACAACAAACTTAAGTTCCAATTTAATATGAAGAATTTTAAAGTACTTCCATTTTTAAAATGAAGATCAGTATCAGTAAAATGAATATCAGTATACATATGAATGTAGTACCTGAAAACCAGTAGGCCACTAGAGCTTGTTTTTGGCATATATGTTTGCCATCTAATGGCTGGATGTTCCAAAAGAAAACAAAGTCACAATACACAGCAAGTACAGAGAGATGACAGAGTAACATGACTTCAATTGAGCTGATACTGATGTTTCAGAATAGGAAGTACAGAAGTTTTCATCACCTATAATTGGTACCATTTTCTTTATAAAGAATAGATGGTATAAAATGTTTAAACTACAAACAGTGTTATTTGTTTCAGATTTCAGCAGGCTCAATTATGACACGAAGGCCAAGAGCAGCTGTACACTAAATCATACAGGTCAAACATGCTAGTTTAGAATCACAAAGGAAAAGAAATAAGACAAATAATCCTTTGTCTAACAAGGTCTCTTCAAAGATTTGCCTTTTACCTAATGTTTATATTTCTAACTATAAATGCATATAACAAATTACTGTTCAATGTACCTCTGCCCCCTCTTCAGCAGCTCTATGTCTGATGGTCTGCAAAAAGAATACAAGGAATGAAGGCTAATTATTCTGCTAAATCAGTGCTCTTGAAATACACAAACGCAGAAAACACATAGTTGAGGATGGAAAGAACCTCTAATGATCTCTTAGTCCAACATCCTTTGTTCACAGCAGGATTAGCTGGAACGGGCTCATACGTATGCATTCACTAGCCAAATTTGTGTGAGCCAGTAGCGTGATACATTTAACAACAACTGATCAAATCATAAAAACGTTAAGTCAGAAAGGACCTCTGGAGGTCTAATCTGACCTCCTGAGACAGTGAGCTTGTCACCAGCAGCAGATTAGGTCAGTCACACCTTATGTAAATTAAAATCTTGAAAATCTTGAGGATTGAGATTTTGGAACCTTTCTGTGTAGGCCGATTTGTTCCACCACTCTCTTAGAGCATCTTTTTCCCCAATGTTAATGTAAACAACTGATATTTATGGCCAACACTCCTTATTAAGTTTTCTGATAATAACCAAGACCAAGTTTAGGTCTGTAATCTATGTGATTTTTTTTTTTTTTTTTTTTTTTTTTTTTTTTTTTCAAAAAGTTGTAGACTGTTTTCAGATCATCCCTTGGTTTTCTCTTCATCAAACTAAACATGATCAGATCCTTATAAGTCACAAGGCCCTATAGGAAAAACAATCCTGAGTAGTTTGCAGGAAAAATGCTCCAAATTGATACAGGAATTATTCACAATATCTTCCTTTGAAATTGTTTAAAAAAATAGGCTATGAAGTTATAGTGATCTAAGATAACGGAGTCCAAAGGTTTCTGGAAACGCTAAGAACTGTTACTGAACAGATTCTGAAGGATTTCTTTCCAGGTTTCTAGCTGCTGTTCTGTTTCATTTCAGTTCTAAGGTAGCATCACAATGCTAACTACTTTATTCAGCACTGAATATTGAAATCCACACCTGCCTTATGAATGACAAGGAACCTTTTAAGCATGCCTTGAATATAAGTCAATGAAATAACACCTTAAACTTGGACGGTATATATAAAAAAAAAAAACACACATCCATACAACAGATTTAAAAGGATGACAGCTGCACTTTCCATATAAATGAATTGAGTATGAAAAGTAAAGGTGCTAACTTTTTACTTCAGAAGCATTGTACTGAAATGATACCTGACCAAATCTATGATTAACATTCCAAGTTTAAAATGAAAAAAATAAGCAAGAGAATAAAAAATGCTAATAGATTCTTATGATGACACTACTCATAAAAAAGCATAAAAAGCAAAAAATTATGTGGTGCAAGTTTAAGTTTTAAATAGAAGTTTTTAGTCGTCTTATGCAAACATATTACTAGCCATGCACTGCTTGTTGTTTGTGTTTGCTTGGTTTGTCTTGGAAAACATACCCACCTCAGCATAAATAATTATGTCAAACATCAGAACTCTGCTCTTTATGTTAACAAAGAGATATTAAAAACAGTTTCTTTAGAGAGAGCAAAACCATGAAAACACTGGTAAGCTTACTTAACTATTTTACATTTTTACCTAATTCTTCAGGTCAGGCTGTTCTCAGCCTCTTCTCTCACTGACCCATATTTCATACAACTCCTCCCACTGTGAAACTGAAGTCACACATAATTTCAGATTGTTTTCTCTGTTGAAAGCCAGGGTACTTGCTTAGACAATGAAAATTGAATAAATGAGCTGAACCTTCTCCGGGCGAGTATTTACTGCTGAGCAGTGACACCCAGTGGCTTGATTCATTGTTTGCACACCTATGTTTCTTAGCTTTTAATATATTAAAGCACAGACTACGTAACACTTCCAAAATGTGTGTTGCAGTAATAACAGAAAATAAGCAATCTGAAATGACAGTTTTATGAAGGATAAGGAAGTTCTTCATTCTACAGACTTTCAGTCTAACCTTAAGCCCAATGCAAGTGCTCTGTTAAAATGAGAAAATCTCTTGTAACAGAGTAAAACAAATTATTCCTTTACCTTACATGGCTTGTAAAAATCCAAATACATTTTAAAATTAATAGGAGTTTATTATTTATGACTAGTTTGCCCTCTAAACTAACACAATCAAGTCTGAGTGGTCATTACTAGAACTGGGCCATGTCAATTACAGTAATCCATATGGCAACAGCACTTAACATGAGCACCATGCTAAGTTGACACGTTAACATCACCTGTGTCTGCTTCAGTCTAACCACTTGGATGTATTGCAACTAATTAATTAGCATTGCAGCTTGGACAGAGAAAACAGTATCTTTGAGATGAGCTACAACTATATAAGGTCACACTTACATTTCTTCTTCTCGCATCCATACTGGACTCTTCGAAATTTGAGCTTCAAAATATTTAGATGCTTTATAGCAAAAGTTGCTGCAAAAGCACTGGAAATACAGTATGGAAAATGTGACTGAAAACATCATTAGTAATAATGACAACTTTAAAAAAAAAAAAAAACCACCAAAACTCTCAAGAGCAATCCTGAACCCTGTAAAATGTCCATACAGTTTAAAAGATGTGCAATAATATTTAGGTGTTTAACAATGTAAATTCTGGTCTGCAACAGAACTTTTTTTTTTGTCACATTTTTCAATATGACTCCTAAAATTTTGCAGCATCCTAAAAAAAAAAAAATTATTTTGCACAGTTGTGTCAGATAAGATGACAGAACATCCCAGCACTTCTCAGACTCAAGCTTGGTAGCTTGGAGATGGAAATACACTACTTAGGAACTTCATAATCAAATAGTTTATGAAAATGATTTTCATGAGATCCAAATGCATTGGTTCTGATTCAATCCACTGTATGAGTGCTGTTACAAAATGCATTTGTAATGTGGAGACAGTATTAAATACACTTAAAAAACAGCTTGTTACCATACCTTTCTTTCAGTAATATCATAAACTCTGTTAGTTTTTGTTGAAATCCTGTACTTCTGTTTTGGCACCTAAAATGATATGTTGCTTTCATCAGCAAGATTGTCACATTGTTACATAAAACTTTCCTCCTAATTCACATTTTCAGTACATGGAATGCTCTCAGTTAGTTGAATTACATACTGCAGCAACCTTTTCCCTCAACTCTCTTGGTATTTTATCTCCTTAGACATAAGAACTGCAATTTCTCATTATTTACATCTTAGTAGGCAACTTCAGGTCTACAAAAAAGCCTCTGCTTGGAGTGAATCAATTGCAAAACTGTACATATTTTTTCTTTCATGATTTTTTTTCCCAGATAACTTCTTGTATCACAACTGGTATTACACCATAGGTTATGTAACTGAACTCACAGCTCTGATATATTGTATTTAAGTTTGACTGATTTTGACACAAGTAACATCTGCTTTTGGAGGGGATTTGCAATCACAAAGTAATGCCCATGCGTTTTACCTTTTTTCATTTCAGCCCGTCTTACAGAGGTACAGAAGGACAAGATTAGAGCGCTTCTGCGTGCATGAAGGATGGCTATGAAACCATACCTTATTCACCTTTATTACTATCAAAATAGATTATAATTGATTCTCTTATACAGCAATGGTTGTCAACCAATCAGATTTAACTTTTTACTTCAGAAGCATTGTACTGAAATGATACCTGACCAAATCTATGATTAACATTCCAAGTTTAAAATGAAAAAAATAAGCAAGAGAATAAAAAATGCTAATAGATTCTTATGATGACACTACTCATAAAAAAGCATCTTACATTTTCCAGTTTATTTCGACATACAGGGTAACCACATAGTTTGATGATAGACCGTTCATCAACAATGTCTTTATAGTGAGATGGAGTAATACATTTTCCCTGCAATAACAAGAAAATAGTTCAAAAACAGATACTGGAAGATCTGTCATTTTTCATACTCAAATGAAAATAAGCAAATACAAACTTTCCATTTTATAACAGCGGGTTATAAAATAATAAATAGGTTAATAAACAGCACTGAGAACCCACCCAGTAAAAAATAGTAAGAAGTTTAAAAAAAAAAAAATACACATACTTATTTTTGCGTATACAAGCACTTCATCATATACCTCTAGTGCAGCTATTCTCTCAATTTTCCTCTCTTTACATGTTACATACACCTACCTGCCATCATATTTACAACCTTAACAGGAATAATCCTCATATGTTCCTAGTAAAACTGCTGCCAGATGAATCGTGTGGTAAAGAGTACCATTGTCTAAATTCACAGAGGGCATGACACAGACCTAACTTTTTGTACTTCCCAGAGGCATAAACAAAGTATGCTTACAGACAGAGATTCATAGTTTTATCTCATCCTACAAAACTGGAGCATATTTTTTTACTGCAGAACCCTTGAAAATAAGGTAACCATCAACAGAGCTGACAAGAGAATGAACTTGTCCACTCTGAACTCCAGCAAACTGTTCTAAGAACTTTAAAAAACAGTTGGACATTAAGATACAAAATAATACCCAAACTTACAACACCTACAGAATTCAGAAGGAACTCTTCAGTAATGTTCTCTTCTAGGAGTTGCTCAACAATATGCAGTGCCTTTTTCTCAAGTTCAATCTTTTTTCTAGTAGAAGCCTCCAGCGCTGCTTTCCTGTAACATAAGAGATGTTAAATGAAGCAGCAGCTCCCATAAGCAATTCCCACAGTGAATATTTATCTTCTTTTCTAAAATACAGTAGTTTGCATTTTCTGCATCTCATCAAGTTGGCCAAACAAAGCAACAAATGGACTATAAATTTTGTAATAACCACTGAAAAGAAGAAAAAAAATAAATAAAAATCTAGCTTTGCTTTGCTTTATTTTCTCCCCAGTCAGGAAAAGTTGCCAAACCACAACAGAATTATTTCAGTTTTGCACGCACCCGCTGGTCATGTATTTTCTTGTATCTTCCATGTATCTGCAGTGAGGCATATTTTAACATATTCTCTTAATATACACAGATTTTAGCCTTTGCTAAATGTTATTCTCATTCTGCAATACAGGCTGATTAAACTGCAGCAGCTAGGTGATAGAACGGAGACAATCCTTGTAGCTCTGCCTCCTCCAGGAAAGAAGTTCTCCTGCCACCTGTGTCACCACTGTGAGTCTGAATTCCTTTGGGCAGCTTTCCCCAATGGGTGGCTGTCTGACATCTCTGTGGGGAGCAGGTGGCAGAGGCAGCTGTACTATGGCATTCTGTGCTGGTTAAAGGGGATGCAGCTTTCAGCCCTGTTAAGATGTTATGTGCAGCTCTGGCCAAACAGGATGGCTGTGCCTATTATAAGCAATGCTAAACTGATGTTCAGTTAAAAGACGCGCAGCATCACGCCAAAAACCTGCAGGAGGTGGATGGTCTCTGGAAGTCAGTTATCTCTAAGAAAGCCAAAAACACGGGAGGAAGAGTTACAAAGACCACCATACGTTGTTTGCTAGAAATGGTACCTCTGAGCAGCATCTTCATTTTTTGGAGCAGCTGACCGTTTATTTCCTAGAAATCAAAAACATGGACGCATATAAGTGACTTTTCTTCCTTTAGCAATGGAAAACATTGGTACTTTGAAAAATATGAAGACTTCCGCAAGCACAGTGGAATGCACAGAACCTCGCTTTTGGTGGCTGCGCCTTCAGCAAGGCAATAACCACTCAGCAACGTCAGGCACAGCTTTTGTACCGCTCCTGGGGTAAGCACGGCCTGCCCTAACCTGGACGCGGAGCCTATACGCCTAGAATATGTATTTTTAGGTGACAGCTCTCTGCAACCGGAGACGCGGAGACACCGGCCGCCGGCAGCTTGACGCGCTGCCGCAGAGCCCGATGGGGCTCGGGCCCGCCTCATCCGACCGCTTGCGGTGAGCCCGGCCCCAGGCAGCCGCTCTCTGACCCCAGCCGTGCAGCCTGCCTGGACGAGCCGAGCCGCCCCGAACTCGCGGCATCGTCGCGTACCGCCAGCCGAGGCCGTCCTGCCGCCCGGCGCAACGAGGAGCGCCAGCCCGCTATGCCGGCCTGCGGACGCTGCGCGGCGCGGAATTCACCTGCGCGCCGCCGGCCGGGCCTCCCCTTCGCGCTGCCCTGCGGCTTCCCGTCCGCCATCACGGTGCTGCCGGCTCCCTCCCTCTGACCTCTCACCGGAGGCGGAGCCGTCTCGGCCCGGGCCGGGAGCGAGGAGGGGCTGGAGAGCGGCGCGGCTGCGGTGGGAGCTGCGAGCGGTGAGCGCTTCTCACGGGCTTTGTTTGTTTTTAACTCAGCCCTGGGTTGAAGGCTTACGTTAGCGGCGCCTCGTGCGGGCATGTGCTGCACCTCGCCCCGGGAAGCTGCCGAGGAATGTGTTTAATAGAGGAGCGAGAGCGCTGGGTGTCAGCGGCAGAAAGCTCCTAATTGTTTCGATGCCGTGCGTTTGCCGCTGGAACCACTGGAAAGATGTGATTAGAAACCGGGTTAAGTCTCGAGGCCCGAGAGCGTATGGGAGCTGAGCGGCAAGTCCTGCTGCGCCGTGCGTGCCGTCACGTGTCCGCGGCGGGGAAGGAGAAACGGCGGCGTGTTGGTGTTGTCTGAGGGCGCGTGACGTCCTCGCAAACGGGCGGCTGGGAGCGCGGCGTGCGCGAATGGAGCGCGTGGTGTTGTGAAATTGAAAGATCAGGCTGGAGACGCTGCCGGATTGCAGGGAGGTACAGATGTTAGAATAGGCGGCTGTATTCTCTGAGCATTAAAGTTTGCACACGTGTGTTTTTATGCTGTTGTGAGTTGGTTGGGTTTTGTGTTAGGTAGCCGAGGTCAAGTTCGAAAGGAAGGATGGAGGATGGCATGTTGTAAGAATGTAAAGTCTGGGTGCTTTGATGAACGGTTTGCTAATTATCCAAGGGCAGAGGTGATGGATAGGCACAGTGGTTGTATAACCAGACTTAAGCAGAAGAAAGTACTCAGAACTGTAAAAGTAAGCAAACAGAAATCCCCAAGCTTGAAGTTTTTAGAGATAAAGGATCTGGAGATAAAAGACCGCTTAATCAGCCAACCCAGACATTGCAAGGAAGTAAATGATGTTGCATATGTAGTCTTGACTGGACTGAAACACTGTTGGTGCAAGGCAGCAGGCACCTGCATGCGCTGTGCCTCTCCCAGGCAGCAAGCAGAGTGCTTACCAGTGAGGGCACCCCCAGAAAGCACAGCATGGGGATCTGGTGGTGTGCAGCGAGCTTGGATGTGCTCCGTGTTGGCTGCAGTTGTCAATGAACGTGGCTGTGCAGTAGCTAAGAGATTGTTCTCATTTCTCTATTTGACGTCTTTTTATTAACATGGTTTTCAAAAATTTCTGTGTTTACTTCATGTGTTTTAATACTGTACCTTTTAATTCATAATAGTTTTCAATGCCTGAAGAACAAACTGAAACTATAATGGCAGTTGATGAACTTCAAGCCATAATAGAAAGATGCGTAAGTACTTCCCTTAAAAGTCACAAATGCAAGCAGTGTTAAGTTTCACTTTATGGCTTCAAAACACAAGACGCTTGTTAGCAGATCTCCTCCCTGTTATCTGGATTCAGACTCCATGTTTCATTGACTTCTCCATGACACTTATCCCAGGTTCTCCCTCTTGGAGAAAGAAGTGTTCTTGTTTCTCTCACAGAATCACAGAACTGCAGGGGTTGGAAGGGACCTCCAGAGATCGTTGAGTCCAGCCCCCCTGCAAAGCAGGCCTCTTATGGTAGGCTGCATAGGTAGGTGTCCAGGAGTAGTCTTGAATGTCTTCAGAGAAGGAGAACCTCCCTGGGTACCCTGTTCCAGTGCTCTGTCACCATTACCATGAAGAAGTTCCTTTCCATATTGGTGCAGAGCTTCCTGTGCTCCAGTTTATATCTGTTTCCCTTTGTCCTGTCCCCACAGACTGCTGAAAAGAGGTTGGTCACGTCCCTTTGACTCCCACACTTAAGATATTTATAGGCATTAATAAGATCACCTCTGAGTCTTCTTTTCTAAAGGCTGAACAGACTCAGTTCGCTCGGCCTTTCCTCACAGGAGAGATGTGGCCCTTTATCATTTTTGTGTCCCTCCATCGGACTCGCTGTCTTTTTTGCAATGGGAAGCCCAGAAGTGGATCCAGTACTCAGAACTGGATCCAGTACTCAAAGTGGATGCAGTACTCCATATCACGGGCATCTTCTAGATAGCCAACCGCAGTTTAGACTTAGAAATAGCTACTGAAATACTGCTGTATCTTCTGTGGTAGCTCTTGGTAACCTCTTACGTATTATCCTTTATGTATTAAAAGAAAAGTTATGGTGACACTACATCTACTTTTGAAAAAGAAGCTTATGTTTACCTATTTTTGTATTTACCTTTTTTAAAATAAGGAGTTAAGCATGCTTATTTTCTTTATAGCAAATTCTGGAAGAAGCTGATTTTAGAGGAGAAGATTATGATCTGTTTCAGGTAGCAGGTCAGAAATGTTTAGAAGATGGGTATGCTGCTCAGTTATTAGAAGTGATTCAAAATGTGAAAAATAAGGTGAGTTGAAGTTTGACTTCCATAAATACGATCCTTCTGGGTTTAGAAAACGTGCAGTTTTTGTTGATTCTCTGAAAATCTGATTTGTAGGTTATCATCAAGAATATGGGTTGGAATCTCATCTCTCCTCTTGTTAGATGTATTTTAGCATATAAAAAGGAAGATGAGAAGCGAGAACTCTGCCTGAAGATACTAGATCAGTTGGTGCAGGTATGTTTTTGAAATACATGATTGTAACAACATACTTTTAAGGAAGGTGTAGAAATTCCTTCTGACTTCAAGAGAAAACAGGACATGAACGCTTCTGAGTTCTTCTGTCCATTCCACATCACTGTTAAACTCATGGTCCAGTTTTATCTGAAGTAGACACAGCAACAGCATTCTCAGAGGTAGTGAACTTTTTAATAAATTTGAACAATTTAGACAAAACCGAGCTAGACATCATCCAACACAAAGTCCTTCGCAACCAGTTTTTGCAGTTAGTGTAGCCACAGCAAGGCTACCTCTTGTCTGTGGCAGGTCATCGAATGATTTGAAAGCACCCACAAGTTTTATTGAGTCCAACTACTGCCTACGCACAAGGCCACCCAAAATTCAAGCCCTATGTCTGAGGGTGTGCTCCAGACACTTAGTGGACTCTGGCAGGATTTGGGCTGTGACAGTGGATAGCTGACGGTTCTGGTGAAGTCATAGGGAAATAAGATTTAATCTGCAGGAAATTCCCTTTCAGTTCCTTTTCAATTATCTACTGGGAAAACAATTTGCAAATTAAGCCAAATTCACACTGAAGTTTTTCTTTTCTCTCTACTACTAAGGAATAACTTCTTGCTGAAGTACTATGAAGTGCCCATACAGCATAGCAAATCTAATGGCACTAAACTTGATTTCTGTGTTTTCAGCTTATGTGAAAGTGTACATGCATTTACACTCAGTACATTTACTATAGGGATATATTTATTGTTTTATATTTGATTCTTTAAAGATAATTTTGGATGTTTTAATCTGTTTTCTTAATGTTCAGGAGTTTCGGTTGTGGTTTGTTTGTGATGTGTTTTTTTTCTCCTGTTTGTTTGGTTTATATTTTATAACTGTGGTGATAAAACATGCATATTGTTCATCTCTTGTAGCTGTGCAATCCAAAGGAACTTTTTTTGGGTTTACTTGAGCAGATTGAACAGACATCAGGAGAGCAGGTGTGCCAGACTATCATTTTACTGCTTCAACCTTTGCAGACAGGTAACATTGACTGTCTCGTGTGATTTCTGACAACAAAATGAATTAATTTATTTATATTTTTATTTATTTATCAGATTAGTTTAGCCTTTGGTGAAGTAATTTAAGAAGATTTTAAATGAGATTGATAACCTCAGTTGAAAAAGCAACATTTTTCTTCATTCATGAAATTTGGTTATTATTTGTAGTTGTAAACTGCTCGTATCCTTGTTGCAGAAATAGGATTACATGGACTCATAGATGTGGAGAATTCATTATTAAACATTTAAAACTTTAAAATTATAAAACTTCTACTTGTAATTGAAACGGGTTGAAAAATATGAATTGAAAAACTGCATTCTTCTGTTTTATGTGCAAAAATTAAAAATGCAGATTGAGATACTAGTTAAGTAGGTAACAAGTAGTAGTTTCTCTCTTGGTATGTGAAAATGAATCACACTTCTTATCAAGTTTAAGTCCAATTATAGCAGTCTCTGAGCTCTGTTACTGAACTAAGTTAGAATTTAACAAGAGAAGCACTTTGATAATGAGAAATATGTATTTTGTTGCATACCAATCTGCAGCTAGTGTGCACTGAGATCAGTTTAAATGGAAAGTGACTTGTGCTGCTTCCTCAGGCTGGGGGACCCCATGTTGTTTTTGCTACAGACTACAGAACAGCTCTGAGCTGCTTAATGAAGAGTCAGACCTCAGCAGAAAGTTTTGTCAAACGAGAAAAAGTAAAGCAAGAAAGCCATACAAAAGAAGTTTTCCAGGCCAGAGAAATGGACATTATTTTGTTTAGGCTAGTTCTAGAAAGACAAATTTTTCAGTCTTTGTGACTTTGCAACAAAGAGGAATGTGTGGAAATTCAGGACTGCTATAATACATCATTCTCAACTCTATGGTCATATTAAGTACAGTGAAATAGATTAACTAATAATGGTGATAAGCTGATAAGTCTTGCTGGACTTGTCCGTCTGAATTGAGATTTACTTCTTTTGCTCCCCTGAAAGTGAAGACTTTCTAATACAGTGACATCATAGTTTTTCACACATTCCTCCAGCAAATATTAACTTAATGTCTCAAAATGTTCTTTTTGTTTCAGTGCTTTTGAAGCTTCAGAACAAGAAGGCCTACTCGGTGGGCTTATCTTTGGCCATGATTATGAATCAGCTTACTGCCTTGCCTGTACCTTATACGAAGCAACAAATACAAGAAGATGAACTTGGTCTCTGCCAGTGTTGTAATGCAGTGGTGGACTTTGCTAAACCTTTTGTGAAGGAAGTTGTTAAAAACGTGGAAAAGTCATCAGAATACAATGACACGGAGCTGAAAGAAGAATTATTGAAGTTGTGAGCATTTAATATTAGCTTAATATATTCCTGTAAAGAAACAAAATGAACGGTAAACATTTATTACACGTGCAGTAAATAAATAATCTTACTAAAGGTTTTATAGTGCTGCCAACATGTAAACTGATGCTGTATTTCAAAAAGAAAAAAAAAATCCTTTGCTTTTTTATGAAGTGAAAGAAGAACAGTAAAATTTTTTAGTACAAGGAAATTAAGAAGTATAAGTCTCTGTGATATGGAACTGATTTGGTAGTCCTGGTGCTTCAACTCAAACGTGCAAAAGCGAGGATAATCCTATTCTGGAGGTAAATTCTAAGAAATGCTCCCATGGGAGACATTTTTTTCTTCTATTCTTGGAATATTAGGAACAGCAGCAGTCAAAATGAATATAGACCTTGTTGTTGGCCATTGATGACGTTGCTGTGGTCTCTATCTGTGAGATTTTATAAGTTTCACTTGTTTTTCTTCAGCTGTATGAAAAGCCTGAAATACCCATTATTGACAGCTCAGCTTGAACAACTGGAAGGCATTGAAGAACATCCATTTCGCCATCTTGCAGCTGAAATTATAGTAAGTGCAGTCACTGTGAAGTGAAGTGTTTGCCAAAGCAGTCGTGTGGTTCAGAACTACCAATAGCAAGGTCATTTCATTTCTGTTACTGCTTAGTGTGGTGGCTGACCAGGCCCCATAAGATAATGCGGGTATATAAAGGTCTGCAGTAGGCTCAGGTTCCATCCTCGGAAATGATAAACCTTACAGATACAGATGCTCCTTGATGAGCCAGTTTGGACTGTTGTCTGAATCAGTAGCTGCTACTTTGTTTTAGCTCCTTCTTTTTCCATGGTTAAGTATGATTTTTTAAAAATATCTGACGTATTGTCTTTGCTGCTTAGTGAAGGTATGAGTATTAATTCAAATTTGGCATTCAGAAATCTCTTACTTGCCTGAAGTGCAGTGCCAGCTGGCAGGTAAGGAATAAAAATTATTGCTTGACTGCTGTTGCTGCGATAGCTGGATATGGCTCCCAGTGTTAAAGATTGTTAAGTCAAGCACACTATGAAGTTAGCAAAACTTTTGGTTGTTTTCAACCACAGTTAGTTTTTCTATCATGTTCACTTCGGTTTTTTTTCCCCACAGCATATCTCAGTCAGTGTAGGATGGAACTGCTGCATGGATTAATTAGAGCTGTGCAATGAAAGAGAAGCTTGCCTGTGAGATCTTTGCTTCTCTTATTGCAGAACTTTTAAGATGTGCAGTGATGGTGGCAGAGATTACCAGAAGATGATATAAAGGTTAAAATAGTTGAGGCTGCTCTAAAAAACGGGCTTTTATCCCTGCCTTTCCTGTTGGGCACAGTCTGAAACCTTTTATAATGCTAATTATGAATCACTTTTTCTTCATTTTCTCAAGAAATCCACTTCTGCTGTTTGTGGAATTGGGTAACGAGTACTGCAGCTAAGGTCAGTAAAGACACATTTAAGTATGTGAGGTCTGATGTAATCCTAATTCTCCAAAATGTCAGGTCTTGGATATTTGATTTGGACAACACTGGCAGGGTGGATTAACCTCTGATTCTTTGTAATTCAAACAGTAGAAATTACACTAACTCTTAATGCACATAGATGTGTTAGGGTAAAGAACACACATATAATAGTTGTGAAGTTCTCAGGTGTCTTCTTGCTGTGAATGGAAAGGCCATACAGAACAATTCTAACTTCAAAACAGGGCTTGCCTTTGGTGGGTAAACATTGCACTGCATAGTGTTTAGTGATCAGAGAGCAAAATACTGAGTACTCTGTGAAAAACACAAGTCTTGAGGCATAACTTGGTCAGGAAGCCATTCTTATTCATAGCATCTGTAGATAATGGAGACTAATTAGGTTTTGCAGGGTGACTTATATGAAGTCTTTTGCTAACTTTTGAGTGCTTGACTTTGCTATCTTAGTAGCGTTTTTCTGACAGTATTTGTTTTTCCCAGAAGTATGTATCATAAATATTCACTAAATATTTATAGTAATTTCTACATACCCTACCTAGGATATTTTACTGTAAATACTGCTTAAGCTATGTAATTTATTAAGCATGCAGATTTTTAAAGGCAGTGTAATGAAATCTGACTTTCTTTTTTAGGACATTTTGCTGGATATAGGAGAACTAATGCCACTAGTGTTCTTACATCATAAAAGCAGAAGATCGTACTGGGAGAATCAGGAGTTTGAGGATATGGAGCAAAAGAATTCTGCAGATTCTTTGGCATGTCTGTCATACCTGGTGTTTGTTCAGCATTTTGGTATCAATCGCTTTCCAATGGTATTTAGGTAAGAGCTCTTCTTCCTCACTTACATTAAGTTTGTACTTAGAAAGTTCCGAGCAAAATAAAACTATTTTGTTTTTAATAGCTATTAAAGAAAACTATTTCATCACTTTTGTGGCAACTTTATGTAGCTTAACAGTCCTGCAAATTACTCTAGTGCAGTTTGATTGTAGATGAGCTGACCTTTTAAAGAAACTGATAGAATTAGTCTTATGCTGAAAACTAATGTGTACTAAAATTATATAGACAGATGTCACATATGAATTATAAATGGAATTGGATGTAGTGCTTTGCATGTATTTCAGAATTATTAATTTTGTAAATATCCTTCTTCAGATTTTTCCAAAAGGACTAATGCTTTCAAATGTATTAGTTGTGAAAATGTATGTGGCTTATGCAGTTTAATATAAACCTAATTTTCTTTTTTAGTTCATCATACCTTCTCCAATGCAATATGACGCATATTGAAGTGCTACTGAAAAGGTAGGATTATATGATATTTGGAACTCCAGATGATGATAGAGGGAACTTTTTGTCCTATGTTTTATTTCTGGTCTTTTATAATAATTCATAGAATCAAATTCTGATTATGCCAAATAAGTTCCAAGGAGATTCTTAAAGCTGTCAGTTGAAATTTCAAGCTGTATGACAAGATGATACTCTCTTTTTCTAAGAGCTTTAGTAAATTGTCTAAAACACTCATCTATTGTTTTTAGAAAATTTATTCAAGAATTCAGAATTAAGGCAGAATAATTAGTGTACATTTATTTGTAATTCTGTATCAGTTTACTTTTAAGAAGGACTATAAGATAGTGCTTAACTGAATGTATTCTGATATGCTACACAATCTGACTAGAGGTCTGTTGTTCTAGAGGAAACCAGGCTTCTCTGTATGTTTATTTTGCCTTCCATTAGCAGCAGTGTTGACCAAATAGTTTCTAGCATTGTTGTAGAAGGGAGTCGTGATTATGACTCCTTGTTATTTCCTAGTAAAACAAAACCTCTTCTTTGTAGTATTTGCTGCATTTTTCTTTGGCTTGCAGAGTTATGTATGTTCATAGAATCGAATAATAGAATAATTTATTTTCTTTGTTAATTAGTATCTTGATACCTGGGATATGAGCTGCTACCTTACAGATATTAAGAGGGAAAAAAAACTAAGCAGTTCTGACCCTAAAGAGAGGACTCCAGTTTGCAGCTTTTATTTATTATATAGTGTCGATATATTCTAAAAAAATTTTTGAGAGACATTATGAAGGTATGCTTAGAAATCAGAATGAAAATTGTCAATGGCCCAGTTCCCTTTTGACATCTACTATTTCATCTGAAACATCATCATTAAGTGTCTCCTTAATTTACAACTTGATGTCTTTTTCTTTACAGAACAGAAGAATCTGTGTTATCTAAAGGACTTGTGAGTTTACTTTTCCTTTGATCAAATGTTCATTGTTAGAATGCTGATTCTTTTCAATTTTAGCAGTTGTAAGACCTTAGTTTCTCTTTCTTAGAAAGGTATGAATGGTTTGGGTAACTGTTTCAGAAATGTTTTGAGGCTTAGTTAGATGTTCTTCAGTCTTACAAACGTTTAAATAAATTTACTGAATATTACACACGTTCATATACATTTAAACTACCATTACTACTTAAGTTTGCAGCTCCTAGAAGCTCCAATATGTGAATTGTAGAAAAGATTGTTTTATCCATGAAATGTTAAGCATATAGATCAACGTCTTGTATATATGCAAAGTGTTGGCGGTTGTTTATTTTTCCTTCCCACCTGCAGGATCTTTTTCAGAGCTGTTTATTGAGGATGGAAGATAATGGCCTTCTCCATCAGTATTTGGAATTCAGAGAATTTATTAATGTGCCTCAGGTAACAAGAAACAGTGTACAGAACTGCCTCTGTAGTTGGTTATAAAGCACACCCAGCTGTTTTCTCAGTGTTGGAGGGAGGTCATACTACTGAACCTTCATGCAATTGTGTTGTCAGACTGAAACCTGTGGTGTCATGCTGTACTGAATTCCATGCTATACTGAATTGTTTGTCCTCTGATACGTGCTGCAGCATGAAGTTGTAATGACAAGTAAAATATACTTTAGATGGCTCTTATTACTTTGGCTACGTTTTTATTTGGACACAACTGTTCATGGCCTGGCTTGTTTGTTAATACCTTGAACAGATTTTGTTCAATGTGATGTAATAATGTGCATGTAATTAGAATTTGTTTTCTTTGCCCAACTGCAGGATTTGGTGAAAATTATGACCCTTTGTCCCATAGAACATCTGGTATGTAATGTGAACTACAGAATGATTTATCTACTGAGTTTGATTAGAATAAATCAGAGAATGAATTTTTGTTATTATTAGCATTTAATACATATATGATTGTTTTTTTAGAGAAAGAAGAGTTTGAGTATTTTGCAATTGTTCATAGATAAATTTGAAGCAGAGGGAAAATATACATTATTCAGGTATGCATTCAAATTACTGTAGATAGTATAATACAAGCCTCACTGTAACTTCATTGCTTGCAAACTGTCAGAAATAATTTTTGTCTATTTGGTAAACCACATTAACTTTATTATGTTAATTGGTGAGTAAATAATGAATGTCAGTTGTCTCTTATACAATGAGCTGTCAGATGTAACCCAGTGTTAAAACTGCCACTCAGTGAATGAGGCATAGTGTTATCCAACTCTTCAGCTAACGATGTAGGCAGTGTTGAAGGTATAACATCTATTTTTGTTTGAAGGTGTTTACTGAAGACAAGCAACCATGCTGGTGTAGAAGGATACATTATTAAAAATATAAAAGATCAGATTCACTTGTCGGTAACGGTAAGCCTATTGCCATTAGAAACAATTTTTCTTCTCAAAATTGTATCTGAGTTAAGTTGAGAAAACATGTATAACTTAGGATTTGAGCAGTGCATTTAAAAAAGAAAAACAAAAGAACCACATGTTGAATAGAAGCATAAGATTGGGAAATGTTACAGGATTGATTTGACTCCTTTGTGCCTGTGTATTTTTACATTATGATTCTTCATATGCACTTTCAAATTGCACGATCCCCCTGCATTTTTTAATAGGTTATTATTATGTTTTCTGTACTTGAAAAACATAGATCCTTAAAGATCTATGTGGTATTTCATTTCATCCTCACAGTTCCTCATTTTCTGAATATAATTTAAATGCTACAGTCCAGAAAGATCTATTATGTTTTATCTTGTGTTTTATGATGACATTCAGCATTACACTGTGTTTCACAAATGCTAAATTCATCAGAAAGAGTTGAACTAGAAGCCATTGAAATCTCATATTTTATAATCATTAATGGAAGGAAATTGGAAAACTTAATAAAAAGTAAATTATTAACTTTTTTTTTTCATCTCTTCTCCTTTTTACTGCTTAGGGCATTTTTCAAAGCAAATTTGATCTCTAAGGTCTTCCTTTTTGTCAAATGAGATAATGCAGTAAACTCATGCATATTTCATCTTAACGTTTATATCTTATAACACATTTATTCATAATTCATATCATAATGTATAACAGAGAATTACTTTTATTCGATTGTAGCCTGCCCTGTGCAATGAATCAGCAGGGGATAAACAAAATAATACTGTGAAAACCCTTCCAAAAAGGGCTTGCACTAAAGTTGAATAGTTAAAACATGTTCTGGAATCTTTTACTGATGAATTTGTTAACTATGCAGCTTCAGAACTCTATTAATACATTTCTTCTCTGTGGAGTGCCCTGTCAAAAAGGCAAATAATTTACAAATTTCATTGTATAGACTTGAATATTCTAGATTTGTTGCAAATAATTTGCTGCAGAGAAGATATAAAGAAATGGATAAGAACAGAAAATCATTACCAACTTATTTCCCTGCCCAGCTATTGTTCATCTTTCCATGTTCCTCATTTGACCTGACTTAACACAGACGACCCTTCTTGTTTCGCTTCCAATCCATTTCTGGCTTTGTCTTTTTTCCCTCTTGGATAAGTTTTGTCCTGTATGTGATATTTCTTTGTCCAACCTCTGTCTCAGACTTCACCAAGGTGGGATCTTTGCAAAATAACTCTGCTCTCAGCTCTGTTGTACTGATGTGGAATACCCTTTTAAAGAGGCCATGAAAATTTCAGAGATGAACTCACTTGCTCAGTCAGCACTGTGCAGGAAGGCTCAACAGTTTGCACTGAGGAGGGTCTTTGCATAGCTGCAAGTCCTTCACAAGCTTCTGCTAAGCAAGTGCAAGAAGTTGTTTGGATTGTTTGCCTTTCTTCCTTTACTCACTTCATAGTTTGGTGTAGTTTAGCAGAATTTTTGTGAAAATAAGAAATGGTCTGTCTGTGATGTAGACAGCATCAGGATTATTATGTCTTGTCACTTCAAAACCTGATGCTTTCCATCTTATGCTTGAATTATTCTCCTTCTTATTCTCTGTCCTTTATCCTCTTTCAATACAAAATAACATTATGCATCTTCCATCAAAGAAACAAAGAGGTGAAGTTGTCCTTCAGCAGACATTGCTAGAAATTGGTGTTTTAAAAATACATACCAAAAAAACCCCCTTTAAATATCGTGATAAAAATCTTTTCTACTGAAATTGAGAAGAACAATCTGGGAGGCACAGGAGAGAATTGTGAAAGGACAAATTTGTGTACTTTGGTCACATATAATAATTATAATAATGATAAAGTATTTCTTTCAGCATTTTTCTTTTTTTTTTATTTCTGTTTTCCCCAAATTGTTGATGTGATTCATAGAGTACCTTGATCTGGAAGATCCACTAGGGTCGTGAAGTCCAACCTCTGGCATTGCACAGAACCACCCAGAAAGTCATATTTCTGAGAGCGTTGTCCAAACGCTACTTGAACTCCGGCAGCCTGGGGCTGTGACCTCTGCTCTGGGCAGCCTGTTCCATGCCCAGCCACCCTCTGGTGAAAAGTCTGTTCTAACACCCAACCTGCCCCTCTCCTGAAGCTCCGTGCCATTCCCTCAGACTCTGTCACTGTCAGCAGGGCTCAGCACCACTCCTCTGCTCGCTGTGAGGAGCTGCATCTGTCATAAGGGCTCCCCTCAGCTCCTCTGCTCTGGACCACGCAAACCCAGGGACCTCATCCGTTCCTTTATGTCTTACCCTCTAGACCCTTCACCATTAAATTATCTCTGTTAAATTACTTAAGATTTAATTATCTCAATTTAAGGTTTAAATTACTTACTCAGCTAAACTTTTTGTATCGTTTTCAGAAGGCACACGACAACATTTGGTTTACAGGACATCACCTGATCTCCCTTCTAGATTTAGTGCTTTTGCTTCCTGAAGGTGCTGAGACAGATCTTCTCCAAAACTCAGATAGGTGAGTTGTAATCAGAGGCTAGAGGCTTCTGTTTTTCAATCGCTTAGAAGTCTTCAGACCACTTTACTACAATGAGGTATACCATCATGTAATTAAGTAAAAACATCAATGTATTTTAGATTTTTTGAAATAGAGATGTAAATGATCTTCTATTTAAACTATCACCTATTTCAACCAACTCTGTGTAGAAAAATGTTACAGTGCTATTATATTGATGTTGACAATAAGAGAGGAATTCCTTCTGTGTTCCCTGAGAATATAAGGTCTGATGTCAGGTTACAGAACTAATTGGTAAAGCATTGTGTCAGGAATGTATGGTTTGTCAGCTTTCTGTACAAGCAGAAGAATAACTTTGGCAACATAAGGAACAAAAGAAATGTGGTCTGTCTCTTCAGGGGTATAAAAATTATTCGATGTAACTTAAAGCAAATGATATTTAGGTGGAAGAAACAGTTAAGGTTTTTGCTGAAAAGCACGGTAAGAGAAAAAGCATATATAAAAAGTATGCAGAAGTGAAAATTCATAAAATAACTTTTGAAAAGCCTATTGTCATACTAGTGCAAATCAACTGTGGATTACCAGTGATGAATACTACAGCTTTTTTGTAATGTGATTTTGTTGTCTCTTGAGAAAACTCCTTCCCTCACAATTATTGACCTTCCAGTCTGCTGCTAGTTTGAATCATACTTGCAGAGTGTCAGCTTCTCTTTTAACAGGGAAGTTGCTGTGCTCTCGATTAAGCCATACTGCTCAACAGATGAGTGGCTTTATTTTGAACAAATGGATATTTTAGGGTGTCTGGCTAAGGGACAATTGAAGTTATTATCCCCGCAATAAATATCTGCACTTTAAGTGATCAGTAGTATATTTTTTTTTCCACAGGATTATGGCATCACTAAATCTACTGAGATATTTAGTCATTATGGATTGTGAAAGTGATAATCAAGTAAGTACTGATTGATGTGAAAATTACTGATTTTTCATCAGCTATGGACTGAGCAGAATTAATGTGATCACTGTTATTCTCTGTTCACAGATATGGTTTTTGCATTATTCTCCAAAATAGTCAGTAATCCAGAAGTGGTATTTTAGCTGTATATGGAAATGTGTGATATTTTGTTTTATTCTGATGAAATTTGATTGCATTCATACTCAACTGTTACAGTAAAGAAGTTAATCCTTTTATTAAAGTGTGATAAAGCATTTCCTGAACTCAGTAAGCAATGGCATGGTCAGACAAATATTCTAACCAGCATTTAGTTGTCCCAAGGTAATTTGTTGTATTTCCCCAGTTTGTTGACTTTATGGTTCGGGCTAATTGACTTTGGCATCTCATTTTCTCCTAAAATACTGGAAAAAATTCTGATCCACTTTTAGAGCGCATTTGGTTCTGTGAATGTGTGTTCTGTAAGTGCTTGGGGGTGTTTGAATGGAAAGATAGTAATATGGTTGGTACTGATTACTAAAAGCATCAGGAAAATGAACTGTAAAAATAGCTTTCAATTTTGCATTTCTTATGTTATTTAAGTAGATATAAAGTATCAGTTCCTCAGATGTATGGATTTTATTTTACATCCCCATTATAGTGTGCTGTACTTCATATACACACATAGCTTTGTAAGCAAAGAAAGAATCCCTCTTTTATTATTAAAACTCTATACATAGTAGCATACACAGTTGCTGCAACTACTGTCTAGTATTTGACGTACAGAACATAATTATGGTTTGAGGAGAAAATAACATCAACTTTTCTGAAGTTTTTCCTTAAATTTAAACCATGCCAGTTCTTACAGACTTTCCCTTTGGCTCCCTTCAGACAGTGCAAGTGGAACACAAAGATAATAATTCCTTTCATCTTAGTTCACATGTTTTAACTGCTGCATAACAAGTGCTTTCATGAATCAAGTAGAAAATCAGATGTTTCTGGATAGTTATTTCTTCATTTTAGCACCATTAATGTGGAAGTCATTACTGGTCTTATTTGATTAGAATTTCTTGAATTGTGCCTTGTGATCACCAGTACCATTTAACGTTGAGAATTCTTACTTTCATCATCTTTTACCCTGCCCTTCGGTGATCCTCCTTGAGGAAAGGAGTCACTTAAATGGCTTCCCTATCTAAAGACACAATGACTGCTTTATGTTTCCTTCTACAGCAGTTTTGTAACTGCAAGCTTATGAGGCATCAGAGCAGAGTTTTCCTCTCGTGCTGTGTCACCTTGAACAGCCTTGCTTTTGAGCAACTTTCCCTCATCTCACTTGCTTCCTGAGCGCCATTGTTATCAATTCTTTTCAGCCATCCCAAACTGGAGAGTTGGTTCGTGTGTCACTTTGGCTGCTGCACATAAGGGCATAAATGAGTACAGAGCATAGCAGTGTAACAGCTTTTTTTTTTTTTAAATATGATTAATTAGGGGTTTCATTAAAATTTTAACTCCTAAAACGCTTAATGCTTGTTTTCGATTAAATGTATGTATTTATTTCAACTATATTTCTATATGAAATTTATATAAATGTGTGTAGTGAAGACAGTGATTGGGAAGACAATATCTCTGCATCATAAAGCCTTTATGGGGTCATCACTTGCTTGCAAATTCCATATTTCTGGTGCAGCAGAACCGTGACAAGTCTGAACTCTTGTTAGTGGGTAGTAGCAACATAGGCACAACTTAAAAAACAATTGGATTAAATATTTGCAGTAAGCAAATATTTAATACTTTTGTGTGTGTTTTAAGGGAGATTGTAATATGGTCCAAATTTGGTACATGTTCTAAAAACAATAGGTAAAAAGACCTTAAAAGAATTATGTATGGTTCCTACATACTAGTAGGATCTAATTCACTGTGACAGTTGAGAATGCAGAGGTGGGCTTAGCAGCATATCTAGTGACATTCCATCAGTGCTTAAACTAACTGCAATATATAGACAAGAGTTTTATATTTGAGGTGCATGACATTTACCACAGCTTTCAGTTGTCATTGCAATGCAGTGTTAATTCAGGAATGTTAATTCAAACATTTTTAAACTATCACATGCTGTGTGTGCTTACATGCATAAGTCTAATTTTTTATTTCCTTCCCACTACAGAATTTTACGAATAAAGACTAGTAAAAAAAATTATACTTGAAAACTTAGCATTATGATACTTCATTAAAAATAATTTGCAACGTTCTCTTTGCCTTTCTCTTTGAATAGACTGGAGTGTGGACTGCACTTGCCAAGATTGAGAAAAATTTTTTAAAACCACTGCATGTTGGACTGAATATGTCAAAAGCACACTATGAGGCAGAAATAAAGAATAAGAAAGAAAACAGAAAAGGTTGGGTTTTTTCTTCTTAGCATTGTTCATGTTCAGAAACTTTGGAAATAAGGAATTGGTGAATGCTCTATAGATACATATTTTTATTTAAGTATTGATTTTATTCCAGGTTTCACATAATATTTCAGCAGTTGCTACATTTGATATTAACACTTTTCATAACTAGGAAAATCTGAGCTTGTTTATCTCTCATCGCATTTGTAAACCTTACAGAGACCCGACAGGAATGTCACATGAAGACGTTCAAACCTTGTTCTACATTTATACTTTGATTTTAAGGATAGACAGGAATATCTAAGTCTCTCTGTGAATATATAGCCCTTAGGTTTCATACTACGTGAGGGCAGGCTATCAAGAGAAGAAATAATTCACACAGCAAATAGGTAGTGTCTTAAATCCCAAAGGATTAGGTTCTGGATTTTTTTAATCTGATACTTTAGAATCAAACTCTGCTCAGGGTTAAGCAGATATATTCCAAAGGGAGTGAAAGCTATAGCTGCTGTAGGCCAACTCTATATGTCAGATCTTCTGTCCCTTTGTGGTCTCTAGTATAATTAAGATAGCCCAAGGAAATTACTTCTGCTGCCAGAAATGTCAGTACAGCTTTTGCTCCTACTCCATCCTCCCATGTTGTTATAAACTACGTCAGTACAAGGCAGGGGGAAGGGATTTTTTCTGAAGGTAACCTGTGGATATCTTTCCAAAGGGAGTCCATTTAAAGAAAAAGCTTCCTGGTTCATTTTAGTTTCGTACATGTCTCGGCCTTTGACAAAGCATAGAGATCTGAGTTCAAGAGAAAACACCTACCTCATTAAAATGAATGGTTTAGTCTTTCTCCCCAGTGTATAATCTTTGTAAGCATTACATTACTTTTCAAGTACATAGTCTGAATGTTGAAATTTTCCCCTCAGTTTCAAGATTTGTCCTTGTAGTTTTGTCTGCTGTAAGTAGTCTGTCAGGAACAGAGAAACCTGCAGCCATTTTCTGGATGAAGTTAAGTCTGTCGTAGATATCTCTGGATGTGAAAGTATTAAAATTGTGCCTAAAAAAACCAACCAGATTATGTATTTCCTTTTAAGGAGAATTTTAGCAATATAAAATTGTTTTAAGTTTACAGATATTGCCTGTTTGCTAATGTAGTCATAAATCATATAGAAACAGCAGAGATAGATCCTCAAAGTTCAATACCTTTGCTTTTCGGTATTTGTTCAGCTTTTATGCTTCTGATTTAACAATTACTGTCCATAAATACTAACTTACTAAAAGTTGCTTTGATTCTAAAAATGGGGTGGAATGGCAGCCTGATGTCTGGTTCTTTTCTTCTACAGAGGCACACAGTTCTAACACAATTTGTTCTTTGACTGTCAGTGGGGAAAAGATGCCTGCCATGACTACTGAAATGCAACTTCAGGTGAGTTTGCAATTCCAGAAGTATTTAAATTTTCTTTTTAATCTGGAGCCAAACGTATACATATAGTCAATAAAGAAATCCATTTTTCTAATAAAAATAACAGTATTTCTTTTGTCATTTCAGGTTTTACAGTCAGCTCTCTTCACATTTGATTTAATAGAAAGTGTTCTAGCTCGAGTAGAAGAGCTCATTGAAGTGAAAGTAAAAGCTGTAATGGATGAAAATATATAGGTCATCTGAAATACCTGAGTTAACATACTTTTTGCAAGATCATTTTGATCATTAGGCTTGAGTTAAAAAGAGGGTTATACCAACCTTTAGAGAATAGCTTAGAGTGGCCTCTAGAAAAATTGCAAGTCCTGCTCTTCATATGCCTGTTGCTGGTTTTGTTTTGTTTTTGTTTTTGTTTTTTAAGCAAAAACAAACTTATTTTGCCATTTCTGTCTGTGATCACAGAGATGGACTGAAAAGTGTTCACCTTCAGAACTTGATGTTTTTTCTGAAGTATAGAATGTATATCTACAAGACGTTTTTGTGTTGTGCTGTGGTAAGAATGTATGATTGTGCATTTCTTGTTCTATTCATTTTCGAAGTATTTTAGGTAACTTGCTGTCTGATGATCTGAATTATAAAGATTTTTATAAAGTAACCTGGAGAGCTGTGAATTAAAAAGCACTGCGAAAGGAATAGTTATTTTTATTAGTACTTTTTAATATTGACAAACAAGCTTCTATATTTACAAGCAGGTCTATAAGCTATAGATAACAGATAAAGGCAAACCAAAGCAGGTTTAAAGAAAAACACAGCAGCCTTGAACCGAGTAAGATATTAAAACTCAGTAAAAGAACAGATAAAACTTGTGTTTAAAAATGCACTGTGTGAGGCTTGATGCACAGCTGTTTTAACATGGCAAACCTGTATTTTGAAATTGTTTTGGTCATCATTATCTCTAATGATAAAGTTTTCCTTAAGATTTATTACATAATTTGAGAAATTATTATAAACAGATGAATGCACACATTCAGAATCAAACCAAATAACAGGAT
The DNA here is from genome assembly GCF_951394365.1 of Tetrao urogallus. Lineage (NCBI taxonomy): Eukaryota > Metazoa > Chordata > Aves > Galliformes > Phasianidae > Tetrao > Tetrao urogallus. Next base: position 15,777,064 of record NC_136818.1, on the reverse strand, counting down.
AACATCTCTTTAGTGCAGTTAAACTACATTTTTATTTTGTTAGAAGGCATATATATATGTATAATGTATAGTATTTTTCACTGTAGAGTTATTTAATACAAATTTGTTTCAAATGTGTAAATTGTGTATATAGTTTTTTAAAATGTAACAGGATATTTAAGAACTTTCTATATATTGTTTAAAGTATAGCTGCTATAATTACTTTATGAATAAAACTTCTCAGTCAATTAATTACTATGCAACTTCTGGTACTCCTGAAGCACCTTCCAGACTGGACTGTTTTCTATTATGTGGGTTTTTGTCATTGCCATTTTCTGAGAAACATCATCTGCGCGTGGCTTGGAATTCATCTTAGAGGAAAGAAAAATATTATGAGTGAATATTACGAGAAATAGTCACTTCCTGAAAAATGAATACTCAATCTATCTGAATCTATAAGACCAGTCCTAACATGACTACTCCTATCAGCTTTGCATCTGCTTATTATCTAGGTAGTATTTCTACAGGAGTTGGCGTGGTAGCTTTGGACTAGATGGATGGTATTGGTCCCTTGCCCGTGTTCCTTATCCTAGGTCAAAATAAGTTTATTTTCTAGGAGATATAATTAGGGACTCTCTTACAAGAGCTCATTGGATTGACTCTGTACTGTATCAGTAATAACATAAAGGCAACTGAGATATCTGTGGTCTGTAATGTCATGACTTCTTATGGGGCTGATTGTTAAAATCCAGTATATTCATTCTGAACAGATTCAATTTTAAAGGATCAACAGTAATCTCAAAAGGTTTTAGGTTAATGCTGCATTAAGAAACGGGGCCAGACAGCAGCAGAATACAAAGTTAGAAAAATACAATGTTCAATGTTGTAATAAGCATTCATCAACTCTTACCATACAATAGATGAGATGTAGTTTCTAACATGCTTTCTAACCTGCTGCTTTTATTTTTGGTGGGATGGTCCTAGCATTGTTGTAGATAGTATCTAAGTTAGAACTCTCATGGAAAACGTTATTTAAAGCAGTTCAGGCTTCAATGAGGATGTTTATACATACAAGGTATGTTGCTGTTATATAGATTAAATCATACTCGTTACGCTGTAGAAATAATGTATTAATATGTGCATCACTTAAAAATCTGCAGATAGCTAGTGTTTTCAGATCACCACTTTACTTTAGAAGCAGTTAGATATTTAGATCTTTTTCATCTCGTGTTGCTTCAGTGCTAGTAAGTGAAATGAAGATATTCATATTTCATAGAACAGCTTTGTTTGGAAGGGTCCTTAAAGATCATCTAGATCCATCTATTGGGCAGGGTTGCCACCCATTAGATCAAGTTGCTGTGGTCCCCATCCACACTGTCCATGAACCCCTCCAGAGAGGGAGCATCCACAGCTTCTTTGGGTTAAGCATGGTGACATCCTAAATTAACAGAGATAAGTAAGAGCTGAATTAACTTTTAAGTGTTTCATTTGTCTTCATGCATTCCGTTGATTTAAAGTTACCTTTAACAATAGTTTAAACATTTGAGCAGAAGTCCCACCTCAAGGTGAAACACGGATTGTGTAATGTGACTTCATACATGGGCAGATAGTGGTAGGATAAGGGGGAATGGTTTTCAATTGAAAGAGGGGAAATTTAGGTTAGATATTCAAAGGAAACTCTTACCATACAACTCTTACCATGCAATAGATGAGATGTAGTTTCTAACATGCTTTCTAACCTAACTACATCTCTGGAGGTGTTCAAGGCTAGGTTGGATGGAGCCCTGGGCAGCCTGATGCAGTGGGTAACAGCCCTCCCCAGAGCAGGGTGTTGGAACTAGGTCATCTTGAAGTCTCTCTTCCAACCCAAATGATTCTATGACTGTAGTCAATATGATGCAGAAAGATCCATTAAGGAAAAACAAATGTTTTCCAAGTTAAAATACCTCTGAAGTTCTGAGGAATAAATCATTTTAATCATATTTAACTAGGCTTACCTTAGCTATAGTTAGCATCAACTTAACAGTTTCAGCAGTATTATGAACTGGTATTATACGTAAATTGCTTCCCAGGAATCTACACATCAAAATAAATTAAGGTTACTTTCAGAGTGCACATTTAATTATGCCATGAAACTCAAAAAACATTCTCACATAATGTAAACAACTTCTTTGTCTGCACCGCAAGTTGCTTTCATCTTCAGCTGAACAAGACTGCTTTTATCTTTGAAGGCAACAGGTGAATTCTGGCTGTTTTTATACTTATCTATCCCATCTCTACAGCATTTGTTCAGGTGGGATTTTTGAAGGGCTTTTTTTGTTTCTAGGACTCCTTGACAGTCAGTCATAATTTCTTAAGTGTGCTTATGTTCAGGGAGAACAAAGCACTCTTTTGTTGTGTTGTTGAAGACTGTTCTCAACGTGGCAGTAAAAAGTGTTTATTTTTTCCATGAGAAACAAAACACAGGAAAGGATCTAAAAATATTATGCTAAAAATACCTCTGAATTTGAAATGCATCTTAGCATGCTGTCTAAATATAACCAGCTGTAGGGTTAGATAATGGGATAATTCTAACAATTTCATTAGAATGTCCAAGTCTACATAATTTAATCAGAGAATTAAAAAAAGAAAACAAGCAAATCCAACATATGACCTATGGTTTGAGAATGTAGCACATGTTCCAATCCCACCAGAGCAAAAGCTCAGTCACTGATTTACCTACAATGCCAGAACTCCTAGCTGCCAGCTAGTAATAAAGCACATGTGTCTAAGGTATAATTGTGCCCTGCTGTAATCAAGTTGGTGTGGCCTGCAGTGATAAAACTAATATTTTTATTTAAATAAAATTACTGAGTTGCTGAAGGGAGCATGTTTTCAAAACATCACATTTATTAGTGATCAATGCACATGCAAGATCAGTTGAAATATAGATTGATCATTAGCATTACCATCAGCTGAGAAATATGTTCTTGCTGAATGATGGCAGAGCTTTTAAGAACTCTCATGAAAATTTATGGAATTTTTGCAAATGGATAATAGATTTCCTACATTTCATCCCGTACACTCAGCTATTCATCAGCATTTGGCAACGTGCCCTGGGTGTAACAAAACTGGTGTTAGAATCAAGGAGGTAAAGATCAAAGACTCCATTAGAAGAGTCACTTTGATGTCGGGAGTGAAAATCAGCTGCAGCAAAGATTACTGTACCTACCAGAAAATGGCTTTGAATGGAAGTATAGAAAAGAGTCTGATATCCATTATGAGCAGATATATACTGAAAAGTGGAATGTTTCAGGCTTTGTTTCCATTGTTTTAGTTCAGTATGACAGACTAGTCCAAGTGAAGAGATTTTAAAACCTGGTGAAGAATCTATCGTTTACACCAAAGCCTTTTCATATGAATAAGACGTACTTGTTCTGTTTTGAATTTACCATGAAAACATGCTGCCAGAACTAGGACAAAAAAGTGAAAGAAAACAGCCTCATTTTCCAGTGTGAGAGAAAAACCTGAAAAAGATTATAAAGGCCTAAAGTGATGGGAGGGAAGGTTTTTCGATTTGGCATTTTTTGGGGGGGATGTGGATGGGGGGAAGGAGGGAAACATCTCCTTTTGTTAACTATCACAGATCAATTCACTTAACATTCTTTTCATTTTCCACTAATTAAACGTATTCTTTGGCTAATTTTGCAGTGTATGAGCAAAATAAAATTCAACTGAGTCCCAGACTGCTGAGCAGACAGTTAAACTGTGTTTTTTCCTAGCAATAGAAGGTTTGATGTTGAAATAATACCTTCTCTGAATCCTAAACATTACATTCCATTCTTTTGGTCCATGGAGAGCAGCTGACAAAACCAGAAAACTATTCCGATGTATGTTTATAAACTTCTGAATTCTTTCTAAAAACTGTTCTTCCCCTCTCACAAACAAGTCTTGAATGTCTACCAGTATAAATGCAACACCTGTTGAAGAAATTGATATGGATTTGTGTCAGCAATGTGATTAATCCTTCTCACTACAAATACCCTAATCAGGAAGCAATTCTTACTCAAGCATTAATTTAAAAGAGTAGAACAAAAAAAAAAATTGTGATTGAAATAGATCATCTTGATGGTTTAATGCAATCATGACATTTGGCCAGTAATTACTAGTAATTTTAGGATAAAACTACAAATAACTCAGATGTTATTTTCTACCATAACATTAAAAAAAAAAGAAAAAGTGTTCAATTCACTTAAATTATAGACATCTGAATGCCTTTGCAAGCACATGTTTCAGGAACAAGAATCTGCTGTATGGAATGAACTTAAAACAAATGCAGACTGATTGAAGACTTCAGCAGTTCTGATTTAGAAATAAGATAAGCAAATACACCTGCAGCATCTTCAACTAAAATGTTGAACTAAAATGTCTACCATGAGAAATTAAATTATGGTCCCATCAACAAAGTTAAGTTCAAAGTTAAGGCATAAGTGTAGGAGGTTTTAACAGCAGAGGACACAAAAGACTGGGCCAATCGGTGCCTTGTTAGTCCTTACAGTTCAGGAAAGCTTCAGATTAAGAATCTCATCTGATTGTCTGTCTAAAGCACCCTCTGCTCTGGAAAGAATGGGTAGATGTTTCATGTTTGAAGTTTCAGTAATTTCCTAATCAAAACAGCTCCAGGAATCCTTTTCTCATCTTCCTTTTTGCCACCGGGTCTGCAAATTCAGCTTGGACAATTAAAGCCAAGGCTCTCTTATATTTACAGCCACAAATACTAAATATCTTGATGGCCATTTCATGTTTAAGTGGCATTCAACATGCTCATTTATAAGAAGAATTTACTGATTATCACCAAATACAGTGTAGAGACCAATGGCAGCATTTAATTCATGAAATTCTCTGTTGCAGCCCCTGACTTATGTGCAATCACTTCTCCTTCCACTACTGTATGACACTCCAACACGGCAGCTTTTATTCAGTTCAGCACAGCTCATGACAGAGCCTGATCTTGTGCCTCATTAGAGTTTAGGAATTTAAAAACAAAGTACTGTACCAGAAAGAGAAAAAATCACGGAGCCCATTTCCACTGATTCTGAATATCGAACTCGGTGTTGCCTCTGTAGAATTGTGGAGATTTCATGATTCTAAATAAATTGTAACAGGTTATTGTCAGCCAACAAATCAGATGAAATATCCTCTAAACATTGAATAGTTATTGGAGAACTTTAGCATCATTGCTTAAGAATTTTTTTTTATATCTTACTTTTAAAAAAGGAAATAAAATGTTAATTCAAAGTTAAATGTTAATTCAAAAACTTAATTACATTTCAGAATGTCTGTATTGAAAGATATCAAATCATTGAACTGTAATTTGTATGCGCACGTTCAGTATGCCACAGGAAACCATTCCACAAAACGTAAAAAAGCTCAAACATTTTACAGTCTATTTTTGTAATAAATGCTAAAATACAATTTGCAGTAGTGAGGAATGTACAATAGTGCACTTCTGAGGCTCCAGCTAATTAGACTACATTATTCTCGGTGATGTCAGCATTTCATTTGGAAGATATTTCAGGAGATTTGTATGGGAAGTGATTTTCATTAAAGGTTTTTGACAACACAATCCAGTCAGGAAAACTAGAACATCGCACTATGCAATGTAATCATTTGAGGAATTGAAGGAATTTGCATGTATTTTTCAGCCTGCAAAAAGCACTTCTGCAGTATGCTCTGCAAAAGCTGCTCAAACCCACACATTTTAAAGATTGAACCACCAACTCCTTTTTAGCTAATAAAATGTTTTTTAGATGACCCATTTAAAATGTAGGCAACCTGCCATAAAGAGAGTTTTAATGATTTAGTGGAAGATACAAAAATAAAGTCTGGATGGTGAGTGAATCCTGAATTGATGCTTTGCATTTGTATGGAATGGGAATGCTCAGTGACAGTGCTTGTGAGATGTAACTACGATTTTGGAAAATTTCTCTGTTTCAGAGCCTCTGCTGAAAGGAAATTATTTAGTACACAAATATGAAACAGCTTTAAGAACAGAAAAGCTACATGGCTAGAAAAGGAAGCTGATGATGCAGAACTAACTAAAACGGATACAAAACAGCATCTCCATTAAAAGATCTTCAACTTGTACTTCAGCTATTTCTGTATCTTTGCTCCATACTAATACTTGAGTAAGGGCCAGTTTCACTGGTGTAGCTGATGCGATCGCTACCCTTGAATATCTCTCACCATTACAGGTAACATTGCTCTTGAAACAGTTCCCAAACTGGAACAGCTTACAGATTGTCATCCCACAATAAACAGGCTTTAAACTGAGATGATTCAAGAATTATTTCAATACCATTCACCTCTTTGTACAGCAAAGATGGAGCAGTGACCCTATTAACCAAGCTCATGCAAGCTATCCTTGATAGTGAGCCAAAGCCCTCAGCCTCTAAATTCTCTCAAGCTGGCATGAAATTAGCCTCAGCTGCAGGAACTAATTATCAGGTCCTTGACAGCCCCTTTCACTTTACTGGGGAATTGAAATTAACAGATATAAATATAAATCACTATCTGTAAGGCTATTTTAAGCTGAACTGCACATTTAACGAGTAATAATTTATCCCAACATTGACAGTAATGAAGAAAATAAAGCATTTAGGAAGAAGTTCAGAAAATAAAAAACATCCCTGATAGAATTATTTATAGTAGTCACTGAAAGTAGCATCAGTGCAGTGAAAAAAAAGTGAGTCAGGAGGACAAGCCTAGAGCAGTGCAACTGGGAATAGCAAATGGCAAGAGTGTTAAATATGTACAGAAGTAGCTACACAAAACCCACAAAAACAAAACAAAACAAAAAAACAACAAAAAAAAAACCAAACAAAAACCAAACAATGAATGCAATGGTAGAAAAAGCTTCAGATAATTGCTCTATCCTTAAAGTATATTGGTTACATTGCATACAGTGTTTGCATGTACAGAACACAACACTGTTTCCAGTGCTTCTTCAGTAGCCACTGCTCTTGGCAAGCAGCATCATACCTGTAGACCTGTACTCATAATAACTGTTGTTATCCATTTTGACTGCTCCTGCCTGCTGTTATCTGTCATCTTCAAGGTTCTAATGGCTCTCTAAGGAAATGTCAGCTGCAATCCTGTAGCAGAAATGATAAGTCACAGACTCAAACAGTGATTGAGCACCTGGTGGAAGGCAGGGCCAACCCAGGAGAGCTCAGCTGCATGCGATGCCCCTGAGTGACCTGAAGGAATGGAGCCAGGATCCAGTCCTTCCCAGACCTCATTTAAGGGCTGGCAGTGGAGGTGAAAGTATCTCTTGCAGGAGGTCCTTGCCTAGCTGAGGCCTTCCACAGGTAAGTAGACTCCTCTGCCACCTTCTCCCCTCCTTTTGTTTCTTTGTCTAGGGCTGCTGTATTTGGGCATATCCTATCTTGCTGTAGTTTGCTTGCTGGGACTTTACTACCCTGCTATCGCTGCTGTGTTTTCCTTTATGCTGTAGCATTACAAATTCTCTGAACAGCTTAGGAGAAAAAAACAAAGCAGACAAGGATACCCCATGACAATAACAAAAAACTAACAACAACAAAAAAAAAAGCGGTAAATGTAATCTGTAGGTTGAGGAGATGAAACAAAAAGGCACTGATACCTATGGGTCTGATTGGAGCCTGAGGCAGAATCCAGCTCTCTGTAGGTACCTACTGCTTATGTAATGTGGCAATTAAGTAACTATGCGAGGCCATAATGGGGACAGAGGTTAGAACAAATGAACAACTTCAAGAAAGCACTGCTGGGGAGATTCAGTGCCTGAGGACCCCTGGCCGCGTGCTGGCAGGGCACAGCTGCACACCCAAGGCATGCAGCCTGCTGAGCAGAGACCTGCTTTGTGCGAAGCCTCATTCCCGGTTTCCGTTCTGAGAGTCTCCGTTCGTTTGACAAACCTGATCTTGAGCACAGGTGCAAACCCGGAGGCCCCGTAGGGCCGTGAGTAGTTGAGGCAGAGGGAGAACTGGCGCTTCCCGCCATCGGGGGGGGGGGGAAATCTCGCGCTTCCCGCCCTCGGGGGGGCGCTCTCCGGCCTGAGGGCGCTGCTGAGCCCGGAGTTGCTGGCCGGGGCTCCGCTTCCTCGCGGCCCTCACGAGGCGCTGCAGCTCCTCGCGGGTGGCGCGTGGCTGCCGAACCAGCCCTCCTTCGCGGGCTCTAAGTGAAGAGAAAGTAAGGTCTCCCAGCCGCACCTGCTAAGAGCTCAGACGTGTCGGGAGCGGCCCGGTGGCTGCAGGGCTGGCCGAGAGCCTGCTGCCCTGCGCGGTACCTTTAGATTGTGTAAAGGACAGGGAAGTGTGAGGAAATCGCGGACAGAACGAGGGGCGCCGTGAGCGGTGACGGCGGTGCTTTGTGTTCATCGTCGTTGGGCCGCTCTGAGGGCAGCGTCTGCAGTGAGCAGTTGGTGCTGCGCCTGTTTCTGGGAGGAATGTTCCGCGTCATTTTCTGTGGTACTCTAAATATAGAATAATACAAAAGTGTAAAAGCAAGAGTAGCGCTGCTTTTCTAGGAAGGAGTTTGAATATTGGTGCTGCTGTTTCCATTTTATAAATGGGAACAGTGCTGCTTTCTTACGCTAAAGGAGAAGTGCAGTTGTTAGAAGTACTTTTAAGAAAAAAAAAAAAAAAAAGCCTTGGTTTTCAGTTGTGTTCTTCAGCCAGTGGCTGTATATTGAAACCAGTACTTCTAATGGACATCAGAGATAATAGTGAAAACCTTTCTTTCTAAAGCTCTATAGAATGCCTAAAACATGTCCATGTTAAATAGCAAGCTGTGTGGCATGGCTTCCCTCTCCCATGGCTGAGGAGCTGAGTTAGGTGTCGCAGTGATTGAGAAATGACTCCTCTCTCTTGTTCCAGGCGAATAAGAAGTAGATTCATGCTGCTGCTCACCTGCACCCAGCGTTAGTTACCCCTACTGCAGGGCTGTGGGGATGTCGTGCTGCTTTGGATAGTAAGTCATGTTTCTAATTCTTACATTTCTATTGAGCGTAAATGTGCAAGTCAGCACATTAGAGAAAAATAACAAGCATGCGGGGTGTCTGGACTGTGGTGTCTCTGTATGGCTGTGACATGGCCAGTGAACTGTGAAATCATTTCCTGTGACACTGTGGATCCTTTTTAGACTGCCCAACTGTGTGCAAAAGTCAGGGTGTTGAGAACATCAGGAATTCTCTACAGATGCAGTTATAATAAGGCAGTTTTGTGATGTCAGCTGGATCAAACCCCATCTGCTGATCTGTAGTTTGAATTCATGCACACAGTGAATGAGTTTGTATTTCATTGTACTGAAGAAATTCCTGGAGTACAGAGCAGGAGCTGTTGTTGAAGTGGTTGTATTTAATTCATAAGCACTGCTGTGTTATAAATCAATATCTTTGAATTTGTCTAATGTGTACATTCATTAAGTGAACTACATCAATGCTGACAGAAAAGAATAAGATGGAATAAAATGACAATTCATAGTAAAAATATATTTAACAGGTGAGTAGATTTGTTTCATTTTTTGTATTATTGCTCAGATGGTTCCTCCCGATCTAAGTAGCAGGCTGTTTGAATGGAGCTGGGTCTGAAAGATTTTTCAGAGCATTCTTTCCCCCCCACTTCCACAGTGTTATTTCTTCCACAAAGTGATTTTGAGGGATTCTCTGCTGCCTGATATTAAGGGCTAAAATCATATAAGGCTTTTATCATATAAAAATCATAAGGGCTTTGCTATCATATCTATGCCAATTCAGTGCTCATTGTAAGTATCTGATGTTACGAAAGGCCTTCTGTTTCTCTACAGCTTTGGACTTATTCTTGAGGGTTTGAACAGTGCATTGAGGGATGTGGTTTGAATTCTAATAACAAATCAAGTAGCAACCAAAATAGTTCTAAATGAAAGGATTTGCCTACTTTTGTGGGGTGGGGTTGGACTACGTGATTGCTAGAGGTCCTTTCCAATCCCTACAATTCTGTGATTTTTATGCTGCTTTTCTATGGTAGAGGAGTTGATCTCACTTAATGACTTGCAGTTATTGCTGCTATGATCATCTGTGATGTTCTGCTAGCTCTTGTTTTAATTCATAAGAGCATTCCTTTTGCACATGTCTTCATGGTGTGTTTCACATACAGGTGAAGCAGCAGCAGTGAGGAAGAATAGGGCCCTGTCTGGCAGCATATCAAATAACCCTTAGGTGTATGGTAGAGAACCTCCAAATCCTTCTATTACTGCCTAAGAGGGATTAGACCTCCCATATGATGAAGATAATGGCTTAAGTGTTTGGATTAATAACTAATTTATGACAGGGCAACATTTCTCACAAAGCTCATGTTTCTCTGCACATATCCTGCATATTATGAATCAGTACCCTTTGGTATCAGATTTTGCTGGGCAGTCACAAAGCTACTTACCATCTTTTTTTGGATATTAAAGAGAACACTTTTTTGCATGTTCACACCCATCACCTGTTTTGTTCTCTTCTGATATGATCCAGGAAAAAGTAATTTTTTTCCCTGTTGAAGGGGAGGAAGGTGGATCCAAAGGTCCACTGGATGGGTAGAAAAAGTAACTTTTTTTTACAGAGCTAAAAACTAACCTTGGCAGCAGCCCACACGCTCAATGAAGTACAATGACTCAGCATTTAAGTTACACATAGGATTTATTATTTCCATCTGTCATACACAAATCAATTAAGAATTTCCAATATGTAGCATGGGGAAGAAAGCTTGTGGAAATACACAGCCCTACAGTGATTCTGGAAACAGAAGAGTGGGCTCATGAGGAATCACTTGGAAATATGGTTATTTGGGCCTCAGCTACAGTCCTAATTGATGTTTGGAAAGCAAGCAAATTGAAAACGTGCAAGCATTCAGTTTGAGAACTTAACATGCCCCTTACTTTCCCAAAGATGAAATGGTTAAAATATAAAAAGGATTTTAATGCCATGGACTACAGGTAGCAACTCAAAACTCTTCTCCAACTGCATCCTATTACTCCTATATAAATAGACTCATCTAAATTACTGGAGTGTGATAGTCTGAAATACAGGGATTTGAATTTCTTGCTCTACTACAGCAACATAGGCAGGAATTTTGTTACAGATAGGAAACTTCACTAAGAGGTGGGACTTATGTTCATAGGTGTGAAAACTGCCTCATTCTATGAAGGTAATGAAGTCTTGATGCTACCTACACTGAATTTGGTTTGTCCGTTAATCTTCAGCACATTGTTACGATTCTATGGAGATGCAGGATGCCATGTTCAGAGGGGATTATGAAAAAGTGAAGAACTGAAGCGATCTCAGTAAGCACGAGTTTGAGATAATCACACGTGCTTGATTGGGGTAAACCCAGGGTGGTACCAGGGCACTACGTAAAGATTGCAGCTATGAGGATGTGAACTTTAGTCATTTGTTACACTCTTACTCAGCTTGGTTTCAAGGTGATATATAAGCCAGAACTCTATTCTGATTATCAATCTTTCTGTTCAAATACTTTAAAATATCTGTATTTATAAGAATCAGGATATGATACTGTTCATGCTAACCTCAGTGGGAGCTGAAAAAAAACATCAATGTCCCATTTAGTTGTGTGCATAAGATCGGATGAATTGCCCCTGGGTTTGTACATGTGAGTCTATTCAGATTGGCCAGAGTATTCACTTGCTCCTCTCTGCCCTCCTGCCCCAAGTACTGAGACTTTGGATCTTGAAGATATTACATTGCAGTAGGTCTTTTGTTGCGTGTAATGCAAAATGCTGTATTGCAGAACTTTGATTTCTCTATCTGAAGGGTCTTCTGAGCTGGGAACTCCAGCAATATATCAAGGAAGCAACTTGATGGCTTTGCATTGTTAATTATCTCATACTTTAACTGCTTCCAGATGGCTGATCAAGATTAGAGCCTCATTAAGTTGAGTAACACATAACATGAATATGCATATTGCCTGTCCCCGGTGCCAGTTCCATTACCCTTTCTGAGAAGTGAACCTGAAAAGGTTTTAACCTGAAAGCCAGTCTGCAAATGTTGAAGTGCATTCACTTACATTTGCAGAACTATAGCCTAATTGACTATGCAGGGCAGATGATAACACAGCAAGTATAAAGGGAAGGTCAAATGCAAGAATAAACAGGTGTGCATGTGCATACATGCCCTGTATAGCTTATTCACTTAACAGTTATCAACAGTTAAGAAAAATAGGAACCAGGTTTTTTTTTTAAATTGAGAGCCACTTTTAATGTAAATTATCTTCCTCTGTAACAAGCGTTGTTTTCTTAAACATATGCAGTAGCTGCTGATAGGAAGCTTCATTTTAAGTGAATGGATTGGAGCTGTGATTTTTCCAAAACTGAGCACAGTAGAGCTTATTTTTGAAAACAGTCTCTGTAGCTTGTGTTCAAAAGATACAGGTGGAAACCACTATGAATTTGCTGCAAGAGATCAAAGCTTTTATCTATGTTGCATTTTCAAATCTAAAAGCCCATTTTCATGGAGTCATCTGTTCTAACAGGGCTGCTGCTTCTGCTTTTGTCCTCAGTTCCTGCACAGTCCTGGCAAGAATGTCATCTATCAATGTACAAATGTTAAATCACTCTAGTCATGAAATATTAACAGAACACATACAATTATGACTCCTAAATTGAAGTCTTTATAGCTGCCATTTGTCACATTTACAATAGTGAGATATTATAAGTTAGAATAAAAACCAGAGGAGTGTGAAATACATATATTGGAAAAGTAGCATTTCTAGTACATGCATTTAATAAAGCTAAGTCCTGAACCTGCTTCAGCTGAGGTCAACAGGAGTTTTTCCTTTGAAAAAGTGGTAGCAAAACTATGTCTATTCAAATGTTCTGAGCAACTGATGAACGACATAATAGCCGTTCTTACTTGCTTCATGCAAAGGTTTAGATTACTGAAAGTAGGATGAGCATGCTAGCAATTACTTTGCAGATGACATAACTCAATTTTAAAATACTTTCCTTTAATCTGTACTTGGAACAGGTGATTTAATTTTTTGTTATATGTTTCCTGAAAGACAGACAGTGTTAGGGGAACTCATGGACAGTGTATGTGTGAGAAAAAGGGGAAGTTCCTTGCCCACTGGCTCCTCCCAGTAATAAAATTGAGAATTCAGTACTGTTTTGAAATAGATCTAATACCTTGCAAAGAAAAATGTGGAATAAGTTCATTAGACATGTACGTTCAAGTCACACATTACCCAGAAATTAAAATATTGCCAGCAAGCCATATTTCTTGAACGTTATTACTAATCTTTTCCAACAATACTCAGATTTTTATTATAATGTGCATATTTTTATCTGAAGTAACTGTTTCCTGTGAGCAGTTTGTTTACTGAATTCTTTTGCTGTACTTCATGAATATAATATCTCATGCCTTTAAAACCCAAAGTAAATACATTAACTGAAGTGTTTTACTAACTATTACGTATCTCTTCATGTTAAGAGTTTCCTTACTAATATTCTCTCATATTCTTCCCAATGGGATCTGCTGGCCATTCTTTTGAAAGAAGCCAGAATCTCCTTTTGATCGCATCTTGGAACATTTTCTTACCTAACCTCAACACTGCTATTCCTTCCTCATTTGACTCCTGTCCCCATCTTTGATACTTTCCTTAGCTTCCCTAATTCTGTTTTGAGCAAATCCTTTAGAAGAACCTCTGCTTTCCTCGATGCTTTCAGTATTCAGCGTCAGCTTTTGCTTTTATCCTCTACAATATGTGATTTGCTGCACAAATACAATTTTGCTAGCAGTAAAGTGTAAAAATGGTCATAGCAACTCCTCCAGTGCCATCTAGACTCTTATTTTTCCAAGCAAGAATGGTAATTACACCTACTGACATAATGTTTTGAAGGTCTAGCCTATTTTAAACTTAATGTATCCATATCCATTAAACATCTAAAAACAGTTAAACAGGTTTTTTTCACTTGGTAAAATGTCATTCAGGTTAGGCAAGAGCAGGGTCATCACCGTAAAGTCTAAGTCCTGTTCTGAATTTCTCAGCTTCCTGTACCTGTAGGGTGCAGACATCTTTATCCACACATAACTGAATTTCATGTAACTTGTTACCTTTTGTCTGTACCTTTCTCACCTTAGGTTTTGACAAAAGCAACTGTATTGCCCTGTTTCATTTAAAATACTACTGCCAAGAGAAGTCCTTAGCAATAGCTTTGACTATGTTGTCTCTTCAGTATCATCACTGATTTCCCCTCTGCCCTTTCCTCAGCTGTACATACCCAGTCTTCACTTTGCAGCTCAGTGGGAGCTCTTATAATTTACTTGGGGCCCATGATGCTAGCTTTGATTGCCTGTGTATTAAGGTTTCAAACAAGGATTTGTCCCTCATTATCTGGTCTTCAAATCTTACCCTCCCACTTTCCCTTCCCATAATGAATACAGAGGACAAGAAAAAGTATTCAAGCTGATGATGCACTGAAACCATTGCTAATCAGGTGGGCAAATATTGACTCTGATTCTTTTCTATCTATGTGTGTTTTTTTGTTTTTTTTTTTAAACCTTTTGTCTTAACTTGGATTATAACCACTCTGTGGAAGTCCTTGCTTTCATTCTGTGTTTGTACAGTGTCTAGCCAGTGGGATACTGGTCTGATTAAGGCTCACAGGCAGTCGGGTAGTATGAATTAAAAACAATACAACTTTCTCTTCCTGCTACTTCTATAGAAACTACATGGCCAAATTCTGTTCTTACATCAGTATACATCAACTGAATAATACACCAAGTTCTCCGCACTGGTCTACTACAAAACTATTGCAGAAATAGCACCAGCATCAGTGGGGACTTGAGAAGAGAATCTGTCTTGCTTTCTCAGCTGTAGTATGAAAATTAACTACAAACAAAACCCACCCACAACCCTGTAATATGATTGTATTCCAGTACAACACATGTGAAGCTTTGTGGGCTAGTTGTCAGTTATTTTTCAATTCAGTAGTACAGGAAAGGTTTTTAATTATCATGTTGAATATCTTTCTTCCATAGGTTTTTAAGATCATTGTCAAACAGAAAGGAAAACTAACTTTTTTTTCTCCCTGCTTTCTTGATGTTAAAGAATGACCTAATTTTCCTCTTCCAATTATTTTGTGGAAAACATCACTTTTGTTTCTGTATCAGAAATGCAACAAAGTAGCATTCTTGAGTAGATGTTTTGCCTCAGAGCTCTTTATTATGTCAAATCCAAAGATAAGACAAGGTATGTCTTCAGTCATATTTTGACACAGCTGAGAGTTTCTGATCATGAACAAAATAAATGAAGTTCCTAAACAAAATTAAGGTGCACTGTCGGAGTTACACAAAAGCTTGCAAAACTGACCTTATTACCAATGGTTATAGTCAGCACACATTGTATGTTTGTCTTAAACAGTTCTAACAAAAAAACCCCAAACCATTAGTAGCCTCTTACTGCCATATGGCTCTTATGAAGGCACTTTTCCTCTTGGTGACTAAGAGGAGGTAGAATACTTCAGGTTTTCAACTGTGTGAAAGACAAGAGTCAGCAGACTAGATAACTTCCACCAGGTCTTGAAATGTATACTTTCACAAATATCAGACATGCTGTTTTTCAAACAGGAGCAGCATTCTCCCAACTCCTCTCAATTAATGTACTATGCCATTAAAAAAATATTTACTTAAGTACATTTTCAAGAAGTGATGCCCTTCCTCTAGCACAGACCCTTTATATAGAAGTATTTGAAGGGAATAACATTTAAAAAATTATTAGAAACTTGTAAACAAAGCAAACAATAAGTAGTAAAATATGAAGTCTGGCAGCAACAAATGAAAATCTGTTCTTATTCATAAGCCCAAACAAGATTCCTATTGAAACCTCTTCTGTGAACGAAAATATGTTTCTAGTATTAAAAGCAATGTTGGCACTCATGACCTTTTGACATAACCAGTCTGAATCTTTATTGTTGTAAAATGAAGTCACCATATAGAGAGGGAGAAGAAAAAAAGGAGGGAGTAGCCCTACTAAAGGTGCAGTTATCTTTAATCTCTTGCTCAATGAGCATATGAAGTGGCCAAAAGGAAGATAAAAGTAGAGAGGAGACCAAGATCTTTCTTTCATGTCATCTAATTTTTCTAACAAGTCTAGAAAATACATGCTCAAAGTTCATTTTAGAAAAGACATACGGTTAAGACTTGAAAAATTTCTGTACTTGCAATTAAATCTAGATTATAAATGAACATATTTACCTCATATCAGAAAGATTGCCTCAATACCAAGAATTGCTTGTTCTTGACTGATGCAGTATTTCACTGTATGGAAACAACACATCAAAAATAGATTTGGGGAACGGGTTGGAGTTAGGTTGCAAACATTTGATCACCTTAATGATGAGTTTCCAGTTCAAGAATTGTCCATTCCCCTTGAGGGGAAGAACAGTCTTCAGATGAAAAGCTTGCCACTGTAATGCTTGCTGAAGAATCATCAAGTGGAGACATAAGCTCAGTCCACCTACTGAATGTGTCAACTTGTGATGTACCCTGAGGATTTGAACCATCTCGTGCCAGAAACAGCGTCTGATTGATTAGACATTGTGCTAAGTTAAGGTCTTCAGGAACAGAGTTTTTGAAACCTACGTTTGAGTCCTGTTCAGATAACAGTTGCCTGAGAAGAGTCCAGTCCTGTTCTACAAACTGCTGATCTTCAAAATCCACGTCAAGAACTGCTGTTTCTGAATCCATCCTCTGTTCAATTGCTTCTCCAACATCCATCTCATATATTGGAGAAAGGGTTTTTGAAGGCCGATGCTCATACATGCAGGTTTGTGCCATTGTGTCATAATCATCTATGTCTCCTGAAATAATTCACAATACTGTACAATGTAAAAATTGCAGATGATCCTCCCCTCAAGGGTTGTGTAGAGCAAAACTTAACTCATTGAGGAAAGATAATCCAACCAGGTTATAAAGGGAATGATGGAGGGTTATACAAAATTGACAAAATTTTAGGCATTTATTTCCTATATAGAAAACAAAGTATGGTTTATAAATTAAGTTAAAGCAGCAATCACCACTGATAATTAACAATAACCTCCATAATTAAGTTTCTGATACAGAAAATGACAATGTAAATACACACTTAATGCACATGAAATTTCTCATTTACTACATAAATTAAATTTAGACCAGGAGGTGCATGGAGATAATTAATAGAGAATGATTACTGTATGGTGACTTAAGCTATGTCAGCTTAGGAAAGAATTAAAAACAAAATAGTTTATCCACAGGCTTATTTCCACATTGCACATGCAAGGGCAGCTGCAGGCAAGGGCAAGCAAACTTCAAAAAAAGAAAGAAGTACAGCTTTTAATGTCTTCTTTTTATGTAGTCTGGCTGAACATAGATCATCATCAGTTTTTCATTACTCTTGAATACACAATAGTTGATAACACTATTGTATATTTTTGATGAGATAAACAGACTGAGTTACTGGTATAAAGAAGACAAAACACAAAACAACTAGACAAGTATTCCATCTAGCCACATGAAACAAATTAGAACTTTTCTATGTGTAAGCATCATTTCTAAGTATAATCTCTATTTTAGGAAATAAGCTTTTACTGGTAAAATTTAGAATCGTAGACATCTGAAAAGCTCTAAGTCAGAATTCAAACCTGTTCCCACTGATGAATATGGCAAATAGTTATATTCAGTGGGAGAAGGATCCAAATTTATGTGAAATATATAAATAAATAAATTACAACAGTAATGCATATAGCTGTGCAGGTAAACAGTTCAGTGCGCTTTAGTTAAGGTTATTACTGTAGTTATTGCACATCCCATTCAGACATACTATATGTCGTCAAGCAGACAAAACAAATACTAAGTTTCCATCAGATGCTGTCAATGTTAGATTGGATCAAAAATAACTTAAGTACAGAAATCTGCATCCAATCTTTCTTTTAGCATTACATTAAAATTTCTTTCAACGTTTCTCATTGAACAGCACAGTATTTACGGATATTTCAGACAATCATTCTGTACCAAAGTGAAATACTTAAAAATATTTAAATTTAATGTAATTTTAGCCAAAATTACTTCAGTTCAGGATTCAATCCCATACAAATTGCCAAAGATTTCCCTAGTAACTTGCTTTTGAACGACTGAACGTTTCTATTTCTGTACATTACCTGGAAGTAAATCAGTATTAGCGTATTCTGTAGGTGCTGGTTGACTGTCTCTCACTTGGCCTTCCTGAGTCAGTATCTGATTCTTACTGGCTTCTGCAGGTTTTGCGGAGTTGCTCTTTTGCACATCAGCATTAGTTTCTCTTTGATGAAGATTCAGATGACACGGTCTTTCTTGAGATTTTGCATCATTGTCTAAGTATTTATTGCACTGCTGAAATTCAGTAGCCGCTTCATTCTTTGTGTTTAGTTTTTCCCCTGGACAAGGACTAGCTACTGAGTGTACTTCCTCTGCACAGTTTTGTTCAGTCATTGAAGCACCTTTATCCTCCTTCCCTGGGATTTCAGTACCATGAAGATGTTGGAGAGAACTTTCACTTTCATCCATTCTGTTGTCTTGATCCTTAGGCTGTTTGCAATCCAAGAATCCATCTTCAATTTCCAATGAGTATCTTGAATAAAAAGTCTTTCCATGGTGCTCCTGGGAAACACTGTCAAATACGTCTGAAGGAGTAAGAGAATCTATTGAATGCTGACGTGAAGTGTGAGTTTCCACTCTGTCATCAGATCCCAATTCTTCGCATTCATCTACTGAAAGTAAAACAGATCGTTTGAAACTTTTAGTTTTAGAAAACTCTTGACTTGCAGTAGCACTTTCTGTTGCATCTTCGAAAGCTAAATTATCGATTCCTTGGAACTGCTGAGCAGGAACGTTTGATGAAAGAATGTTTCCTGCAACATTTTCTGGTTCAGATCTGTCATCTTCTGTTTCATCAGCAGAAGAAGAAACTTGGTCTGCTTCCTGAGTAAACGGTGCATTGCCAAATGTAGAATTTTCAGTTTCTCTGGTTCTGTTCCTTGCACTTTCTTGATGAGACCAAATTTCAGGTTTTTTTCTTGGTATTTCATCATCACTTGTTGAATTAACACGGAAGAGATCAGAGCCTTCTTTTTTCATTTTGACTTCTATTCTAAGGCTGCTGTCATAAATTTTTAATTCTTCAGGTGTACTGGTGTCACTGCTGCTTCTTCCAAGAAAATCATGGCATAACATGGTGCTGCATTTAGAAATCCCTCTCTCATTGGATCCTTCATCATCTTGAGAGCCTCCAGCATCATAATCTTCTGATCTTGGTTTTATATCATCAGAGGATGTGGTTGCACTGCCAGTATCTGATTCAGGACTCTCTTTTGGATCTAGTGCACCAGTATTCCAGTGGTCCACAAAGGGAATTTCTGCATTTTCCTGGTTTTCTGGCATTTCTGTGGGATCAATAGACTCTGTGTAATTATGTGAACATTTGTCTCTTGTTTGTTCTATGGAATGTTTTGAAACATCATCTAAATCTACTGTACCTGATTTGTATTCAGGCAAGGCTGATGCGCCACATGACTCATCAGCTGGACGAAATCCCTCCATGTGAATGTGAGGAGGTGATGTTACATCCTCTTTATTAGTTATCCCTTTGGAAAAGCTTGGTAAAATGTTTTCACTATGGTTAAGACCTGTATCAGTGCTTAATTGATCACTTTGTTCCGTGCAGACTTTTTTTGCTTTTGGCTGTTCTACCAATTCTTCTGAAGTAGCAGCATTTTGATTTGTTTCCTTGGAAAAGTCTGAGTATTCATCACTGGTAGACTGTGCATGACAGCAAAATTCAGCAGTATTATCAGCTAAATTTCTGTCTTTATTCTGATTAATTTCAGCCTGATCCCCACAGATTTCTCTTGCTTCCATTCCATTTTGCAGTGAAACATGCAATTTAGAAACCGTTTCTCCTATAACTAAAGAAGATTTTGATTGTATTTTGTATTCTCCGTCTTCAGGAACCAATAACTTTTGCTTATCGGGCTGACGAGATGCCAGGAGCTCATCTTCTCTGCTACCTCCCATCACAGATTTCAGACATTCACTTTGCTTTGCAGAACTGCATTCATTGTTGTCATGAGGCTGAACAGTTGCCACATCAGCTGCATTTTTTCCAAGTTTCTGTCCTGGACTTCTGTGCTCAGAAGTCTGCATATTCTTCTGGACAACAGGAGATTCACACCTTGAATGTTTTGGGGTAGAGGACTGAGATTTTAATACAGATTGCCCAGCTGTTTTTGGTTTTGGGTCTTTATTGTTTGTTATCTCACCATGCTTTGACAGAGCTTGAGCTTTGGGCATTACGATTTTTGCAGTGGCTTTTGCTACAGGTGTTTGTGATGGCTTAATACTCTTCTTCTTGGCCGAAGGATGTTTTTCTGGGGGTGTTGTCTGAACCAGATGTTGTGCTACATTTCTTTCTTCATTATGTTTTGGAGACACTCCTGATTTCAGTGAATTTGGTGACTCCCCCATAGTTCCTAGCAGACAGTAAAATAAGTTAATAAATAAAGATTGTACATTGTAGTCAACATTTATGCACTGAATTTGTATTTGTGTGTGTTTGTGTTGAGAAGCAGGTTATTCAGGTTTTTGTGCAACTAGAGAATGGAAAGCTTGTTAAAGCACAAAGAGCAGAGATCTTAAATATAAACACAAGATGAAAACAGCATCTTGTATTTAACATACCATCTTTGGAACTAAAGTGCTTTGTAGACATAAAGGAATTTGACCTGTTGCTGAAGAAGCCATCACTGGAGCAGAAAGCAGCAGCTATCTGATAGGGATAAAAACACTGCACACGCACAGCATTTTAGCACAGGAAGTGATGAGTACTGTATGTAATTTATATTGTAGAGGAAATGAGAGAAGGCAGAAAATAATTACATTAGTTATAATGTGATTAGAATACCAGAATTAATATCCCTGCTCTGCCTGACAATGCTGCAAGATCTCTAATGACCATAAACTGACAGGATCTATGTTTTCTGTATCATAATGCATATAGGATAATGCAACTTGAACATGCTTTCCTACCACTGTTGGTGAGTGCCAGCTTCAAATGAGATTAAGAACAGCTCCATCCTGAATGCTTTGTATCTCTGTAATGCTGAGTTTCTTCTCTGTGCTCATAAAGTCATTTCCCACACTTGTGGTGGAAATTAGTTTGAGGCAGGTCAGCATCAGTACAGTGATTTCTGGGGGGCATCAATAAAAAGGGTGGCATAAACTGATGCTTCAAGAAGCTGTCTGCAGTCCTGATCTTCTGTGCTAATTATAAATGCTTGACCTACAGATTTTGGTTGAACATAATGCTAGTTGTAGTTGCAGTGGCACAAGGTAACTGCAAGTAAAAGGCTCTGCAAAGCAGATCAAAGCAGAAGAAAACAACAAGTGAAACTGTAGGCCGTCTCTTCAAATATTTTAAAATTGACACTTGGATAAATTTCACTGGTTAGGGCTGTCACCAAAAGTGAAATACGGAAAACAGAATTGCTCACAAGATTTTGCCAATGCTTGCAGTAAAAAGGAAAAAAAAAAATAACAGAGGGCTGTTTCATTGCAGTGTGAAACTATACCTTGGCTCTTAGGAGAATGGGTAGGTGTGTCCTGAGCCTTCTGCTGTGCTGCAGCATTGCTGCTCCCATTCCCTTTCTTCTTTAGAACAGCTTGTGCATTCTGTTCACTGGACAATTTTCCAGCTGTTTTTTTTGTTAGACTGCAAATAAATCATTTGCATTATTTTCAAGATTAGCAATGTTTGATTGTATTTAAACAAGCAGTGTATGTGTTTAAATCTATACACGTACATAAAAACATTGAAAATCCAACCTAAAAGGTATACTTCTTTTGGAAAGAAAATATACATTCAC
The DNA here is from genome assembly GCF_951394365.1 of Tetrao urogallus. NCBI lineage: Eukaryota > Metazoa > Chordata > Aves > Galliformes > Phasianidae > Tetrao > Tetrao urogallus. Next base: position 15,755,158 of record NC_136818.1, on the reverse strand, counting down.
CTGTATATGTGCATATATGCATACAGGCACACGTACACACTCATATATCAAAATACAAATGACCAGTGTAATATTTCACAGGGTTTGAACTTCTTCCTGTCCAGTGTTTTTGCAGCTCAGTCTAAGCTATCCCCAAAACGATAATTTTACAACACCTTGGGTAGTCATTAAATGTTCCAGTATGCAGAATTCTGAATGACCTATAACAACATTCAAACAATTAGCATTAAAAAAAAGCAATAGAAAAAACAAGCCAATCTTTCATTTGCAAAATAGCTCCAACCACTAACTCAATATTTTGTTAATAACATGTGATAGACAGTCATTCTGAAATATTCTCAGGTTAAAAAGAACAGGTTGACTTTTAATAGCAAGTGTAACAGTTCAACTGAAAAAAATACCATTTCACAAGCATGCGTGCACGCACACACACCAACAAAACCCACCGTGCTGATTTGTAACAAACCTGCTTGTTGTGATATTAACTTCAGGATCAGCCTTTTTTTTTTTGTTGGCAACTCCATTTGACGTCTTCAAAGAAGACTTCGTTATCACTGTTGTGAAGTAAATTCTAACTTAATTATCAGATAAAATGCAGTGCATATCACTAAAAAAAATAATCTAACATATGAAGGTCAGCAATTGAAAATCAGATCGATGCTAAACCTGTAAAACTTACAGCATTTCATATGGATATCAGTTGAGGACAGACTTTTTAAAAACAAAGTCTATGAATTTAATACTCTACTAGCATACTAATAATATACTAATTAGGAAAGTATATAATAGTATACTGTTTTCTAGAGTTAATATTCGCTTATGGGGAAAGAAAGGGGACTTGTATCAATCTATAGTTTTCTTCTAAGGTTTCCCTAGGGAGTTTGTCAGTGCCTGCCTGGCCTGGGACAGCTCAGATGACGTTTTTGGGAAATAAATAAATATATAATTTATATAATATATAGTTTTATACATATATATATATATATATATATATATATATATATATATATATATATAAAAATTACCAGTATGTTTTTTTCCTTCTTCTGCCAATTTTTCCTCTTTGGATTCTTCTGTCTGTTCACTGGCAGCCTGGATATCTGTGCTGGAGTTTGTTAACTTGCTGGATGTTCCTGCTGCAGTTGCGGTGGATGGAGATTCCTTCCCAGTGTTTTTTTTTAATGGCTTTGTTTTGCTGGGCACACTTGAGGTTACCGTCAGCACTTTAGGTCTGGCACCTGCTGTTTTTCCTTCATGGTTCTTTAATCCTTTGACACTTCCTGAATTTTTTTGTCCACTTGAAGTGGATGTCTTTTCAGCATCTTGCTTGGCAAGCATGCTTTCAGCCTTTGCATTTCCATTATTTTCTATTTTTGTTTTTATAACAGCTCTAGCCTTTGGTGAAGTAGTTTTTTCCCCAGGTTTTGAATCTTTATTAAGCTTGGAAACTGTTTTTTTGCCATCTTTTCCCTTTATATCCTCATGCTTTGAAGTCTTACTAGTGGCGTTTCTATTGGTGCTCGATGCATGTCCAGATGCTCCTAATCCATCAGATTTCATTTTATCCCGATTAGTGGGAGAATCTCCCCAGCAATCTTTCTTGCCGTGTTCTGTCCAAGAAGTATTCCTTTTACCAGCAAATTCAGTGATGGATTTATTTAGCTAGAGAAAAAGCATCCGAAAGAAAACAGAAGAAATTTATCACACTAAGCAATGGTAATCTTTAATTTCTGAATCAGCTATTTCATAAATAGTACAGGAATCTAAAACAAGCTTCAAAAGTGAAGTAATTAAGATCTATATTTTCAGATCAGGTTGCTGCCTTTCAGAGGTTAAAAAAAAAGTCTTCATACAAATTTGTCTGTTTTATGTGTATTACCAGTGCCTGATGATGGAAGAAAACTTTTTTTTTTTAGCTACTTACGCATATTTTCCAAAGAGGAATAAAGGCTATACATTACTACAGACATAAGAATTAACTTAAAATTCATGTGATTCTTTCTTAACCATTACCAAACAGTGTCTCCACTAGAGAAGTGACAGTAATTATCCTCGCTCTCAGGCAAAGCCATTCTGAAAGATGGGAGAATTAAGTACATGAAATGGAATCTTCATGTAAGCACACTGTATCCATGACCATCAGATCATATGAAACCCATGCTAGTTTTCTATAAACAGTAATGTAACTTTGAGTGTAAATCTCAACAGAAGCGTTGTTGAGACCAGAGGAACATTTTTTCAGGGCAGGGAGTGAACAGACACGGTGCTGCCATGGCTGTGACAGCAGCAGAGATTCATTAGCTCAGGAGCAAACCATTTGGCCTGGGAAACAGATCAGTTTCATTACGTAGCAACAGGGGAATGTGAGATTCTGAACACAAATTCCTATCTTTTATTTGAGCTTATCTGCATAAAGCCAAGTCCTGAGAGGTTTCAAAATAATGGACGTTACTAATTGTGCAGAAACTGAACTTCACCAATGGAATACAAATTCTCCAAAAGGAAAATCTGCTAATTAAATTAGACAAATAATATGGAATATAAAACAAATAATGAAAAGAGTTACGTTTTCAAGCTTCTGAGTACTTCTGATATTTGGAGATGAAGTTTACCTGAGAACTAGTGAATACAGGTTTTTTGGCAAGTCTTCTGTCATCACCCTTGTCAAATGCGGCTGGAAGAAGGAAAAGCCCTTTATTGACCATTTAGCAGAAAAGAAAACTGAACAATTCAGACTATACTCATTTGAAATCAGAGAGCAATTCATCCTTACTTTATGAAGGCTAATTTTGGTGACATGGAAAACATTAAATGGAAAAATATGGTTTTCCGTTTGGAAAGAGAAACGTGATCTCTGTAACATCACATGGCCACAAGCAAGTTGTTTAACCCTTACTGTGGAGATAGAGAAACAGAAAACACACTTTTGTTGATCCAGTCTGACCTCATGTAACGCTTGAAGTGTACTGAGGCCTTACAAAGTGTGTACAGAAATTTACAAAAAAGAGAGACTGTCAGAATTAGAGTGACTTTTAAGTGATTTACTGACAATTATAAATTATACTATTTAAATAGGAAATTGATTACAGTAAGCTAAATTATATTAATTTTCAACAGTGGCAAAGCCAAATCTGAATGTACACAGTAAGGTCACGGTGCCTCTCTAAATAGCATATAGCTGCATGTCATGAGAGCAGTCCCTGTGATTGTCATGTGAAATTTGCAGGCATTGAATGCTTTTTTTTTTTTTTTGCCTGTTCTACTCTGGGAGAGAAGCACTTTTCAATAAAGCTTTTAAATCAATTGAGTTTACAGAATAGAAAAGGATATTTATAGTCAGTGTAGGCACCCAGAATCGATACGGTTTCCTTTTTTTTTCTTCCCAAATGTTTCAGCTGAAAAAGGGCCTTTAAGTAATGTTACTAAAAATTAATCATTCAGTCCCTCGTGCTCTGATGTATATTTGTACATACACAAAAATGTATCCATGTGTAACAATGAAACAAAAATTCTGTTGAATTCTTATGTAAGGTAACAAAAATATTTTTAACTGTAGTGCTGTAAAAATCATAGAAGAAGAGATATGCTGAAAATGGCACCCTGGGGACCTAATTCTTTTCCAGCAATGACTCTGCACTTTAATACATACTAACACATTAAGATAAAATCCATGCAAACCTGTGCCTAAGAAAGCACAAGACACGTTGTGAATGATAAAACCCACAATATCATCTGTCTTCTTGTGGCATTTTTCCTCCTGTTACAGTGTTCCCACCCATTCTATATAAATGGTTAGGTTAAAATCCTAAAAGACACACCTCCATTGCCAGAAATCTTTAAGACAGAAGTTAATTTAAATCATCTAAGCCCAATTTCACTTGAAGATTAAAATTTGTCTACCAGTATTACGTGATTTTTTTGCCTGTAATTAAAACCAGATAATTCATGCAGCCCTGCTGTTTACAAATAACATGTATGCTAACTCTGGATTACAATTTAATCTAGATGAAAGCAAAACAGTATCTGGCAAGACGGAGTTTGGACAACTAAGGCACACCTCAATCTTAAGTGTTTTGTTTCATATCGAAAGCTCTAGCGTAAAACAGTTTGAACATTATTTACAATAAGGGAACAATCATATGAACAAAGCAAACAGACCCTTCTGTTTTCTGAAGCCAGCTCCTTAGCTTCAGACGAACTTCATAATCCAGAAAAAAACAATCACAAATCTGTTTTCTCCAGTAACAGCGAGCTGTTATTTGACTACACCCCAAAATCACACTCCAAGACTGACGCTGCATCTTTCTCTCAGCATGTTGTAATTCTGGAATAAAATTTTCATCAGCCTGTCGGCACAAACAGCTCTGCAGCTCCCACAGCTTAGCTCCTGAAGTCTTTAACAAAAAGAACACTGAAATGTTTACCTTCTTTGAATCAAAAGTGCTTTGATTTTAAAGAGGTCTTAAACATTCTTTCCTGTTACAACATTGTACCGTCAAAGCTAATATTCAGCCACAGCCCAAACTCCACGGTTGGTTCCGCACCCTCAGGATACTTGTGGGCTTCAAAACAAAGAAACGCACAGAACAAAAACTCCTTTTTGTTGGGAGTGCTGCCTGCTACAATTTTTAGTGAACACTGTGCAGCTCCTTAGGGGCTCTCTGCAGTAGCACACACAATGTCACAATACCAATCAACTGTGAAGGCAAGCTGGCTGCATTTACTCCCAGAGCCCGAGAGAAGCATTATGCAAGAGACAAGCAAAATTTATGCATTATGTAGAATAAGATAAAGGACAGAAACAGAATTCATGGAACGGATCCTCTGTTTTGTGTACATTTAATATTTCCATGGTGCTTATCTCCTTAAAAATGAGACAGATAAGGCTTTTAATCCCACTGCAGTATTTTAAATGATTTAGAGTAGCTGTAAACAAGAGTAGAATCAATCTAGGTATTTCTGCTTCCCAGTATATACTCTCCTGAAAATAAAAGCAGGGAAGATTTACTGATTTCTACATTTGAAACTACCTACGCATGCTATTATGCATCTATTCTAACATAACATTTCAGAAACACATGACAAACCGTGCTTTAATTTGTATCTGGCTCCACAATATCACCTACATTTTATCTGCTAAACAGATTACTAAAAAAATTCTAATGCCAGTTGATGCCAGACATACCTGCTTGTATTTTCTGTTGATGGTCTGGCCGCATCAGCTTCCAGCCTTCTGTGTGACGAACAGCATAAAAAGACTGAACCAGGAAGACCCAGAGCTTATCACGCAGAGCCTGGATCTTGCACGTAAAACCCTGTGTTCAAGTAACAAATCAGCAGCTGGCGAGAGGCATATTGTCATAGCAACCAGTCATTATTCCTTTCAGAATCTACTTACTCCCTAAGCTAGATCAATGATGTCATCACTTTTATTTTATAATGGCCTGGTAGATAGAGATGCTGTTTTTGAAGGATTGTTGCCCACTGTGGTAATTTTTACAGTACTTTGACATCAAATCTCTTCAAGGCAGACTAAAACACTAGAAAACACTACATCCTATTTTTTTCTTCTTTCTTTTCCTTTTTTTTTTTTTTTTTAATGAACCCCTTAATAGTTCTTTACTGTCAGCTGTGTCACAACAAGGTCAAATACTCCAGGGAAAAATAATGTATCTGATTAAATTTTCATTGCTTTTACCAAGATCTATAATAGCACCAGATTGCAGTAATTCATTTTGCATTTATTCTTTGCTTGTAGCATCATTCTGGATTTTAATCAGTATGTCATATTATTCATGAATTATCCCCAGCCAACCACAGTTTAAATATCTTTGTTCGTTATTTAGATTGTGGGAATATACATGACATGTTAGACAGAGACTGACAGCTCCCCCCAGTCCAAAAAACACACACTTGGTTGACAGGCACCCCTTGCTTCAGAAGTCTGAAACAAAAAAAATCATAGCTGGGACTTTTACAAAAAGAAGGGTAAAAGATGCACAGTCAAATGATGCTCCCTTACTCTGTAAGTTTCACGTAATGCAACATTTTCATAAGATTTCCCTCATGACAAATCTGAGGCGACAGTAAAGATCAGCAGAGCAGTAGTGCCCGTGGGACTTACATTCTCAGTAATACACCTTGTTATTGCCATATATAGTATTTCTCCTTAAAAGAAAAAAGTATTGATGTCCGCTAAATAAATGCCAATATCTTAGGCAGATGACCAGCAGGTCCTTGCATTTATGCAGATGCTTTTCTGCCCAACTGCAGGACTGTGCCACCTGAACTCAAACTACATCATGCAACTGGAATTCTGAAGTGTAAATACCTGAGTACTTTGTCCTACAAACACTGCACGTTGCAAAACCTACCAACTCCTTCACGTCTGCAGAGTCCAACAACGTATCCACAGCTACAAGAAGAAAGCAGCTATTTTCATTATTTGTATTTTTCTCAATTGCATTAAAAATTAGTTCTAGGAGATCAGGTTTGCTGCTCATTGCCTGTGCCTGAGAAAACAACAGAACGCAGACGTTTAAAACAAAAGAATGTACTTTGCATCCACAAAAGTATTACTTAGCAGAGAGAATCTGCTGCTGTGTCAGTGCAGGAAGCATTCCAAAAGTTGAGCATTTTCCCGTGCATCCATTACATACATGCTCCACTCTGGGCATCTAATGAATAGTGTTGAGACCTCCTGCTAATCCAGAGTTTAGGAACAAACATGCTGTGATGAATTTGTCTCCACAGAAAACTCTAAATTCAAAGACAAAATGTTTTAACATCTCCATATTTATTTTATTAACCCTTTACACATTTTTTTTTTTTTTTTTTTTTTCCATTGGAGGAGTTTACCTGCTGTGAACAGGTATTTTCTAACTAGGATCTGTGGCATTGCCAAATTCTTGCAACAAAAAAATCAGTGGAAGTTTGAGTATGCTGCCAATAGTTATTCCTATAAGTACAAGCTGTCAGTCCGGGAGCTCGAAGTTCGGGAAGCTTGTGTACATACTTATCTCCATGCAACACAGAGATTGTCTCACTGAATTCTTCTGTGAACGCTTACTCTGAGGCACACACTCAAAAAAGGTATTAACCCTTAATATGGGTTAACGACACTTAAACTTAGCATTGCCTATTTTTTTCCCCATATAATTGTGTGTTGAAGCAAAAGTTGAACCTATTCTGATTATTTAACAGCCTGGCCTAGTGTGATGTCATACAATTTATTTGGAAACAGAGCAACTTGAGGGCACTTTTACCTGCAGCAGAATATAGAAGCCTTCACTTTGTACTACATGTAGAAAGTTTGCCACAATAAAAGTTAAGCATTCTTCTTGTAGCCTAGATGCCACGGCCACAGCTCTCTCGGTCCACTTCACCTGGGGAAGACTATTGATCAGCCGGTCACTTTCCATCAAAAGTGAAGCAACGTTCTTGTGGTTCTTAAAATAAAAGCAAAAATTAGCCTGTTGTCCAAAGAATTGCTGCTTGTAAGAGAACTTCTGTTCAGTTACTGAATGCTGCACAAGGATCCAGTGATGTGTTCATTTCCTTTTTGAAAACAAATTTGATTTTGATAGCTCTGAAAATGATACATTTAAAATACGAAAATTAATTTCCTACTATCTATTGCTGGTCACTGCTTTTGTTTCGTTCATACTTGTATTAAGTATTTATTCACATTTATTTATTAACTGAAGGCAGCTTCCACTGGCTAACACGTGGCTTAATCATCTAATCAAATCAGGGCTTCTCAGGAGGGGCTCCAGCAGAATTTGACTTCTCTCATCATGGTTTTTCTAACCATTCTAAAATCAAATTCACTTTACTTACCTAAAAAATATTGGTAATTTTCTTACATCTAGTTGGAATCCCATTTTAACATTTCTGTGCTTATTGCAGTGCCTTCCCAGAGATTTTCTACTCACTCACCTTTTCTTTGCCTCTCTAAGGGCTGCCCCATATTTATAAGGTTTTATGTTTGCAATATTCATAGAATCATAGAATCATAGAATCACTAAGGTTGGAAAAGACCCAGAAGATCACCCAGTCCAACCGTTCACCTATTCCCAATAGCTCCTACTAAACCATGTCCCTCAACGCAACATCCAGTCTTTCCTTGAACACCCATTGATAACCATTGAACACCATTGATAAATGAAAGAATAAAAATGTGATACCGTTTAACTGGGTATAACTGTTAAGAAGTTCTAGAGCAGAGCACTGTGAGGACTGCAAAACTCAGGATAGTTCTTGCAAAATTCATGTTAGACTTCTTTCTCCCTTAAGCAACTTGAAGCATTTTTGTAGATTTTGAGTTCTTAAAAACTTCAGAGTGAGGTATACAAGTTTTTGGATGGGGTCTTAATTGCTCAGAATTAAATGATCACTCAGCAGAACTGTTCTGTGGGCAGATGAGGCTTATTTTTTGTTTGTCCAATTTGTGATTACAGAAGTTCTATAGGCTTCAGTTTATAAAACATTGGTGAATCTTATAGAGACAGACCAAAATTTAACTCTCTAGAACAGGAACCCAAATACTTTAGTCCAGCCTCCTAAATCTTCTGGAGGGGCTGGGTACACTGCTAGAGTGGTACCCAGTACCACAGTCTATAATTGTTGTGCAAAAGCTGATAGATAAAGACAAATCATGAATTTCAGCACAAACTGCATCCACAGCATCTCATCTTATTGTAATAGGCACAGAAGGGAAGAAAGACCTGTAGTGGTGTGGGTTTACTTTCATGTTGTCCTGTTACTGTCTCACTGTCTGGAAGGGAGCCTAGAGCTGTGTCCAGAGTACACTCTAGTCTATGCAATACATTTAAGCTAGTTTAGAGAAGGGTGCAGATCACAATGCACTGATCTACGATCCAGAAAGCTATACTCAAAGCTTCTCAGATACTTACACATTGTATGACATACCACAAAGCCACCTAAATATTGCAGGAAGAACTGAGTGTACTGATCTAATACAGTGCCAAAACACACATACTATCTTGAAAGCTATAGCTACTATCTTCATTCTGTTTAAAACCAAAGCATGCTGGTAGAACGACTGCTTTTTATAGCTGTGGATACTCACAGTCTTCTTCAAGTACAGCCATATAGTTTTGAAATCTCTTGTTTTTTCAGGCTTTCACCTGAATATGCAGCAGCAGTCACCACTTATAGTTGACGTACTGGCCTCAGCACTTGAAGAGGTAAGTTTTCTCTTGCTAAGTCATCCAAAAAGGTCCTGGGAAGCCTTTCATTGAGGGGCAGTTCTTGGCCAGAATTATTTGACATACATCTCTTGAATTAGGGAGTATGTTTGGCAGTGTGGGTAGCCATACCTAAGCTAGTTACCTTGGACAACAACAGCCCAGTGACATGAGAATAAAGTCTTAAGCGTGAGATATAAAAGCATTCTGAAGACCTCACATACTCAGCTGTCTACTACAAACACGAAACAAAATCATGCTGTGACTGTTATCTGAGCTACCTACATTCAACTTTGTGTATGCTAGATCACATTAGTTCACAGCTAGTTCACAATCATATCTGGCAACAGCAGTACAAATTTACCCGTAGCTCCTCTACTTACTCTTCACTTCTGTATTACGATTCAGTGTATTTATAGGCTAATTACTGGGCCAAATTCCTGTTAAAATAACAGCTCCATTTCAAACAGCGCTGAGGGTAGTTTTATGCATAAACAATAATAAAGTTTAATCAGATCATGCAGATCAAAATTGGAACAACGTAAATATATGACAAACAATGAATGCTGAGCTGAGGAGACCAATTCTGTACTGTCACCTGTGAAGGCAGGTATACTGTACTGTTACTGTACTTTTGAAAAATCAGTGATTGACTGAAGTATGTGGGGAAAAAAAAAAAAGGTTCAGTTTTCCAAACTAGAATATAGGCAAAGAGGAGAAGGCAATCACAGACAGTGCATGCTGCCACCTAACATAATCTTTGATTCAACAATTTGCTGTTGCTCACCCTCTGAATATACAGTGTTGTGCTGAAGTCACAGCAGTGTTTCACAGACTTCTTTCTTATTATTATACTGGGTGTGATTTTCTCTAGATTGAGTTCCATAAACATAGATTTTAATCTGCAGATGTAGCTGCTGTTTCCTACACTGCTGTCTTAATGGTAACTTCTACTCCGTATAACTGTACTATAGGTCTAAAATACTACTGAAATTCTCTCTTGAATTACATTGTAAAGCTAAATACACTGTAAAAAGTAGTACTATGTTTTATATAAAACACACTGTACCCTACTTACCAAAGACTTAATCAACATAACAAGACAGTTGTTCTGCAGTTCAGTAGGTAGAGTGGCAAAACTTCTTTCTGACAAACATTTTGCAAAATGTTTTCCTACCCATCTGTTGGAAAAAAAAAAAAAAAAAAAAAAAGTGTCTTTTTTAGGTGAGCTTGACAATAAGTGTTCTTGTGCAAGTGATTCCACTAAAGTCCTATGAGGAAAAGTGTTTAAAATGTGAACTTCTGTAAGTCAAAATAAGCCCAATCTTTCAAAATACACTAGAAAGCAGAGAAGCAAACAAACAGAACATAAATCATAATTTATTATATTTTAACTTACTTCATGCAGGCAGCATACAGGTGTTCCACTCCCAGTGAGTGAGCAATAGCCATGCATTCTAATACGGGTTGCTGTTTTCCAGGAGCAGGCTGAAGTTAAAAAGTTATCACAGTTATTGTAGAGAAACTGTATAGAGCTACAAATTCAAATGGAACTAGTGTTAGTTGCTGCAGGTTAATAAAGTAGCACTCAGCTTAATGAGCCTAACGCATGAAAATGCTCGACTCTAAGTAGTTGTTTGTTTTTAAACTGCTTTTACTGAACAGGAATAAATTTTAACTATACATCCACAAAATCTGATACGCAAGTATGTGGTATTTACATATTCCTACTACTGTTAAGAATAATTACATATACAATGGAATGTTTTACATTTTATTCCGTGTAATTTAATGTAGTTTGTGGAGTAGAATACTGCTTTTTATCGGCAGTTTCTATAAATAGGTGGGTGATAACACAGGCCTTACTGCCGTCATCAATCCTTCTGAGTTTAACAGATTCACACATAGGAACACGTTCTGCTGACTTCAGCCAAAACACAAACCACATGGCTGCTAAGTATCTCATCAATATGATCTGTAAGTAATGGAATCAAAATTCTTCCTTTAGGCTTTATAGTTGACAAAGTAGCATGAGAACTGACGTACCTTTTGGAAAAAATTGCAGTAGTCTCTCTTCAAAATGTAGATAGCTACTTCTTTCAACCCATCTAGCCCATACATATCTGCAATGCCCAACATGCGACTAAAGAGAAAGTAAGAACAATAGGAATCAAGCAATCGTTGGGATATATGCATTCTGCTTACAAGACAATTTACATACTAATTTCACCTCTTTGCTTAGTCAGAATTTCTCAGTTCCTGGCTGAGAACAGTTTATAAGAACTCGCATTTTCTCTACCTTAAGTGTAGCAAGTGAAGAAGGTACTTGTGCCAGTGGAGTTCTGGCATTTCGTAATTTTCCCAAGCACTACGTAAAATGTTAGTGATTACACAGTATCTGAAAACTGTGTCCCTTCCAAATAGTAAAAACCATAGTGCCTACAAAATTAATAGTTTCATATCATAATCAGTACCTTCACTTTATTTTCAATAATCAATTAATTATCTAAATTTAGACATTACAGGGCATATTATTTTAGGGTTTTTTTTTTTAATATTTAGTGGCAGAGTTCCAAAGCTAACAAACAAATCATTTCAGAAACTAATTCATACATTTCAGAATTTATTTCACTAAAACAGGATTATCATATAATAGCAACATGAAACTGGGTTTAAAAATTACACCAGAAAAAAATGCCAACAGTTATATTGGCATATTTAAGACTACATAGCTGTTACATCAAGTGATGGTTTCAGAATACATTCCAAATATTTGCTATTATTACTATGTTGTAAGTATTGTTCTGAAAGCTAAAAGAAATGTACAAGCAAACATATATTATTCAGCTATAGATCCTCCTGTTTTTCACTGTCTTTGCATACTATTACAAAAGCCTGGTAATAACCTGGTCCACCTTTTCCAGTAGCTGCTGAATAAATAGTATTTGTTCAACAGCTATTTTATAGGAATTTCCTCAAATATGTTTAGGTGTAATAATCATTACCCTTGACATCTTTGTCTTATTTACAAGATATTTACATCTCTGTATTTATTCTACAAGAGGAAATTTCCTTTAGACTCTTAAATGAGAAATTGTGGAACAAGCACATAACACAGTTAGAAGTAATAAAGGTTGACATATACCCAACATCAACTTCATCTGGGAAGTCCACAATAGCTCCATATATAAAATGCAAGATGACACTCATTTCTATATGGCTTAAGCTGCAAAGAAAAAACATAAAGAAGAAACCCAAACACAAATAGAGATGAAAAACAAGTATAGGTAAAACTACATTTCTTCACGTAAACAATTTTTTTATCAAAAGGGTGATACATCATCCAGCCATTCTGTGAATGGCAGGTAATGGAATTATCAGGAATCACCTGTTAATATTACATACATTTTCCAGATCACTGCAGTGTATCTATATGGATGATATTTTGGTTGAACTCATATTCAGTAGTTTTTTTTATTAGTCTTAAGCAGAATATCTACAAGTAAGATTTGACAATTATCTAAATATTATTATTTTTGCTGATAATATGCAGAAAGGATTTTTTTTTTTAAATCTTTTCTAAGTCCTTTACTAGTGGTAATAAGTCAGTTCTTAAGTAGGCATATATTTCACAATTGTTTTATAATGTTTTAAATTCATTACTTTTACAAATGTATTTTAGCTTTTCCTGCAGTAAAAATAGAGTCAGTAGTTTGATTACAACACGAGGTAGGAATGTTGTATTTCAAAATATTTAGACAAAGTCTTTACAGCTGGATTCAGATTAAGAAATCTGGAAGTCCTTCACAGAGGTGTGTGTGCAATTTTCAAAACCTGTAAGCTGTGTACATTACTGTAAGTGGAACTTGGACATGCAGACTGAGTTAAGATCCCTTACAATGTTAGACATGTTTAACCAGCAGATATTGATGACTAAAAAGAAAAGATATAAATGGTGGTAACACACTAGGAAGCACAAACTGACACACATGGCTGCACACATGGTAGCCACAAAATCATGGAACAGATTGGGTTGGAGAGGACCTTAAGGATCATCTAGTTCCAGTCCCCTGCCACAAGCAGTGTTGCTGCGCACTAGATCACCCCATCAAGGCCCCATCCAGCCTGGCCCTGAATAATTTCAGAGGTGCTTTTCTCACCCACAGCTTTTCTCAGTAACCTGTGCCTCACCACCCTCTGAGAAAAAAATTTCTTCCTAACTTCTAACCTACATCTTCCCTGTTTTAGTTTAAAACCGTTCCCCCTTGTCCTGTTATTATCTGCCCGTGTAAAAAGTTGGTCTCCCTCCTGGAAATAAGCTTTAAGTACTGGAAGGCCACAATGAGGTCTCCCTGGAGTCTTCTCCAAGCTAAACAAGTGCAGATCATCTCTCAATCTTTCTTTATAGGAACATAACTAATGTGGCAGCCCTCAGTTTGCAGATACAAAATCTGAAGTATTTGTCCTGCACTGACAGCTCAGTTATTTTCAGCTCTTACACATAATGAACAAGCACACTATCAAAACTGTACATGATATCATTAATAAACAAACAAACACTAATTAAGAAATAGGTATTTTTTGTTTTTACATCGTAAATATGCTTGTACAAACAGCTATGAAGATACACTGTTCATCCAGCTGTGATGCTTTTCATGTACTACAAATAGACTGAATACTAAAATACACTACAAAAAAAAAGTATTGGTACTCTTCTGTTGACAAAAAAGACTTCCCCTGAGCCATCTGACATGTTAAATATACATACACCATTTTCATACCTAAGTCAGAACAGTAGTCAGGAAATGTATCATTTTTGTATGAACAAAAATGTCAGGGCAGATTATCTTTCAGTGCACACCACACTTGCTATATATTTGCAGTGATTTTAAATTGCATACCTTTGCTCTCACATGGCTTGCAAAGACAACACTTACCCTTGAAGAGTGATGCGCTCTTGGGAGCTTTCAGCCCAACTTCCACTCAGCATAGCAGCAAAGTAACTAGATCTGGCACATAAAATGGCCCTGAGAGAGAACAAAATAAGCATTATTTCACTAGATACAAATACTTATTATGAGACTCTTTGATAACACTGATTTTAATCTTTGCCCTTTATGTATTAAGGTGTCATCTGCACACTGCATGCCTTATCCCTCAGTATATTTAGAATTTTAAAATATACTGAAGAATAAAACAAAAGCACTCTAAATTTCTTTGCTACAACTTCCATCTAGTATGATTGACATCCACTAAGAAGAAATCTATTGTCACAAATATTTTCCTTTTATGTAATACAAAGCTGCACATTCATTTCTTCTGTTTTATTGACCAAATAAAGTAAATTATCTTGTTCGTACAGCATCATTTTGGCAAAATGATTATATCCTGAACCTCTGCATGAAATTCTCTTTACACTACAACATGTATTTCATTTAAATGAAAAGTATAAGGTTTTTTACTCAAAATTGTCTGGCCACTTACAAGCACATCCTAGAAGTAAAAAAAACCAACTTAATAACAACATAACCCAACAATATGCCGTGTGCTTCCAGCACTATTTGTGAAGAGCTATCTGTTCTGTTTAGACTTACTACCTCATATTGCATATTCACAAGGCATAACTGGCTATAAAAGGGCTCATCCAATTTACTACTACTTCAAAGGCAATAAAGAAACCCCAGGCCAGCAGTATTTCTCCCTGTATCGGTGTTCAGAGAACAGATGAGGAAACATTTGCAACAGGAGCCTCTTATGGTGGAAGCGAAAGGGCAGAAAGCAAGAGAAGATAATAGATGAGAACTGTTTTATGATTTCAGCCTTCCAGATTTATACCAGTTATAGCACTGGCCTTTATGCATCTATCTGGATTATGGTATCAGTAGAGGCTATTCTTGTGCGTATGGGTTTTCTTTCCCCAACACTTACTAAGATTCCTGTTATTTATAAAACTCCTATTTGTCATGTACTTCCTGTGGCAGAAAAACCAAGTGTTATGTCTGGCACGAGAATACTTTTTTTTTTTTTTTTTTTTAAACAAATATTTGTTGGCTCTTAAAAGGTTTCATAGTACTTTCATTTTTGCATAGGAAGAAGTAGTAAGAAGAATGCTATTTATGCTTTCTTTTCTAGTCAGATATTCTGCAATCGCTCATAACTCTCTCTTCTTCCTCCTTTGGGAGCCTCAATATTTAAAATTAGGAACTTCTTGGGCACTCCTCCAATGGTATACTGAGCAATAACAAAAATTAAGCTTTTACAGAATGTATTACATTGCAGTTTAATATGTCCACCTGTAAATGGGTATTATATCACAGCTCTGAGCATGCTATCTTGCTATTGCAAGAAACTTCACAGCATCATAGAGATGAAATGCACTACGCCTAATTTTGTCGTTCTACTTCAGATGAATGTTAGTCATTAGCAGACTACTGACAAGTACCTACTAGCTAAACATACAGCACCGATAAAAGCGTACCTTATGAGCTATATCAATGTACCATATGAACTTGACATAAAAGTATCTGTTTTTCTGTTGTGGTTTGTGCCACAAGTCAATTACTGGTCACATTGTGTTGCTGCACAGAACTCTAATACAACAGCATCAGTGAGATATAGCTTGTCAACTCTCTTAGAGTGCTGCTCTGGTTTAAAGTCTAATGAAAGTTCATTGGACTTTGTGAGAAATTAAGGAGTACTGAGATGATTCAACTATCTTCAGTCTTAGAATTTAAAAACAAACAAATCCATTTAAATCATACCGGTACTTTCATTATGATTGTACTCAAAGTTAGCTTTCTTTTATTTATTCCTGCTGTTCATATGATGTGGTGTTAAAACAACTAACTATTGTGCCTATTTCCTTGCTTTCTCTATGATTTACTGCCACATTTTTTAAATGCTGGTTAGACTAGATCCATTGCTTTGGGCAGTGGATGGCCTAAATTAAAGAATTTCAGATGATGGAATACTTCTGTACAATAAAATATTTTTTTGCAATAAAGTACTCATTTCTCAAAAGTTGCCACTCTGAGAACATGCCTTACAGCGTAGACCAGAGTTAAAAAACATGCCTACAACAGTCCATTCTGGAAATCTAGTATATATCCTAATTCTCTTATAACAAACAAACCAAATGGAAAACCTCAAACAAGCGAACAACCCACCACCACTATGATGCATCTCCTGTAAAAATATTTCCAGTGTCAGTAATATAACACCAGTTATATTACCAGTACACCAGTTCTGTGTTGAGAAAATACTGAAAGTAGTGGAGGTTTTTGAGCATCTCCCCATTATTTACTTGTACATAAAGCAAGCAAAACACAGGCTCTTCAATTTTCTACTCCAGATGCAAACACTGCATGCAAACAGACTGATCAAATGTACAAGATAAGAATAGTACTGCCCCTTTAATTTACTTTCCCAACCTACAGAAGGCAAGTGGGCCAAAGTTCTTAAATGGTCTTGGACTTTTGATCTAGTAAAGGCCACTGACTTCCTGAATGTAGATTAGCAGTCTGTACATAGGCATGACTGATGTAATCAACATGAAATCAAATTTTATATGCACAGATTCTGAAGAGTAGAAAAAAGAACTCAGTTGTTTTGTTTTGTTTTAATCTGTATGGTAATTTTATTCAGTAGCAATAGCTGACTAGTTTATTCATAGATTTTTCTTTTCCTATAGAGAACACAGGTTGGTTTTGAAAAGTCAAAACAAAGAAAACTTACACAGTATTTATACATGAGGCTATAGTCATTATATGGGTTTACAATGGTAAACTTAGAAGAAACTCATCATTTATATACCTGTGAGCTTGAAAATCTTTGCCTTCTATGCAAATATTTATATCTGGACAGCAGCGTTTCTTGTACAGCCTCAATAAGTCATCTCCTAATGCAGATGCTGTTTCTAGCTTGTAATTACCTGCAGGTGGAGAAAAGTAGCCATTTTCACTTTGTCTGGTGTACACTGGAGTATTTTCAGGATACAATTTGAAATATTTGAAAGAAAAAAAAATTCAGATGTCAGATTCTAACACTGCATACTCAAAGTAGAATTCTCCTTGAAAGGTTTTTCAGAGCCAGCAGTAGGACGTGCATTTTATTTGGCATCATGAGCAGAGGTACTGAAAAATGACCAGTGCTTCTGGTTATGTATCTATGCAAGAAGAGTGCTACAGTGACTCTTTTGTAAGATCACGTAGCCAGTTCATTTCTTTTACAAAGCTCTGGTACCTCAGTACTCAAGAGAAGCAGACTTTCAAGAAGTTCATGGTTACGTAGAGCTACTTGCTTTTGTCTGAACAGATGGGTTGCTTGACCCTACCCCACTGACACAGCTGTAGCAGCAACCACCTCCAGCATGGATGCAGTTACAACTGCAGTAGGGAAAGCTCTGAGAGATTCCAAAGCCCTCATAAAATAAGACACGTGGAACTAGTAGGATCACAAAAAAAAGAAAAGGCAGGGGGCTTGGGGGAGAGATGTTGTGTGCTCAGGACTGAAGTTTGCTGCACTACAGAGAAAAAGCAGGATATAGTGATGATGTACATGAGTAGTGCTTAGCACATTCTAACAGATTTCCACTACAGACTGGTAGGGAACTGTTCCTGCCAAATTTCTCCAGCAGTTCATTTTTTCAGGGTATGTGAAAATGAGGTAGACCATAGCAAAGAATATCCAAGTAGGTTGTGTTACAACAAAAACTTTAATCTTTTCCCTCATTTTTACATATGTAAATACATATGTATTGGATAATTAATTAAAAGGAAAAAAAAAAAAACCCAAAACACAAACACAACAAAACCAAGGAGAATATAGTAGCAAACCTACCTGCCATGGCTTTGTTACTTTTTGCATCAATGACTTCAGGAATTTCCCCTTCACTGCTAGGTGAAGAAGCAGTTTCTTTCTGAACAGCTCTGCTTAGAGCATTCTGATCAGCTGCTGCACTTCTGTCATCTCCAAGACAACTTACATCTGTTGCAGTGTTCTGAAGAGCAGCACTGTTGTTTTCTTGTATTAATTTGGACTCCAGAACTTTTTTCATCATAGCCAGTTCCTCAGATTCTTGAAGATTTTTATCAGATGAATATACAAGCCTATAAAAGATGATACTGAATTTCATTCCTGCAATTTTTTAATTTACCAACCAAAAAAAAAAAAATCTAGAATGTCATTTTTTGCTTAACAAAATTCATGAACAGAAAGGAAAAAAAGGCTGGGCTGTAGAGCAGTTAACAAGAAAACTTTGTAAAACTCTGAAAACAAATGCATTTCTTTAACACTCCCCTCCCAAAAAAAGAACCAAAGTAACGTTACTAATAAAATTGTACCGGTAAATTACGAGGAACAAAGGCATTTTTCCCTACTCTTCGTAACTCATATGCCATCATCATGTGCTGTCAAAAGTAGAAGTGCATTAGTAATGATAGATCAGAGGTTTATAAATCTTAGTATGACCAAGAAAAGACATTATCTTTTAAATCAAATTTTAAAAAAACAAACAAACAAACAAACAAAAAAAAACCTACTAACATCAAGAACCTAAGAAGCATGTGAAACTTTACAGAGAAAAAAAAAATAATTTCAAAAGGAATTCTTGAAAGCATGAAAGTTTTCAGTTAAAATTAGTCTAAAGTTTTCATTTTTCTCCTTTAGTAATTCCAGCTTCCCGCTTTCCCATCTGTTTCACCAACTTATTTTTGGCTTAAGATCTGGAAAGGCTAACAAAGCCTGCAGTCTGTGACTGCAGAGCTCTCGTGTTTAAAGAAAGATGCTGCTCTTCAGCAACTTAATAGAGCCTTAAATAGTCAATGCGAACAGATAAGATGTTTCATCTGCAGTTTCATACCACATAGATGAAGTTAACAAAGTTTAACAGAAGAGCTACAGTTGCCTAGGATTCCAGGGATAGATACTTGCAGATCTGCAGTTAATAAGTCATTCCATGGTGAAGAGGATTTATTGTTAACGCTGTGAAAGCAGTAATTGGAATATGCTACTCCAACACTGTGCTGTTAAAGGGGCAGAGAAAAGATATAAAGAAATCACCTTCCTGTATTCAAAAGACTTGAGTCCTCATTCTTAACTCTCAACATGTTGAGTTAATGTTTCAGCACAAACTTATGTACTCACCATTCTGTTGCCACTGCATATTCAGCATGTAAAGACAGTACAACTTGATTGAGGGAGAACTGGTTCTAACAGATGTACTGCTTTGTCATAAAAATAATTGTTTTAATATTCTTGCTCTCCTTCTGCCAGTAACTGAAAAACATACCCATAGACAATCTGCTAAACTAGGCAAAAGGGAATCCTTAGAGTATTTTCAGATAATTCACATAGGAAACCTCGGGAATATGGTTCTATTACCAGTAAGTTTAAGTCAATAAAAATGGCACCAGTTGCTGCAACTAGGAAACCTACAAATAAAACAAGTAAACAGACATGATGTTAAGTCAGAACCAAACAACTGGTTTCTGGATCTGAGAAGTTACTCTATGCTCTATTTATTTTGTCCTTTGAGTTAGGAAGCATGTCTCCTTACTGCAAACCACAGCCACTGTCCACAAGACGGACAAAAATCCCAAAGAGACATGGTCCAAACCACTAAGAGCCATGGGAAGAACACAATTAAGCAAAAAGGTGGAAAAAGACTTGATTTAAAACAAACAATCCGTATTTAAAATTATGCAGAACTCATTTTTGTTATTTCCAAGAATACCTAAAGTCACCGTTAGCACCAAGCTTTTCTGAAACCTATTAGGACAGCCACTCTTACTGTCCCAAAGCAGCTACAAACCTGCATGAAAGAACACTGGATTTAAATATTAACCAAATCTAAAACCATATTCTCAGCTACTTAGGAAGCAGCCTTTTAAATCCTGCCTACAACAGATTCTGCTTTCTCTGAGAGAGTTCTTCACTGAAAGCCCTTCTGGAGAAAACAGCTACCAGCCTCCCTCTCCTTAAACCAAGTTATTTTTATATACACACATACACCTATGTATATGTTTATATGTATGTAAATATATATACAGATACATAAATAGTTCTACAAACATGTATACACACACGCATACTTATATGTACACATACATAAGTGTCACTAGGTAAGCACTTTTGAGTTTTTAAATGCTTAGTGTTTAAGCAGAAAAGATCTGGTACATGTCATTGTAGATATATTATACATATGTCCAGACTCTTAGAACATCTGTAAAGATTACAGAACAATGGTAGGAGAGAGGGTTGTTTTTCTATTTTGATCTTTTTTTTTCCCCTCCTAAGTTCAGTTAGCAATGCAGAACAGATATTAATGCTAAAATCCATCAGAAAACTCTCCATCATAAATACCACAGTAAGCATGAAGCACCGGAGCCTGACCTGTATGAAATGGGTTAAGTCTACTTTTTGGCAGCACATCATCGGTTAAATGTAATGTTAACTTTATAAAAGAAGGACAAGTGTAGATGCCAAACTGGGGTACTTGGTATTGTGAGGGATAATACAATCAGCAGACACAGACACAAATTATGTTTCTCTTTTTATTTACAACTTGTACACAACTGTGTGTTGTTTTCAATAGGAACTTTGTATAACGTGCTAGAACTTCAAGCAGTAACTAGTTTCACCTCAAATATCCTCTGCAGATATCTAAAATACTGTATCAAACAGTTTTACTCAAACAGTAGACCTATGTATTATCACAATGAAATGCCAAAATAATCATGATCTATTAACTTTTGCTGTGATCAAATAACAGTGAATGTAGAAAACACATCAACAATTTCCCACCCATAGTTTTTACAAAGACTTCAGTGAACATAACTGCAGCAACTAGTTTTGTGCACTGCACTTAACAGTGGGAGACTTGCTAAGATATTTCAGGAGTACATCTATAGCAGCGAATCCTTGTTAACGCAGGTTAGGCATATCACATGTGCAACCTCAGTTTACCTCTTAAGATTCTTCCATTTCCCTTTAGATTTCCTAGAAGAATTATCTGCTTGATAGTGCTTAGCTTTTTGTAGCTGAGATGGTAATTTTAAATTAATTGATTTATCGTGACCAGTATTTCTGTAAATTTCTTCTCATTAGATGCGACATCAGCTGCCTCACTGCTGCCAGATTCAATTTTACAATTCCATGTGAAAGCTAATTATGTCAGCAGAACAATCTGTCCTTTTAAGCAATCGATGTCCAAGTGAAAGGTTTTTGCCTATTTCTTATGAATTACATTTTACTTCTGTGTAAAATACACAGGATACACAAATTCATGGCATAAAATCTACAAAACACATGTAGTATCTGACCTATTTCCCTCCATTCCACGTTCCCTGCTTAGCAAACTCTGAATATTCTCACTGACTAGCCAAGCTCATGTGCTGTAGTAACAAACTCAGATCACAGAACATGGTTACATAGACAAATGTCTTTAGAAGACGAGTCAGAGGAGCAAAATCCTTAATCCCTTAATTTGGGTGAAAAACACTTCGGTTTACAAGCATTTGTTCCCAATTTTCTCAACATTTACTGATCACCGAAGTTGAGACTTCATGGAACATTTTAACTTCCACAATTCAAAATTTAGCTGCTTGATCAAGTTAAAGGTAGTTGCATAAGCTTTCTCACATTCCCCATATTTAGAGGACAGTATTTGTTAATTTCATTTGTTTTGGGAAAGGTGATATTTTTTCCAGCTGTTTCTCAAAGCATGATATAAATACAATCAATTAATTTGTACTTTTAACATGTTTCAGCACAGTTATCAGGATTTTCAGGATTTCATGTTATTTACTAAGTATCATTTTCTCATTTAGAAACTCTGATAGTTCAGTTTGTGTAAAAAACCATAGAATCACAGGATGGCTTGGGTTGGAATGGACCTTATAGGCTAAGCAAACTCAATTTATTTTGCTTTTGCCAAATATCATCTGGTTCCAACCTCCTGCCATGGGCAGGGACACTTCCCACTAGATCAGTTTGCCCAGCCTCCATTCCTGGAGGAGTTCGAGACCAGGCTGGATGGGGCCATCCAAGAAAGAATTTTCCTCACACCTTAATGATACACAGCAACAAAATTCACTTAACATCTTTTATTACAAACAGTCCTTCCTTACTGGAGGAACCAGTCAAATTCCATAGAATCCATACAGAAATTCATATACTTTCTGTCCCCTCATGGGAAAAAGGGTAAAAAGCAGCTTACCTCTCAGAGGGTAAGACATTAATGATCTAATTACCTGCAACAAATTGTTGTCCTTCCGGAATGCTGAGTTTCTCACTTCTCGAGGCAGACTGCAGAACCCTGCGTGAGCAGTAATCTCCTGACACTGACATGCTTGCAACTGTTGACCATTTCTGGTTGTGTTTTTAAGTGTTAATGTATAGGGTGATCAGCATCTGCAATATGGATGCTGCACTTCTTTGTGACCAGTAGTTTCTTCCTGGTGTCCTGAGACATTGAAGTATAAAAGGGAAAACAAAGCAGCGCTCACCTATTTCACACTGAGGCTTTGCTGGTATAAGCAAAAGTATGGTCACACTGACCAGCATAAAGCTCACCATGTCCTCCAACCTGCTCAAAAACAGAAGTTTGGCTGTGGGAGCTGCATAGGCTCCAGTCCGCAAGTAACATGTGGCCTGTGTCCCTCTTGCACAAGAAGGGCAGAGGCCCAAAGGAAGTCTCACCGAGATGAAAGCCAAATATAGCTTATGAGAAAAAGAAATCCTAAATCCCCAAGGAAAGCTAAAAGACAAGCTAAATGCAAACAGGAAAAGGGAACGAAATTTTTTGTAGCTTTGATGAAGGCTTCAGTATTATATTAGCATTCTGCTTCTCTTCTACTGAGGTACAGTATTTATAACCAGAAAATCTAGAACTTTTATTGAAAATAATTTTCTCTCAGGAGCTCAATTGCAGCACCAGGTCTTTGGTAAGGTCTAGGATGCAACTCCTCACAGTGATTCATGTGCTCCAAGAACTAGGATACATTCCTCTCAACAAACTGTAACTCAAAGCACAACTTCGGGTATGCTAAGATCCAAGTCATTTTGTCTTAGCTGTACGAATCACAGATACTAGCAGAAGTCACCAGTCCAACAGTGAAGCTAAGCTCTTCTCAACCAGAGCTACTTCCTTTCCTTGGTCCAAAGCCTTTCACTGTCACTAAACTTCAGTGCATTCTGTGGCACTTGGTTCTGCAGAACTTACTAGGTGACTCAATTCAAATGCTCAAGTATCAAACAGCATTGAAGATTGTTGTTTTTTTCTCAAATTAATCCTGCAAAAATGCAACTTTGTACACTGTTCAGAGCACGTGTGGAAGTTCACCTAAGAATTGAAAAGAGCTTGACGACTCTTTTCAAAAATAAGAGTTCTTAAGAATGGAAAAAGGTTTTATTTAGATGAGCTGATTTGATCTTTTTCACGATTAAGACCGTACTTCTTGGAGAGCCTGCAGGACTCCAGAGGTCATTATTTGCCCTGCTACATACAGACCAAAGCAAAATAAAATATTTATGAGCTCTAGGCATGTTAAATGCATCCCATTAGGACAGTAAAGTTATACTATAGCAGTTTATAAATAATTAAGATAATTATTCCCAATAACTTCCCAATTAGCACCTTAAAATAATTTGGAGTTTTTTTCATCTACAGTATCATGTTTCTGCATGAAAGTCTTTTGCACTGTCACGTATATGAAAGGTAAAGTAATGAAAGTGCACTAATGTATGTAAGACAAAAATGAGACAAAAACTGCATTCTGTTTCTCACTGTTTCACTGATGCTTGGTTGAGACCTATAGAAAACTGACCAACATCAGTTATCAGCCTGCTCAGCTACACTGATTACATGGCTTTAGATATCAATCTCAATAGAAAAAACATCATTTCATACTTAAAAGTTTTGTACCCAGAATAAATATTTCAGTCATATGCTGCCTTATTTACAAGTTTATGAAAAGAATGGGTGAAACGAACAACAAAAGGCCAGCCTATATTATTTTTAGGCATTTAACTCCAGAATAGCAACACCTTCTCGTTTCTCTCAACCCCTCAAGAGCCTAAAAGTGCATTTTTTTTTCTAGGCACGTTTGGAATTCTTTGGGAAGTGTGACAGTGCCTGCTGCTCTGCTCCCATGCACACCCATGTCGCCAGTCAGCACTACTGCTAAGGAGGTAGGTGCATCACTGTGACTTTGTCAGGGTAAAGCAAGTACTGCTTGGCTCTTGGGAAGGAGGGGAGGTACTATGGGTCAGGGAGGACTGTGAGGCCTGGTAGTGACACCAGTCAGCAACCCTCGTGTACTAGCCTAAAGCTTGGAGTGGATAAGTGCGATGACACGGAGCTGCTAGCAGCTGGTGATGGGAAGGCAGCTGGGCCCTTGCAGTAGTCCCTGAGCAGCTGCCAGACCACCCACACCTCACCCAGCACTCCAGGGAACTGTGCTGCTCAGCCCCAGCCATAACTGCTTTGGGGATGGCCATGCAGTTCCTGACCTGGTGCATCACTCACGAAGTCCTCCTGGCTCCCCTAGTCAGCACTGACCATTTTTCAGCATACCACTGGCACATTCTTCCTTCGTTGCTTTTGATAGTTAGCCTTACTATTAGCATAGTGATAGCCAAAAACAATTTTAAAGGATACATTCAGCACTTTCGCTGCTTCCTTTCTGTTTCGACTGCACAAACATCTACATTCCATACCAATACACCGAGCAGCACGTAGCTGTGTGCCGTCAGAGGAGGGACAGTGCAGTGGGAAATAAGCAAGGTGCAGCAAACTCTTCTGCAAGGCGGGAAGGCTGTGGAAGAACCGCTTAGAAAGGGAAAGCTCCGCAACAGGTGTTAGTGCCGGGAAGTGCCGGGCGAGGGCCCGGGAGCTCCTCCAGCCCACTGCCCGCCCGCCGCAGCCGCGCACTCACCGCAGGAAGCGCCGGAGCTCGGCGGGCCCCGGTCCGTGCAGTCGCAGTGCCTCGCGGGGCGGCCGCCCCCCGCCCAGGCCGCCGAACAGCCGCGGCGCCCGCGCCAGGAGCACCGCTCGGTGAGCCCGCAGCGCCGCGTCGCCCACGCGGATCGTCACGTCGGTGTGCGTCCCCTCCGCCAGCAACCTGCGGGAGCGCAGCGGCACCGTTACCCCGTACCGCCGCCACCGCCGGCCCGCCCCGGCCCGCCCGCACCTACCTGCTCAGGTCCTGCCGCAGCTGCTCGGCCAGCGCCTCTTTCAGCCGCTGCCGCTCCGCCGTCCCCGGGCTGGGGCCCTTTGGCGCAGCTCCGCTACCGCAGCGCGCCATGTGCCGGCAGTCACAGCGCCCCGCGCTACGACGCCGAAGCGCGGCCCGCTGGTCCTAAGGCAGAAAGAACAGCACCTTTCCCGCCACTGGGACCAAGGCACCGTCGCACCATAAGATGCGGCTGCCCCTCTGCGCGGCTCGGGCCGCGGCCGGCGCCCGCCTCCGCCAATGAGGGCTCGCGGTGCGGCGCCCGGCCCCGCCCTTCCCCGCGGCGCCTCGAGCGTCCTCCCGCGGGCGGGGCGGGGAAGGGGGCGGGGCCTTCCGGCCTGACCCCACCCTCCGCGGAGGGGCGTGGCGGGAGCGCAGTCCCGGCGCTGTGCCCCGGCCGCTCGCCGCCGCCTGGCGGAGCCTCCCGCAAAGCGCTGCGCGCAAGGGCGCAGCCAGCCGGGGGAACGTCCTCAATTTCCGGCAAAGGTTTTCGTACCGAGATAAGACTGCTGTGTAAACAGTAAAAGCAGCTCTGCAGCGTCCTTCTGAGACAGAAATCTTCCCAATTTATAGTTCAGTTTAAAAGGCGTGTAACTACTGATGTATATAAATGTTGAAAACGTTGGTGGGAAAATTATACTTGAGTATCAGGTGCCATTCATAGGTGGGAAAGGTGGGATCAGTGTCTGAAACACTAGGAAAAAAACTTGGCAGCAGTTCTTAGAGATGAGAACAGTAGATGCTAACATAGGAAGGACGATGCCAGCAACGAGGCATTGTTTCCAATAAATCATCATGTGAGGAAGTGCACAGACACTTCAGCTGTTCAAACCTCGTTCTGAGCATCCATAAGAAACCTCTCCGTGGGAAGCCAGGTAAAGGGAGTAATGTAAGTTGCATTTTATTAGACAGAGGTGGTTTTGATACATGTTAGATCTTAATTTCCCACTCTTCTTGTTCAGACATTGAGTGTACAGGTTCCCATTTTTTAGTCAAGAAAAACACATTGCACAAAGCAGCTGCATTCAACAATACAACAAGATACGTATCATTATTCACTTGAAGACTAGAAATGTGCCCAAAATTTTTTCAGTCATCCAGTATGCTAAAATATACATAATAAAAAGAGTTAATAACTTTAATGGTAAAATACATTAAAAAAATTCAGGCAAATTGAGAATGAAAACTTGTGACTTCCTTCTGTATGGCACCACTCCATTATTTCATTATAAATTTATAAAGGCACCACACACAGAGACTGTAAAGCAAGGGAGAAAACAAAACCAAGCAATTTTCCATGATTTTCTTTCTATACAAATACATGTATCTTAAGGCAGGTGTTTTATGTGCAAAATACAAGTGTACAGGTAAAATCAATGTTGGTATTCTCATAGTCACTTCATCTTTTAGCAGAAACATTGGTGTCCAAATGTACAGTACATCAAAAACACTTTTCTCTAACAGAGCTCAAAATAGAAGGCAGGCTGGAAGTATGGCCCTGATAACAATTACTTTTTAGATCTATAGAGCTTTTTCATAGACTCCTTAGAACATGTAAGAACATGTACAGTCATTCTCTCTTTCTTGTTGTGTCTTCCTTTAGAAAGGTCCATATCAACTTGTTCACTATGTCAGGTTGATCCTGCTGGAGCCAATGGCTGGCTTCAGACAAAATAGTTAATCTGAAATGATTTTTAACATAAATCCTTGTAATTTCTGCCATCTCAACTTCCATAAATGCATCTCTTTCTCCCCATAAGAGCAGGGTTGGCATGATGACTTCATGGTGCTGCAGAGGTAGGCAGCTTTAAAAAAAAAATAGGCTTACTTTAGTCTTGTTTCATAATAATCACCAACTTACTTCATCATTCGATTTACTTAGTTTTTTAAATCAACACAGATAATCTTATTGCAAGCTTTTCAGGTTCCAGGGTATCTTTACAATATGAAGAGAACCCTCATGTGACTCAAAGTGCTCAAAGTGTTAAGGATAGAGAAGTTACGTGTCTGTAATCAGCAGCTGGTTGCAACAGAAGTCTTATTTTTGGAGCATGAATGATACTTCTTCAGGATGCGTAGCCCAGGAGCTCCATAATCTCCATAAAAGTGAATGTGGAACAACATGCCCAGAATTCTGGTTGTCCATGGATTTCCCTGGGTTGATATGAATGATATGGCAGATTTCTGAACCTGTTTTATCTACTGTATGTAGATTTCAATGAAATACAATGCTTTGAATCATGTTTGGAATATAGTGTTCAAGGCATCCAGCTACCTGACTACCCATACTGTGTTACCAAAAATGGTTGTCCAGCAAATGGCAGGCATGTCCCATACCATGTAGCATTGTGCTCAGCAATAAAAACTGGGGGAAGTTGGCCAGTGGTGTCTGCAGCTGATCTGGGTCTGCCTGGAATCACTCATCAGGCGGTTGCACTCTGCATCACTTGTTTTATGTATTCTTTTATCATTATTATCATTATTATTTTCCCTTCCTTTTCTGTCCTACTAAACTGTCTTTATATCAGCCCACAAGTTTTACCTTTCTCCAGTTTTCTCCCCCATTGCACCGCATGGCAGTGAGAAAACAGCTGAGTGGTGCTGCGTTGAACCACAACACAGACTCAAAAGCATTTACACATCGTAAGACATTGATTTTTTTGAAGAAAAGCCCTTAGAAACTAAAATGTTAATAAAATTATACCACCACACTGACACATTTAAACTTTCTATAAAAACTTTCCATTATTTTTTCTTAATACAGTCATTTTGAATGTAATTATTTCATAAATGTTTCCTTACATTGAGGATAGATGTTAGAACACAGAAGACAAGCAGGCAGAAATGAAAGACTGTTTCAACATGAGTCATGTTAACACATCAGAATTCATTATTTATCTACTTCAGAGATGTTGAAAATTGTATCTGTATTTACTCCTGAACTGCTTTATCTTAGAACAGACTCTATCTTGGAAAAGACTAACTGCAACAATTCAGAACAGATTCCATACGCACAGATACAAATCATTATTATGCTAATGCTCAAATAATGATAATGCTGAACCAATCATGTATAAAAAAAGTTTGTTCTCAACAAGCTTTTATGAAAAATTTATTGCTAGGTTCAAACTTAGGTGTTAATTGAGAAACTATACTCTAAAAATGGAAAGGGAAGATGCTATGCATTAGTTTAATGTTACACAAAAGTGGAGACTTTGGAGACATTCCTTCTTTCTACTTACACATAATTCCGAGAATTAGTAATAAAAGATCAGGTTAAATAATAATTTCATTTTAATTGATGAACTAGTAAAATTCTTAAAATGACTTTTTGTAGCAGTGGATTTAGATTTCATTTTTCCAACAAAGTGGCCCAACCCCCAGAACCATAGATTTTTCATAGTAGCATCTTTAACAACTGATAATCTGGTGATCCAATTCAGTGCGTTTAGATTCATCTCTAAGAGCCTTTCAAGATTCTTTGCCTTGCTTATCTAAAGTAACAGAGTGACTGCTGTTCTGTTTATGCAAGTAAGTGTTCACAGTGGGTGGGAAGTAGCTCATCTTAATCATCTCTTTGGAAATAACCTTCCAGAAAAATTAAGAATCAGAGCTCCAGGGTGACAGCAATGAGATGGAAGCCTCTCACATGTAGGAGACCAGTGCCAGCCCGCTGGGAATCATAGTGAATTCAAGACAGTAGAACCTAAGTGCTGCTTATATGAGAGGAAGTGAAAATTTCAATCCAGTTATAATAGCTAGTGATTCACCTGTTTGTGTGATGGTGTGACCATCAGAATTGGTGGCAAGAATAGAAAGAGCTGAAGGCCCATATTTTTTTTCCCAGTGGAAATCCTGCTGTGTTGTGGCTGATACCACCTAGAATGTTATTCTGTGAATTCATCGCAGGAGTATTTTCATTAGAAAGGTAAATCAAACAGCGCACAAGAACATTCACGCTGAGGAATTAATAGCTCTGTGAAGAGACTTCCTGATTAATACCTCTCTTTTCCTTGAGCCTGAAAAAGGCCTGAACTGGTAGTTTAAACATACAAGTCTTCTACTCATGCAAATCCCACAGCAATGCAGCTGCTACAGTCTCTTCACTGCTGCTGCCGCAGCTGGTTAATGTGCACTCACTGATGCGAGGTGCTGTGGCAAACCTAATGAGCAAGGCTCAGGGTCCTCCTGCCTCTCCAGCTGCTCATTAGCCATACCCTGCAGGCTGCGGCTGTGCCATGCTAGCACCAGGGAATCCTGTGACACTCCACAGCTCCAGTTGCCCTTGGATGTCCCAGCTGTTGCTATCAGCCGCACTGTGTGGCTGCAAACAGGGACACTCCTACAAGCACAGCCGCTTCTCATATTCACCGTTGGTGTCTGTGCTTGGTGTTAGCTTATTTAGAAGATAACATGCCGTCTCTCTATGCTGTTTTGTCTTAGGCTGTGCAGACAGCACCTAGCTTGAACACCTGTTTTCCTCCCAGCATTGCGCTGCTGACTGCTTTCCTGACAGTGGCAATGAGGAAGGCACAAGAGGAGCAGGAAGGGTGGCAATATGTTTGGAACAGGGAAAGCTGAGAGTTAATCTGCTTCAAAACTCTGCTGAGTTCAGGGAAGGAGGTTTAACACTGCTGGAAACAGGAATTAAGGGAATAAAGAGTTCAGACCTCCTGATATATCCGTGCAGCATGGGGCTACCAGTCCTGAGTAGAGAATGACCAGGTTTAAACACATTCTGGCCGGTAAGTTTTTGGTAGATAAGCAGAGGGTGTCAGCCTCTAAGGCCAAGTCTGGCTGCTTGAGAAAACTCTGGTTGTTACTTTGTTTTGCATGGATACCTATTCCTATGTATTTTGCTGCCTGACGCCAAATGTTTTTGTTAACTGTTGAGACTTTAGGAATACATATATATATTTTTTCCCTACTACCTTAGCGGCAGAAGAGACAATAACGCTTTTGGACTCTAGAGGGCTCTAGAATATTTTACCTCGTTTCGGAACGTTAGACTGACCTGAAAATATTTCTGTAATGGTTGATAGGTCCAGTTAATGCTCCAGGTTGTGAAAAGACATAGAGGTAAGCTTCAATGTCTTCTGCTGTTAATCTGCATCCTTTCCTACCGATTCCAGTGGTCTGGCTGGTAAACAAACTTTTCAGAACCTACCAAAAGAAGAGTAAAAAGCCATCACATATCTACAGAGCGCTATTTCTTTCCTTCAACAAGACACATCTTTCTAAAACCTATTTATACATAGCTCACTCCAGAGTAATTAGAGTACACGCAAATAGCACTATCACCAAGGTACTCAGTTACGTTATCCTGCCTATGACAGGCAGTGGCAGGCTGTAGGCACATACTTTTTTCCTCAGGATGGAGCCAGCAGCTGAGAGGTGGGAGGCAGAAGGAGGCAGAAGGAGGCAGCATCCCCCAGCTTGCTGTTCTGTATGCCTGCAGCACTGACAGTGCTGTGCTGGGCTGCATATATGTGGGTCTGGGTCAATGCATACTGGTTTTTCTCTTTCTATACATTCATTTTGATTGTTTAACATTACATAAAATGTTGGCCTTATTGGTTTCTCAGGCAGAATTAACCACCTGAAAGAATGCAATATCCGAACTGCCAGGCTGCCCATCCTGCAGCAGTCAGTGCATGATGAGGGGATGTCCCACCACTCAGGAGCAGCAGCTAAGTCAGGAGTTCCCCTGACACCAAATGTGTCTATGGTAGAGCACAGCATGTGACTTCTGAGGTGGAGTAACACACTGTAGTGCTGGGGGTTAACAGTGTGTCCCAAATGCCTGCCAGAGATCCCAAACCAAGCACAGATTCTTTATGCTTTTATTCTGCTTTGTATAAATGTATAAAACTGAAGAAAAATCAGAAAGCTCTGTATTTTTTCCAGTAATTATCACTACATGAGAAGGGATCAATGTACGTGGTAATTCTTCCATCACTCACAGATAAATATACAAACAAGAGCACTCATTTTGCTCACCTTGAAATCATTGACTGTAAACATGAATTCAGGAAACCATGGCATTTGGAAAAAGAAGTAGTAACCAGATTTAATCAATTGTGATGGATGTCGTAGAATGTACTCTGAAACAAAAATGCCCATGAATTAAAAATGAAAACTGATGACTTAAACAAAATTACTGTTAATATCACTATCTGTTAAACTTAAAGGAGTGTTTTAAAATACTGCATTATGTGACAAGAGATGATTAATGTTTCAGCAGTAAGTGTATGATGTGGTCATTAAAGTTTATTTCTTCTTTTATGTGTGTTAGTAGAAACAGGCAGCAAAATGAAGTCTGCCAAAGATTAGGTAAGAGCAGTGACATTCAAGAGCTTAATCACATGAGAGGTTTTCACTTAAGAGCTCTATCAGTGCAGCTAGTCCGAAGCATTTTTTCAGGTGTAGAATAAGAGGCATAAATACAAATGTTACTTTTGCCTGTAATTCTCTCATCAAAGATGAGGTGTAGAGAAATCTGTAGATGATAATCCACTTACACTGTGAGTGCTAAGTCAAGAAACCTGAGATGGAACTCTTAAAAATCTAGTGTCATAATTGCCATCAGTTAGCAACAAGGAATGGCATGCATTGAGTAACTAAGCAATTAGAGTGTGCCTAAAGCAGTCACATGGAAGGTACAACGTCAAAGATCAAGCAATTTCGAATTCATAAATACATAAATCCCTTAGGAGTGCCTGGGAGTGTTTTAACTGCTGTTATGGCATTAATTGTGCAAATAACAAAAATATTTAAAAAAATAAGACTTTGATGATTGTGAAGATTGTAGTAGTAAAGGCAAGCAGAATGCTCAGTGTATAAGCTCTCTGTTTTCATTTTATTCACAGTAGGAGAAATTTGATCCAGGGAGACTTTATCAAGCTGCATAACATATTTTGTTCTTTAAAAACATGCAAACAAATATTAAGGAAAGCTATAGTAATATGCATTTTGCTTCTATACAGCCTGGCTCCTGCTCTCAATGTAAGAACTGCAGCAGCTCCTGCTTGCTCCAATGGAGAACAGACATTTCCTTGGGTAAGTGAAGCTTAACTACATTGCAAAATGTTCTTTAATACCTTGGAAGGGTGGTCAAGTACATTGTGAGAACAATATGTGTGAAGAGTTCTGATTCCATGGTGTCATAAGGTCAGATTTACATTCAACAGAGATGAAAGATAAAGCTTTGCTGAATTTTCTCAACTATTTCTAGGGGTGACTTTAAAAATGAAAACAGCATAAGGTCAGCTATTTGAGAAACTAAAATGAGGGAGGTATTACTGTCATTGTAATTACTGAATGTAGATCCAATCCCTATGAAATTTTGTAATTGTGGGTAGCAGGCAAGCTTGAAGCCTATCACACAATAAATTCTGTTAGTGCACCAGATATCTTTTTGTGGTAACTGCTAGCACATTCCTGAGCTTCTGGTAAACAGACTGGAAAGGTTGTCTTGTTCCAATGAATATTGTGTAAGATGAAGTTTCACTTGTCACCTAAATCAGGATTACATTCTAGAAGTCTGATTCTCAGGTTGTTTTATACATTTTTAATAATACAGTGAGACCTTAACCTAGGTATTATACAGCCATGTTCAGGGAATTCTATCCTGCCAGATTCATGTTCATGAAAATAATATTTGTTGGACTTCAAGGATTAAGAAGAAAACCCAGTAAATTTGCTTACAAACAGTCCCACTCCCTACAATAAATTATTTCCCAAAGTATAATGCTGGATACCTTACTGCTTCATAAAACACATTCCAAACTGTAAAAGGTAACAGAATATCTAAAAGAGCAAATACCTTTAATCGCTTAGCGCAAATACAATCTTAATGCAAATACTCTGGATTAACATACAGAACATTGTAAGTATGATAAAACTCACCAGTAAACACTGAAGGATGAGGGAAATTAACCACAATTAGTTTAGTCACCATTTCAGGGTAACATATAGCCACTAACCAAGCGATCATTCCTCCCCAGTCATGGCCAATCAACACACACTTGTTGTATCCTACCACACAAACACAAATTTGTGGGTTTTTTTCAGAAAAATTCCATAGAGATCATCACATACAGTAAGTGCTGGATAAAATAGGTAATGTAACTACTTAATACTGCACTGCTTCCATTACTAATGGCCAGGAAAAATGTCTTTTTATTGCTAAAAATATAATACATATTAAAATGAGTTAATTTGACTTCAATTACGCTTTAACATTGATATCAAATTGAAGTAATGTGGTATCCAAATGCCGCTCTGTTCACATATCAGCCAGTGCACAGTCAAATATTGCTTTGAATTGATTGCTTTGAATATGGGAGGTTAGCTAAGCACTATATATCATCACTGTGCTAGATTATATTTAATATCTGTATTAGGTGATCCGTATATATACATATAGATGAATATGCACATTTAAATATTTAGAAGTATAGAAGTAATACTTCTCCATATGCTGTTTTGATGTCAATTTTTCAAAGTTCTTAGCATTCACCTAATTACTATTTCATTGATGGAAATGGGAATTTTGCAGCAATAAAAGGTGGGGGGCAGGGGGAAAGTCATGCCTGTTTTTGAAAGCTTAACTATTCCTTCTTTAACCATTCCTCGAATACATACTACAGTGTCAGATACTATCATAGTCCTCACTAAGGATTGTAATACTGAGCATGTATGCTACAAATAAAATTTATAAAAGCCCAACTGTTCTGAATTCCGAAAAATGTGGATGCAGTTGTCAAAGCATCTTAAAATCTCTCTTGAATAAAAATCTCATCAAGCACATTTGATATAATCAGCGTCTCCAAAAGAATTTAACTTAGGGTTAGAACAAAGGTAGGAAGTCTCAGAAATACTTTTTTTCAGAAATTTTCAAATCTGTATGAAATTACATGATGGTGAGAGCTCTTCACAAACATAACCATGGCATTACCATGGAGATTAACACAACCAGCAAAGGTTGGAAAATGTAAGCACAGTGTGGAGGCTGCCTGCCCAACCTTTCAACAATATTCAGGCTTTGCAAGCAAAGCAAATCCCAAATTCAAGCCTTAGAACTGGCACAACTGCTGCACTATTTTTTAATGTGAAATGCAGTTAGTTGTTTCACTATGCCTAGAGTATCTAACGAATTAAAATGAATCTAATCTTTTGTCTTACTATTTGTACAGAGAGGAAATACCCCTCACTAGGTGATGTTTTTCATTGTCAGAACAGCTGCGCTTCCTTCTGAACTGAAGGGGTAAAATTTACCAGAATGTTTCAGTTCAGGATCTACTACACCGTTTTTTTTTTAGCACAGAGAGCAATGCATCCTTCTCTCTCCCTTCCACTCCTCTCACTGTTGTGTAAGACAGAGTGATTCAGCTCTTGAGAAATGACTATGGTGCAGGAGTAGTATTTTGGGATTTTTTCTTAAGGCATCAGATATACTGTCATCATCACTATAAAGCCCACAATATTTATTCTATCTTGTTTGTGCTAGAGGAATTTCACGTGATAGAAATTCTCTTGTCTGAGAGTGCTATTAGACTAATCCATAACAGTATTTATTGAGTGCAACTGTTAGGAGTAAGTGAAGGGTCTTTTTAGTTAGAGGAAATATCATAGGTTTGTTCTGCTGCATTTCACAGCACATGGAGAAGAGTTTTTGAAAGTCATGATGGAAAATCATCTTTATACATTGTTTCTACTGGTATATACATCATGAGTGGAAAGCAAACCTTTTCCATTAGTACTGTTATAGTCCATATATTAGGAATATCCTTAGCTTTATATCTCTACATATCTAGGATATGTATATCTAAAAGAGAAGCAGTTGTTTTGAAATCAATATTTATACACTTAAGGTTTTTTTCCGTGAGCTGAGTAGTTTGTCTTCTACTAACTCACCTAGAGATTCCAAAATATCCTTTATATCTGTTATCAGGAAATCCAATTTGTAATTTTCTTTGTGCGAAGGAGCATCTGTTTCTCCATAACCTCTCAAATCCAGGGCCACCACTCGATATTCACTTTTAAATTCCCGCAGTTGATGGCGCCAAGAGTACCTAACAAAGGGAAAAAAAGTTGGAGTTATAAGGTCAAGCAGTATGATACTAAAATGCAGTCAATGGTTTTGCTCCCAAATAGTTGAGGATACATTAACATGGCTTTGTTTGCAATTAGGTTCTTTTTGCTTTCTATGGTATGTTGCTTATCCCTTGTAGCTATGGCAATTCTGTGCTCCCTTTTTGAATTCTACAGTAAGGAAATGCAGCTGCCGAAGAGGCAGCATGGCCAGAGCCTGGCTATTTTAACAGTTCTTGGAGCCTGGCATGATCCCTTTGCTGTAAAGGAAGCAGGCTTAAAACAGAGCACACACTGGAGTATTCTGTCTTATCCTTGTAACCATTCCATCATCAAAAAAGTAAGGTCTGAAAAGCTTTCTCTTCTCCCTTGTTCATATGCAAATTTTGATGGACTAGGGAAATATGCCTCTAGGGAAAGATTTTTTTTTTCCTTTTCAGAAAAAGAATGTCAGGCAATTCATATGCTAAATTAACCAAAGAAAGAAATACAATGAATAACAAATGAATGTGGTGAATTCCATATGATTTATATTGTGCACACTTTCATCTGTGTCACTCTACTGCTAGAACTGTTCCAGAACAATCTGTCAGCGTGTTGGTACTCCACAAAGCATTGCATTGCTTGCATTTCTGTGGAAAAGAGTGAGAGCATCACATACTTTTAAAGACATACAAAATGAAGAAGGCAAAGGCTTGAACTATTCCTCATTCTGCAATAGTACGTAGTGACTGGATGAGTATGTTTGTAATGCAAAAATAGCAAGAAAATGGCAAAGGTGATCCTGAAAGAATTACCTGCCTTCGAGTGTTACTCACACCAATTACATTTCAGAATAGCCAGCACCAAGAAGACTTGGCCTTAGATTATAATAAAAAGATACATGAAAAACATCATCCTTCTGGACATGGATAACATTGACTGCATGTTGCTAGGATCTAGCTTTTTCTTCTGCTCTTTTTTCAACTGTGTCCATCAGGTAGATGATACAAAGCATAAGAATCATCAGGTATCATGAGAGATGCACAGAATTCTACCTGAATTCAAACTATATCAGTTCATTGGGTATTCCACTTTTAGCTTTGCCTCCAACCTACTAGGCATTCTGAATATCGTAAGTAATATCACAGTAATATTTATTAATTATAGAAATTTATATTCATGTAAACAGAAGTCAGAACCTTTCCATTTTAGTGCTATATGATTCAAATGCAATATTTATCAGATCTCTAGGAATTAAATTTTTAAATGCATTGTACAGTGATTTGGAAGCTGAATTTGCCATGGTAACTGCTGTAGCTATCATGTATATTTCAGTAAGAAGAAAAAAGGGCCAGAAATAAATAAATAATCTGTGTTTGTTTCAGAGCATGTCTAACTGCTATCCGCAGCAGCCCATCCGCCACCAAATGTCTGACTGAACGTGTTTCATATCCAAAGAAATCTTTTTACTGTGTATGAAATATAACCAGAAGACAGTTGCTTTGCAGGCAGGAATTGGAATGCTGGTGAATGCCTTTGTTATCATAAGGCTAAATAACTGAAATTATTTTGTGACTTTTTATTCATGTTATTTCTGAAAGGCAGCTTGTACAAAATTCAGCAGCTTACACATCCCAGCTGTCTCAACACATCATGCTCACTTTCAAATATTTTGTCTTTATCACGAAATTGATATTGATTATCAAGTTCTTATGCATCTAAAGCTCTTAATGGCTCGGGTGCATTATATTCCTAAGTGATCTTTCATCTTCAGACATTCTGAGTCACTTGGTAAGGTCAGTGTTCTCTGGTTATAGTTGTCCTACTTATAACCTTGAGACATTGGAAAGCAAAGGATTTGCTGCAATTAAAAATTGTAACTGTGAGTTGTATCCATTTTTTTTCCTAGTTGAACAGTACAAATTTAACGCGTATTTAACTGTCTCTTAAATTGTGATTATTGTACTGCATGCTCTGAGAACATTTTCTATCCTTGCATTAAAATCTTGCACTGATTGAATTAACAAGCCAGCATCATATTTGTAGTGTGACTGCTTTATAAACGGTTAGTATGTGTTTTTCTTTCCAAAGATAGTAAACTGTGCTATTGGTGGTCCCAGTAACCTACACTGCAGTTTTTTAATCATTATTCCATTCCATTTGAATGGTCAGATAATATATAAACTGTCACTTAAAGCATGGCTCACCATTCTAAATTGTAAAAGCAGCTGTCTGAATTTTGATATATACTGAATTTCAGTAGAATATATACATGAAATGCTAATTTTTGCATATTTTTCCACTGTAGTGGAAATTAGGTGTATTCTCAGCTGTCTTTCTGTGTTGGAATACACATTAAATACCCATTCTGCAAGATATGCATAATGTTTGCATTAGGTATGCATTCCCCCCAATGTAACTGACTTTTTATTTGGTGTGTACAGCTTTTAGACTTGTAATTGGCAATTTAGTATTAGGACAGTGTATTTATTTGAAAATTTATCTTAAAATAATAAATGTGACTCTTTACCATCATCCTCAATGCCTTTTGTATCTGCAGGATATTGCTGAGGGAAGAGAACTGGCCTCTCATTGACCTGGGTCAATTTATCATGGTATGACTTGACTGTGGCTTGAAAGATTACAGTTCCATATCTGAGTTTAGAAAGGAAAAGGATCATTGAACTTGCTGAATTACTGGCATCACCACTTCCTCTATTCACTTATTGTTTTTTATGTGGAAGTTCTGCAAGCCACACCTCCTAGTTAAACCAGGCTGCGACAGCTCAAGCGATTTGGTTTAAACATCAGGCACATGACTGCTTTTCATTGTTATTAACTAATGTGCAGGCTTGGTTTTGATTCGCCATTCATCTTATGATGAACTAATAATAGAGCCTTTTCCCTCCAAGTAGCACTCTGAAATTAGGCTGCAAAGCAGCCTATAGAACTTGTAGTTCTCTCCCTTCCCCAGTTAAAACTCACGTATAGTGTTTTTAACAATGTGATCCATACTGCTCTTAACATACATTGGATCCTCATTTCAGCACCCCCTGCTGTAGTTCTGAAGTTCAGCTTTGTTAGTACAAATGCTATGTGTTTTCCAAAAGGGAAGTTCATTAAAAACAAGCTGTTCCTCCCCAAAGTTTGAAGAAAAGAATACGTACTTGGAGAAAGAATAGAATGACACTGCAAAAAAGACAGTTGTGCTGTAGGAATGTTTTATGGTTGCTGCAGTTAGAAATGTCAATAGTTTGTTCCTGACTAGGTCTTAATACTGTTAATATGCATAGGGTTACAGAACAGTTCACTCTGAGATTACTTAAGCTTTGATTATCTCTCTTGGTTATCTTAAGCAGCCTCATTTATACAAGAAAAGCATGTAGGGAGTTTTTACCAGAATTCTGGAAAGCCATGAAGCAGCAGCATGAGTGGTTTACCCCTTTCTCCAGCAGCCACATAGTGGAATCTTAATCCTGAATCCTAGAAGGAGAGAAAAAGAAGTTTGGTGTTCTTACTGCTGCATTATAACTGCTGTACTGGTATTCAAGAATAAGTAGTTTTAGACAACATTCTAAGGTACTGCCCCTGAAAACACATCAAGCTGTCAGTTCTCAAAGCTGAAGTCTTCTGTAATGCTGAGGTCAGGTACTGCTACACCCTGACAATGCTGAGCATCCCACAGCCCAGCAGCCACAGCCCCTTCCTGTACAGCCAGCTTTGACACATGCCCAGCTATGCGAGTGCGTGGCAGTTCAGCCACAAGCATGCTCAGGGTTCTGAGAGACCACCCCATGGCATGGGGATGATGAGGTGGATGAAGATCATTATAAAAGCAAGGACCTTGCTTTCTTACAGACATAGCATGTGCTTGATGGAAAGACTTTCAGACATAATGTACTTTGAATGCACTTCTCATCTTTCACTTAGTTTCTAAGATTGAGCAACTATTTAAAACTATGAAGTTACAATCTTGCACAATAAAGCACTGCATGGATTCTTAGGAAAAAAAAAAAAAAACAAAAAACCAACAACAAACAAACAACAAAGCAATCAAAAGTAACTAACTACAAAGGAAGTTCTTCCTGCTTGCTTTTTTACTGTCCAAGGCTTCAGACTTACTTCAGGAGAGAAAGCCTTCATACAATCCTCTTCTTTCTACCCTACTATAGTCACTATTTCTGATACATCTTTTAAACAAATGAGTCTTATCACCAACAGATAAGTTAGTGATAGCTGTCCAGAGGCTTAATACTGAAATGCCATTGAAATGAATGGATGTGTGCAAGCTTATGCTAACTCAGGGTCAAATCTGGCAGAATTTAAAACTGAAATGATGTCCTCCAGGTTTACTGAATTCTTACACAGATGTGAATACAGAAGTTGGGAGGACTTAGCTCATAAAATACAACATGCTAATTAGGAGTCATTTGAAGGAAACTGCAGGAAGGAAGGCCATACTGCTCCTGAACAAATGTCAGAGCCTGAACTGTCTCTGCTATTTTAAAAAGGGAAGACAAAACTCCTGCCTTTGCTGTCGATTGAGCCCTCAAGGGTCAGAACTGTGCAGAAAGCTTTTCTTGCCCACAGTGCTTCATACTGTCTGAAATACTTCTGCACAGTGAAGTCACTAACCAGCTACCAAGCCATTAACGTATATCTTGGAGTTTAAGAAGGCTCTGAAAAGGGCACATCTGTTTTCTTGTTTTTGTACTCATTGTAGATACAGGAGGGATTTTTGCTCAATTCTATCAAAAATTACACTGATACTTTTCTTTGGGGATGCCAGTGAAGTTGAAATATCTCTGTATTTTTAGGTACTTACTGATCTCTTTCTAGTAAATTCTAGGGCCATTACAACACCTCCACCGTTCTCCATACCATCCCTGCCTTTGATCCCTTTAACACAACAGAAGTTTCTCAGTTTTATTCCAGAGATTCTCCTCTCGTTTCAGTCATCTAGCCCTCCTCCATTCTGCTTCTCTTTGTGTCCTTTAGGGATTCACCCTCAGTGTTTTTATTTAATCAATGTATTGCTTTTAAGGATATTGTTTTTACTCATGCAAATTCAATCATCTCTTGTACTGCAGCAAGTTGAATGTCACATACCCCAAACTAAGCCCATCCTCCACCAGTTCAGCTGCTCCTTTCGGTCTCCTCTTTTTTATTACTGCAACAACATGGCATCAGATATTGCCATCTTCTCTGCAACCCACTTCTGTCTTTCTTTTGCTGGAACCTGCACAGATCTCTAGGATGCATGTGTCTGGGAGGTAACACATGAGCCTGCTGTTACCCAGCGGCCAGAGAGTTTCATGCTGCCTGAACCGAGCAGCAGACCGTCATCCTGGCAAGCAGTCTGCTTTGCCCCAAAGGCTCCCTTATTCCCACCATCCCCTCGCTTCCCAGCAACCCCGCATTACTGCTTGGCGCTATGGGAGAGGCAAATACAGCGTGTGAGTGCAGCAGTGTGTGCGTGTCTCCTGGTGATGTTGGAAAAAAGCAAGAAGGCAAATTGTGAGGGACTGGGAGGCTGAACGATTTATGTTAGCTCTGTGTGGCAAAAAAGGCTGCACAGAACCCTCAGAACAATGCTCTCAGTACTCATTCAATTAAAAATAGCGCTATGAAAATTGCAGCGCTCACCTACAGCTGAAGAAGAAACCGAGCTAAAACAACTTCTTTCCGGGCAGTTCCCGGAGGAGCAGATCGCAGGCAGAGACCCAGAGCAGTCTTTTAACAACCCTGCGGGCCGTAACCGCGCAGCCTCAGGGATGGGGCTGAGCGCTTCACTCCGCGCTTCCCCTGCAGCTCCGCCGCGAGGCCGCGGGGCCGCACCCCACGGGCAGCGCTGCCCGGCCCGGGCTCCTCCCGCGGCGCCCCCGGGGCAGCGGCTCCTTGTGCGTGCGTGCGGCGGGGCGAGCCCGCAGGGGAACCGCCGGAGGGGAGCACGCACGAGTGCCCGTGTACAGGCATGCACCGGCGGGCGGGCGCGCACGCAGCCGAGACGCGTGCACGGGAGCACGGGTGCGCACGGCGAGGCCCGCTCCCCCCGACCCCAGCCTTCACCTTGATCCGGACGTAGCAGTGGGTGCCCAGGGAGGGGTCGTTGAGGCAGGCGGGGGGGTTCTCCCGCATCACCCAGCGGAAGGTCTCGCCCGGTCGCCGGCCGATGCTCCATAGCAGCCGCAGCCCGGCGATGCAGGCGCACACTCCGCAGTAGCTGTACACCAGCGCCCAGAAAAGCAGCGCCCGCGCGGCCACCATCACACGGCGGGCGGGCGGCTGGCACGCAGCACCCGGTCTCGCCATCGGGCCCCGCCGCCGCCGTCCCCGCCGGCCGAGAGGGGCTCGCAGCGCCGCCGCCGCCAGGAGCCGCCCGAGCGGAGGCACCGCTCACGGCGGCGGCGGCGCGCCCGCCCCGCGGTCCCCGAGGCCCTCGCCCCGCTGCCCGGCACCGCGCGGCGCCGCGCCTCCCGCCCGGCCCCGCCGGGCCCCGAGCGGCGCGTCCCTGCCCGGCCGATGGATCTGCGCCCGATGGCCCGCAGGGAACGAAGGAAAAAGCTGGCCAGGAGCGAAGGGGCTGCTCCCAGCCGCGTCCACGGCCAGGGCTGCCGCACGCATCGAAACTCGCCGAAAGGTCTTTGCGAGAAGTGCGTGTGGGAGACGCGGGACAGCCTCACCTCTGCTGCCTTCGCAAGGTCTTTGCATGCGGTAGCTTTGCTCACCCTGATCTCGTATTTGGACGCACATACCTTACTGGTGTGAGATGAAAAAGAGGTGTACGGCTGTGTGGTTAGATTTCAATTATTTTTAAAAACTGTGTGCGTTCTGTCTCTGCTGTTTAACTATTGTCCATTGAAAGATGATTCTGTAAATATATTACAGCCTCAACTGCCTGTTAGTATGAGTGTTTCTGAAGAACATACCAATTCTGAGCTTCAGCACAAATGTTTATAATTTAGAAAATGGAACTTTAATCAAGGTATTGGCTAGTAGAGGCAATTGGACCATCATTAGCAGCCGTTTTCCATTACTGAGTTTGGTACTGAATTCTCAGCACCTGCAGTTGACACAGGGAGTTGAACAAGCTCAGTTCTCCACGAGGCACACCAACTTCCCTCTCTATTCTGCACTTGTTCCTCAGTGGGATGCAGTAAGTCCAAGGCTTGGAGAGGCCCTGGAGCAGGATCCCAGCCTGTAACACAGACCTGGCCTGCCTGGCTTCTGGTGTCTTGCCCAAATGTCGTGTGACCAGAATTTGTGTTTGGTTCAGTTTAGTTTGGAGGATTAGAACTTCCAAGGGGTACTTTTGCTCCCTCAGACAGTGCAAGTAGAAGCTGTCAGGAAGAGACTACGTTTCTGTTAATTAGCACATGTAATTTAATGAGTTACTGAAAAAAAAAACAACAAAATTGGACTTGCATACTTGCATGCATACAGGCAGTATATATTATCTTATACTGTGCATGGAACACAGCTTACAGACAGTTTCTGTCTATTGCATGCCAAATGTGTTCTCCTACTTGTTTTGAACTTACACTTAAAAATATATACCCCAGTGCTGACATGTAATCCCTCTGGAAGGCAGTGGCAGGATTAATGCTGGTTTCAACAGATTCAAGTTTTCTGTTATTAAATCGAATAATAGAGTCATAGAATGGCTCAGGTTAGAAGGGACTCAAGGATCACCAGGTTCTAACCTCCCTACCACAGGCAGGGCTGCCAGCTGCTAGATCCAGTCCTAGATCAGTTGGCCAGTGTTCCATCCAGCCTGGCCTCAATCACTTTCAGAGCTGGGGCACCCACAATCTCTGTGGAAACGTGGTACAGCACCTGACCACTCTCTCCGCTGTCAGGTGTTGAAATGAAGAACTGAAGCAGCGGAAAGGAATGCTGCCAATTTTCATTCATTTTGTAAAGCTTAAACACAGAAAAGCAATATCTTTTTTTTTTCTTCTACTAATAAAGGTGACATCTTCAATTAGCTGTAAAAAACTTGTCTGCCTTCATCAACACCAAATGAAATATCAGTAACCCACAGCAGCTGACAACAGCGTTATTGATTTATGTAATCAGAAAAGTATTTGAATCCTGCTGTTCACTAGCCATGCTTGTCTTAATGTGAGCCCTGCAGATTTGAAGTCAAGGCTTTATCAGTCTGCTTGAGAAAAGAGTGCAAGGCTGTGTAATGCTCCCATCCTTGTCTTAGGCAAGAAGAACAGCAATAACTCCAGAAGCTGCTGTGATTCAGTTAAGACACCAACCTCTGCAGACTCCAGCAGGATTACATGAATCATGCCTACCAAGCCTGAACCTTCTGTTCATACTGCAATTACTCATACTGCCAACCCTAGGAATAGCACATAACTAATTTTTATGCATCAGCCTTCGTGCTAATAGCCCTTTTTTGCAGGGAAGAAGCCTCACTTGCTCAGTGCCAGACTGGCTGCAGCAGAACTTTCCCC
Organism: Tetrao urogallus; assembly: GCF_951394365.1. Taxonomy (NCBI): domain Eukaryota; kingdom Metazoa; phylum Chordata; class Aves; order Galliformes; family Phasianidae; genus Tetrao; species Tetrao urogallus. The sequence goes on along the minus strand of NC_136818.1, from coordinate 15,711,172 downwards.
AAAGTGTACATCAGCAGACCAGCAATCCAGTTAATGAAGTTCTAAAGTTTGGCTGGAGGAAAATGTTTATACATCTAACTACCTAGGTAGTTTTACGTCAGATTTCTCACCAATGCACAAGTTTTGCAGTAGCCCATGGAGTTTAGCTATGTGATCTTCAGCTGTTAGATATGGATCCCGTATCAGGGCTGGAAGATGGGAGCACTGGGAACCTCACAGTTCTGAGAGCTTTTGTACAAAGATGTTGTTGGGGCTGCCCTCAGCCCAACATTGTCTCTCAGGAACTCTAGCTGAGTTTCACAGAATCACAGAATCACAGAATTGTAGGGGTTGGAAGGGACCTCCAGAGATCATCGAGTCCAACCCCCCTGCCAAAGCAGGTTCCCTACACCTGGTCGCACAGGGAGGCATCCAGGCAGGTCTTGAACATCTCCAGGGAAGGAGACTCCACCACCTCCCTGGGCAGCCTGTTCCAGTGCTCCGTCACCCTCACTGTAAAGAAGTTCTTGTGCATGTTTGTGCGGAACTTCCTATGCTGCAGTTTCCAGCCGTTTCCCCTTATCCTGTCTCCACTCACCACTGAAAACAGTCTGGCCTCGCCATTCTGCCCCCCACACCTCAGATATTTATAGACCTGGATCAGGTCCCCTCTCAGTCTTCTCTTCCCAAGGCTGAACAGACCCAGTTCACTCAGCCTTTCCTCATAGGAGAGATGCTCCAGGCCCTTCACCATCTTTGTGGCCCTCCGCTGGACTCTTTCCAAGAGATCCTTGTCTTTTTTGTACTGGGGAGCCCAGAACTGGACGCAGTACTCCAGATGAGGCCTCACCAGGGCAGAGTAGAGGGGGAGGATCACCTCCCTCGACCTGCTGGACACGCTCTTTTTAATGCACCCCAGTAAGCCATTGGCCTTTTTGGCTACAAGGGCACACTGCTGGCTCATGGCCAACCTGTCGTCCACCAGGACACCCAGGTCCCTCTCTGCAGAGCTCCCCTCCAGCAGGTCATCCCCCAACCTGTACTGGTGCATGCAATTATTCCTCCCCAGATGCAAGACTCTACACTTGCTTTTGTTAAACCTCATCCGGTTTTTTTCTGCCCAGCTCTCCAGCCTATCCAGGTCTTGCTGAATGGCAACACAGCCTTCAGGCGTGTCAGCCAATCCTCCCAACTTCGTATCATCAGCAAACTTTTTCCTCAGTTTCCTCAGTTTCCTCAGCTGCTCTGTGCCAAGAAAACAGCAGAATTCCTTTTCACCGAGAAATGCTTTCTTTAGAGCTGAAGGGCCATGCTGTCTACATTCACAAGGCAAACCAACTTGCACAACAGATATCTTCCATGCATTTTCCAGCATTTCAAAAAGAATTTCAGAATCTTCTGTAGATTCCATGCTAGTTAATGGCAAATATAGCTAAACTTGAGAAGCCTCAAAATTACAAATCCTTCTCTAGCATCCTTGTATTTTGATTTTCCCATCTTCTGCTTCAGATTGTTGTAATGGATTCCAAGCCAAACCAACTCCAGGGCAGACTTTTACAAGCTTTATCAGCGTGCTTTGCCCTCCCCTATGTGCCATCTGCCTGCTCAGCTTTTGTCAGTTCAACTCAGCCCATTTCTGAGAGACAAAAGAGGACGCCTTTGCACATCACTGATTGCTTCCAGCTGAGAGTAAACGAATTAACACATTCTGTAGGTTAGTGGCAGAGGACATTTAAGCTTTTAGATGTGATGTACTTGTGCAGATGCTGGTATAGAAATGCATTAGTGAAGCTATTTTCACAAATGTTGTAGGCAACACAGTGAAACAGAACTTTACACACATTTGCATAGTCAGGTAACTAGCAATGCTTAGAGTATTCAGTCAGTTTTTGTTTGCAAGCTGTATTGTCTTGAAAATGGTGACAGCTCTAGAATAAGACAGAAATTATAGACTTGCTACACACATTTGAAAGCCATCTCCCTTTCCTCTGAACTCAAGCATCTCTCTGTAGGGAAGAACTGATTATCCTCTTGTAGACTGCAAAGAGCAGGTTTATCAGATTAGCACTAGCAGTGCTGACATTGTGATTTAAAATCATCAGTATGTGACAGTATGAAGTAGTGTGAAATCCTAGTGTGATTTTTCTTACCTGTGTATCACAATTAGTGGGAAGGCTAATTTCACTTCTACCTCTACAGGCCTACCACAGCAGGTGAAACTCTAAGCAGAGAAGTTGTTACAGGAGCTGGAATTTTGAATGGGCAAGAGCACTAACTTGTATATATCGTCAATGATGTAATCATAGCTATATAGAACAGGTGAAATGCAAATAATAATTTACCCTTCTGCTTTCCATCATACATGTTTCCAAAGCAAAAGATCTTAAACTTGCATTAGAAAGCATGTCCAGGCAATGGCAAGGTAGAGAGTCCTGAACGTAAACTGTAATATTTTATTGCAGAATTGAAAGTTATTTATGATGTATAAACTAGAAATGAAGGCAGAGCTAAATCACTTTTGATGCAGAATGGAAACATAACATCCTAACAGTATCCCTGTGTATTACAATCCATATGTCACCCAGAATCTCTTTCCTAGCCAAGTACTGAGATCTCCCACATGGTGGGCAGATGAGAGTACATCCACACACAGCTGATGTAAGAGTACTTCCATACATGTTTCAAGTGGCAATATCTCAGTTTGAGCATTTGTCAATATACAGTCTTTCTACAAATTAATAAATACTACATTCCATCAGTGACAGAAATAGAAGATACAGAATAGCTTTTTAAGGCAAAATAGGTATTTTGGGGCTAGCGCTGTCTCCTCACCCATGCTGCTGTTTTTATGCAGGCTTTGTAATTTATTTTATTTATCTGAAAATTCTGTTGTTTGTGGAAAGCCTTGTCCACTTAACTGGGTGGTCTGTAGCAGAGCACACTACAACACTGTCTGCTCCCTTCAGTTTCAGCTTTGATCCAAGAACTCGGCAGACCAGAGGTCCCCATGGGGAGAGTTTCAAGGGGAACTTTAGCTAGGACTGTGGCCTACAAAGGAGAATGCACAAGACAATCCGCTGAGGTGCAGGAAGAAAATTTATTTTTGGTACTGTTAATAAACAAAAGAAGAAAAAAATAGAATAGCATTTATTTAATCCTTTAATTTCCATCTTTGTGTATGTTTTTTAGGATATGTAATATTTGTATGGTTGTACATAATTCATAAATGTATAAGGATACCTGGTACATGCTCTTTTTTTACTGATGGCTACATGATCCAAAAAATTTGAGATCACTACACCAGATTATCCTAAGGGGGATCTTCCTCCAACATTTCCATAGTACTTGCTGTATTTTGGTGTTAATTATATAAAGAAATGTCTAATTAATCCCGTACTTAGTTTGAGAAAGTTGTATGTAATCAACAGGAATATAGATCTTTTAGACTAGTTTCTACTTCAGATAAGTATCTCAACGTTATTAAAATCTTGCATTAAACAGAAAGGCCTTCAAACTGGACCCAGATGAGGAGTATTTTAAATAATTTCTTTCCATGAAAAATCAGAACCATCTGGCAAACATGCTTGCACACTGATGTTAACATAAAATACATTAAACAGAAGATCGACATGTCTGTAAGGCATGCAAGTATATAGGATTTGCGAATGAGTTAGATTTACTACTGAAATTAGAATTCCAGGAAGTACTGTTTTCTGATCACAAGTAATGTTACACACTCTGTAGAAATCATTATTGTTATGAAATCTTTTGTCACAGCCCAGATTTTGTTCAAATATGATAACAAATGACTGTCTTAATAATAATCATTTAGCTGGCAAGACTTTGAGTTGAAGTAGTTTCTGTAGTTGCGCATTTACTGCACTGACTACTAAAACCAAGAGCATTTGGCTGTGGACTGTATAACAGAATCTGAAGCAAGTCTGAAAAAATGGATTAAAGGATTAGAAAAAATCATGCATATGTAAGTACAAAATATGAACTGTAATCAGGAGTACAACAGTATCCCACTGCATAGAAGACTAGATCATATCTATGTTATAAGCAAGAAACAAAACTATCTTGTGATGCTTCAGATGCCAGTGAGCAAGCTTTCCACATCAAGCATTTTACAGGAGCTTGCATGCTCTTTAAAGTGATTTTAGTGTTTAAGCTCATAACTATTATATTTGCAAAGTCATATAGTCAGCAGTAGTACCAAAGTTAAGTTCTACATTAACGACCATTTTCATTCAAGGTTTTCTTCAAAAGTTGCCATAATATCACTCTGCAAATTCATATCAATTGTACAAGCCATCTGCAAGAAAGCAAATCAGTGTATTTCTCAGAGCAGTCAGGCAGTAATGAATACTATGCAGGACAAATATTAAGATTTAATGAAAACCTACAAAGCTTCTTCCCAAAGAAGTGTATGCTTCCTGTGTTTTTACAGATTTGCTAATGCATACTGTTCAAGTCCTTTCTGAAAAGTGCTGAGCAAGATGAAAGCTTCAGGAGATTTTATCTGGGTCTATTATGATCTTAGCCAAACTGCGTAATACTGTACATTGAACTGGTTTAGAAACATTTAACCTAAAGCATAATAGCAATTAAAGAGCACTCATTATCTGTACCAATAAGACCAGTAAGTTAGTTTTTAAAAGGCTCCATGTTGGTATTTCAGAGTACTACAGTATGGCGCACTTTTGTTGACATGTTGTATGTTAGCATGTTGAAGAGGAAGAGCAGCTTGCAAAGACTTGAGGTTTGACTTTTTAAAGGGGAATCTCTGCCTACTTAATAATTTGATTTTGTTATGCAATTATTGTAACATTGTATGAATAATATGAGCACTTCTTTTGTTATGCCACTTACAGATTTATTTAATCATCCTATTTTATTTTCTGGTCTAACTTCAGATTGCAGAGTTATCTTGTTTTTACTTGTTCAGGTTCTTACTTTGAAGGACCTGAATTTCTTCTCTCAGTTGTGTACTAGAATTGAAACAAAATTAACCAAAAAAAGTCAGCAACTTACTGCTTCTCTCCTTCTGCGTTCTTGTTCCATTTTTTTGGCCAAGTTACGGTCCTGAACAAGAGGGTGTTGCTGAGCTTCTGGCAATTGTTTGCTCATATCCTCTTCTTTTGGGGGCTTAAAGTCTTTCATTACCATGGCATCCAATCCTGTGCCTTTAGGGACCCTTTAGAGAATGGAGGAGAAACAAGTACAGGCTTGAAATCTTTTTATTTTCTTTTGTAACAAGGCTGTGCAACTCAACAGAATTCTGCAAATAAATCCGAACTTAGCACATAGTACGTGGTTCCATTTTATGAGTTATGATAATTTCTCTTTGCAAGAAGTACAGTGTACACAGTTTTTATGTGGTAGTAAGATAAGGCTGCTTGTGTTCTATTTCCAATCTATATGCACACAGGATTTGTATGCATGCTATGCAAAACTTTTACTGAAGTCACATTCTTTCATACATGATTAATTTTCTGTTAGTTTGGACATTTTGCTTCCAAATTCATCTTTCTAAATTAATTGAGTTCTATTTCACTAACTTCAGACAAGGATTTCTGATGTCACTCGACAGATACCTCTCTTGCGTTAAAAACGATGCAGAAGTTAACCAGAAAAAAACTTTTTATGCACTAGTAAATATGAATCACTGAAAACTTACAAAGAGGTATTTATAGAAGATATGAAAGAGTGCAAAGAGGGACTGTCAGATTATGTAAGCAACTAACCGAAACTGATGCTGCTTACAGTGCATGCCAGTGGGGAAGAAAAGCTCTGCTGAATGAGATGGATGCTTTTGCAACTGTTAGGTGTAGGCTGCACCATTATCTATACCAAGTTCTGCTAAAGCAGTAGTGCTTAAACAAGGATCCTCTGGGAGGGGAAGGACTTTAAGCAAGATCCAGCATTACTTGCCTGTATGGCAGGATTCCAGATAGACCATTCTGAATGTGAGTATTACTGTCTAAAGTAGTTCACACTGGCAGTACTACTTTAGCTACATTAGCACCAACTTCTTGAAGACTATCCTTCAAGTTTATCCTACTTGTCCCTTTGGATATCAATTAGATAGGGATTTTTTTGACTATAGATACAGAAAAGTAATGTATTGAGTGCAGGTATGAATTCTGGTCATGGCCAGAGGAACTGAGTGCTCCAACAAAAAAGACAACTATTGCATTGCCTAAGCAGTCCAAAGCTAATTCTTCTTTAATTTAGCCCACAAAATTATTCAACTATCCAGATGATAGATCACGCACGTAGATTGAACACATGTAAGCAAAAAAATAGATTGATGTTTAAGCATATGTTGTTACAAACCTCTCTTTTTCCTGCGCTTGCCCAGCTGCCTTCTGTAAGGCTACTTTCCTGAAATGCTTGAAGCTCTCTGCAGATGACTTTATTGGAGCTGGAAGCATCATCATTTTGCACAAGCTTACCCAGGAGTCTATGTTCTTAATTCCTGCGGCCTAAAATTATTCAAAAGAAAAAAAGGGGGTGGGAGGAAACATGGAAGTAGCAATAATACAGCTACTAAAGTTGTTTTTTTTCACTTCAATTACCCATTTTCTACTTGGTTCCTACATTAGCACAATGCTGTTTTCAGGGAACTTAGTGTAGACAACCTACAACAAAAAATTCTTCACTTTTCTAAGAATATTTGAGCAAATAAAGCAATCTAAGCAGACTTCAGTACATTTTTTCGATGTTTTCATCAGTGTTGAAATTCTCTAGCAAAGCAGTTTAATAACCAGTAGCAACTGCAGCTCTTATGCAGTTCCTTCTGTTCACTTCTCTAATTTTAATTCTAGAAAACATGAATTCACAAGACAGCACCTACCCTTTCTGGAAAACTCTGGGATTTTGTCTCTAGAGTCTTTGTACCATTAGGTGTATTACAATGACCTGACGGAAGAATAAAAATGGGGTTTTTATTCATGTTGACTTTGTGGATTTTGTTACCTCAAAAAATAAAAAATAATTTGTTTAGTCAATCTAGAAGATGACTTAATTCACACCACAGAATTTTCAAAATTAAATCACGTGGTTCAAAATGACAAAAACACTCCCAAATACTGGTAGCATTTCCTAATATTCAAGCTGAACGGAACCACTTTTCTACAGGTTGGTGCAGTTCAATTCAACTACATGCATTCTGTTTTTTCCCTCAAGTTTTCTACAGAAGAAGTTATTAACAAAAAAGTTTTTCTTCAACACTAAGAATGTCTGGAACACATATTATTGCAGGAACAGTCAAACACCACTGTTACTGAAGAGGTCAGATAGTTCCTCTCAAAATTAAATGCTGAAGCTCACACATACTCAAAGGCAGTTTAATCACGAAATAATTCCTGTATTCCTCCCCCTCTCCTTCCCCCAAAGCTGTCTGCACATGCAGAATTGAACGAGGAAGGGAAGGAGAGATAGTAGGACAAATTAAATGAAAGATAAGAGTCAAAATTTAAGAAGACTAAAGGCTAAGCAGTAGACAATAGTTTTGGCTATGCTTGCATCCCCCTGCTAACCCTGTGAGCATGAAGCAGTAAGCTTCATTCATTCCTGCTTGCTTTCCCAACCCTTCAATGTATAGAAACAATCACAATCCTGGCGCTATATGTGGTACACAGGACAGGAATTTAAATTCCAAAAGGGCAGAATATAGTAAGTTATGTCTATTTGATTCACCTATTACACATTTTAAAATTCTTTCTTATTATTTTTTTTAAATACAGTAGAAGAACTATCCTTTGTCCAGAGTTGAAGAACTAATCTGTGATATTTCAATTAGGTTTTGCCAATGCTTGTTCCCACCCTGTTCAATCATATGCAAGGAATGGTGAAGAGGGAACAAAACCCAAGTAATTGTGTCTAGTAACACTCAGATTTAAGTGAGGGCACTCCGTACCTCACCGTGCAGTCTTGAGTTTGCAATATGTATGAAGCCTGACACATTCTGCTGTGGAATGCAGAGACCTGCCTACTTGTAATCTCATGGGATAAATTTGCAGTTACTTGACATCACTTTACTATCAGATCCTCATCACAAAACTGGAGATAGTTACACAAAAAGCATAAAGTGCTCTTAGGGAATGAGCTCCCCCCCCCTCCTTGGAGAATCAGCAGAAAACAATCAAGGGCCAGCAGAATTCTGTGCAGACTGGAGGTTCAATCAACACTCTCAAGCTTCCTGGAATACTGAATTATCTTTAGTTAACTTTCTGAAGTCAGTACTAAGTCATTTTGCTTTCTGTATTTTAGCGCAGAACGAGAAAGGACCTGTAACATTTTTTTCCTTAACAAAACAAAACAAAACAAAACAAAACAAAACAAAACAAAACAACAAACCAACCCCACACCAAAAACACAGCAAATAAAAGAAAGTGTTTTGTCAACTGATTCATGCACAAGTGTTAAACATTTTATTTCTTCAAGACAGATTCATAGACATTTAACTTTCTAGCCTTCAAATCAATTGGTTCTGATTATGGCAGTACATACTCTGCTCTTGGCTAATAGATATTGAATCAGCGGCTCTCTCACTGGCCTTGCTTTGAACTTCATCTAGATTAACTAATGTTTTTTCAGTTTTAGTCCCATCAGTATCATCAGCAGGGGAGGTTGTATTGGATACCTAGAAGAGAAATAGAGAAATTAGACTTCAAAACATACTCTGATAACATGTTAGTTCTCTCTATATGATAATGTATTAATGTGTTCAAAGCCATGTTGAGAAAGACAGTTCAATATCCAAAGATAGAAGAGATCATGCTGTGGCAATGACATCAATAGCTTCTTTATGCAGAGGCCCTCCTAAGCAGCATGCTCTCCAAGAGCATGGAGATGGTGCTTAAATATTTCACAGAAAGAAAAAGCCTCTAGATTCTTGTTAAGCTTCTGGAGCTTGATATTTCTAGAGAGCAAGAACACACAGTATGAATTGTTCATCTCTCTGCACAGCTGTAGGTTTACAGGTGAGCTTTTGACATATATGACTACAAGGACTACCTGAATTTAAACTTCAGCACTGAAAATGAGAATAAGTGAGTCTTATAGTGCATTATAAAGTTGATGCACTTCAGTCAATGCCAAACTCTTCCTTTTTATATTGTGGCCAATGAATTCATGTTCCTATTAAAGGATAAGAATCACATATTTAGTGGGCTTTTAGGTAAATGTTTTATTATTGTTCTAAAGTGGCTTTCTTCGCATCAGACTCAAGACTGGAGTGTTACATTAATTTAAAGAAATAGATATGCCTTAAAATAGTTATTTGAAATAATGTATTGGAGAGATGTATTCACCTCTGGAACAGCCTGTGTACACTGGATATCAAAAGGCTGATCTGTCCTTCGAGCAGTCTGAGGCATTTGCTTGACTGAAGTATCTTGCAAAGCACATGCACCTGCAAGCATACCTGAGAAAGAAGAGGTGAATGGTTTCCCAGAACCTACACACTGCAGTTCTGCATCTCACTGTTTAGAGCTGTGGATTTGCCAACTACAGAGGCTACCTAGCTACTTTGTAGCTACCAACTGCAAAACTACCTAGCTGCACTATGACTTTTTTTAATTAGGTTTTAATTTTTTTTTTTTCAGATTATCAACTACCAGCTGTCTTTTACTAAACAACTGAGGAGTGTCTGAATTGAGACCTTCTGATTGAAGAGAAAGAAAACAATTTCTTAATCACATTTCGTAGTGACTTACAGCTGATATGTTTAGATAACTGATCAGTTCAGAAGGCCTAGCGCAGCTAATAAGTACTTCATATGTTAACTTGAACAATGATGGCAAAAAGTTAAGCATTTAACTCCTGCCTTGAAGTACTTCCTGTAACTTTAGGTTCATAAAGGCGTCATTGCCTCCAGTTGCTGGCTCTCTTCATTGAGGGAGGGAGGCATGAACCTCTCTGTTTTAATAGTGTTCTATCCCAGTCTTAGCGCCAGAGTAATCAAACTATATCCCATTTGACATACTTTTGCTTGTACCATGCTCCTAATTAGTCCATACTATGTAAAAACCTTCGCTATTACTCACCCAATAACTTCCAAAACTTCAAGATAAGCTTACTGAGCAGTGTGAACACCAATTCTACCACCTTTCTTTCTTCAAGGTTCACTCAAATAGCCATGATTCTTGCCATAAAGTTGTTACCTGAGGGAGACTTAGCATTTTGTTCTGCTGATTTAAGAGATCTACTCTGTAAAGGCTTAAGCTTCTGTAGCACAATGGGAGACAACAGCTGTGGTTCAGGTGATCCATGGTTTTGCAAGCTACTAGCAACAGATGAGGGCTGTACTTGCAGAACAGCATTGTAGGACATTCTCTGTAAGCACAGTGATGTTCTCTGGGAAGAGAAGGCACTAATTAATATGCTCAAAAAAAATCTTAATTTAATAACTGTTTGATTCTCTCCCTCCCTTTACAGCATTTTTCAGGTGCAGTAGTCCTTTTGTAGTGTGGCGTTCATGAGAGTTTAGTTGACAAATCCCGGTGGAGTAAAATCCCCTGCTTTGGACTGATAGATAGAAGCCCACCAGATCATCACTTTGTGTTTTGTTGTCAATTATTAAGTTTTATTAAGGACTTTTGGTGGGTGGCATAGAAGGAAGGAAGCATTCTCTGTCCTCTCCCCACCTTCATCCAACAGAGAACTTCCAGTATTCATAATGTGTAAAAATCTCAGAAGTTTTTACACTCATCTTCCATAAAAAAGCAAAATATACCTTTATTAAGTAGATTTTACATTGCTGAGTCAGTCCTACAGAGCAAGTAGTATTCAAGCTATGTTCATTATTTCCTGCTTATCTTGTGCACTTCCCAATACTGTTGGATGTACCAATTAACTACTGAGATGAAAAGTTATATCCACAACAGTCAGTTTACCTTAGGTTGTTCCAAAGAAGTTAGGCAGTTTTGCCTCATTCCACTCTGTTCTGAGCATGTTTCTGTAACTGTAAATTCAGTGAGGTGGGCAGAAAGAGAGGAATGGGAAAAAAAGAAAGTCACTGCATATGTAGCATTATTTACACGTACAAGTCATAAGATGGGTGTGTACCCAAAGAGCCAAACTCCACATGGAAAGGAATGGTCTTATCTTGCATACTTCAGTTTGATGTTTTACGGAACTTTTCCCAGATTAAACACATACAAATCCCTGCAGGATCAAGATCTTTGCTACCCTCCGTGATTCCACTATTTGCTTTTCTGCATTCAAGGGCATGTGTGGGATTCATCTAACTTAAGACTGTTGCCTCATACGGATGCCTACCACTCAAATGTGGGGGAGGATCTACTCTGCCCCGGAAGAATAAGAAGTGTTCCACATAGAGAAGCGTAATTCCAGCATCATGATGCTACAGCACCACACTACACCACGAACAAATGTGAGAAATCTTAAGCACCTCGGCAGATTTTGGCACTCCAGCCAGCATTGTTGGCCATTTTGTCCCTAGGCTTAGGAACAAAACCTTACCCACAACGCTCCAGAGGATAACGCTTCTCTGGTATTGCAGACCAGACAGTGAAAATAAGTTCAACTTTCAATTAGTAGTTAAAAAAAAAGAAAAAGAAAAGAGAGAGGCAATGAAAAAACCCACAGAAGTAAGCTGTAGCCTGGTGGTCAGGTCTCTGTCAGACACACAGACTTCTTTCTAACAGATTTTAGTTTCTGCAGTTCTTCACTGTTGTTTCGTTATTCATTTTTAACTCAGTTTTGAGACATTCATTTAATAACAACTAGAATTGAGTCCTCAACATAGAAGAAACCTGTATGAATTATTTAAGTCCTTGGTAAGCATTTGGAGAAATAGGTGCAAATTAGGAAGACAGATATTCTGCCCAGACAGAAACAAAAGAAAGCTTTCTGACCCGATTCAGAGTCACTGCTGTCTGAGGAGCTGGAAGCACTGCTAGTGCTGCTGCTCGAGTCCGAGGAGCTGCTAGTGTTGCTGCTTTCACTCAGTCGGCTTGGTCTAATACTGGACTCAGCATTACTTTCAACTGCAGAATAAAAAGGAAGACTTTGAAACATCCTGCAGTAGGTCTCCATCTACAAGCCTAGGATCTTCTTTATAAGGGCTGTTTTCCCATATGTCTGCTAGTCTTCTACCATTACTCTATCATCTTTCCAGCAGATTCAAGAACAGAGATTTATTGGCAGTGAGCTTGGGTAAATGAAATAGCCAATTAATAGCTGCAAACACACAACTTACAAGCCTAAACTAGGTTAAGATATGTGCTATTGTAAGACACAATTCAAGCATGGTTTCCACCGTAGTTTTTCCTGCTCTTAAGTCTGGTTGTGCTTATTAGTGCTGCCAGGTTTGCATACTGAGGCCTTTGCTATAGTTGGTTCTCCTCTTTCCTACACTATGTGTAATCTATAATTATCTTTTGCCACCTCCTCACCATATGACTGTTTTACATCCGCAGGGTTAGCTTAAGCTTAGTTTACAATCTTGTTCAGACAAAAAAGCTTTCCCTCAAAGTTGTTTCTCCAGTGGAAGCTTGGGAAACAAGAAGCCTATACCAATATACCTATTTTCTTAGACACACATTTGCTAAATGCTAGCTTCAGTTCTCCCTTGTAATGAAGCCAAATACCAATTTAAAGTATTTTCTAGCCTGCCTCCTCCATCTTCACCCAACATCATGTTAATAACTTTATTGCTTCTTGTAGCTTTTATTTCTAGGATATTTTAAAGTCATTCAACTAGCTTTCTCTATTTAGTGTTGGCTATCAGCTATAGCCTGACAGTTATGGGGCTAGTAAAGTTTGTGTCATGTCTTCTATTGCAAAAGTGAAAAATGTTATTTTTACTTTTATTAAAGGATTAGATAGGAGAAATAAGGAAGAGGTTTTATACAGGACAAGTAGCTGCCTGTTCCTGTGGTGTCACAGCAGCAAATGCAATCTTAAAACCTAGCAAAGAGAAGTCTAAGACCTTAAATATTCTGAAGAAAGTCTCCATTTACATAACAGTACACAGGCCAAATTGCCACTTAAAGATTTTTGTTGCAAATAAATGAAATTCACATTACATTTGTAGTTCTCTTTCTTTGGATTTATCTGACCATTGACATCCAGTAGTCTCTTCTCCAGTTCTTGTTTCCTCTCAGAAAGAAGCTGCTCTTTTGACTTCATTGCTTTTTTGGCTGTGTGAGATAGAAGTTAACACCTCAGCAAAACAGAGAATTGATCTGTTTGTTCTTCTGAAACATAACTTATTCTACATACCATGCTGCTTTCTTGGTCTCTTCCTCAAACAGGTTGCCACATATTTCTCTAATTCTCTGAGTGTTGAAGCCTTTAAAGTTTCAAAGTCTATTTCTATCTCATCAGGGCTAGAATTCCTCAGTGATGGTTCTCTTGATTGTATTATATGGACTACTTTCCCAAGCTTATCTCCAGGCAGCTTATTTATGTTCAAACTCAACTGCCTTTTCTCATCATAAGTCATAGGCTTGGCACCATCATCATCTTCTGACTTATGTGCCAACAAGACCTGCTGGATGGTTTTCTTTGATTGACTGCAAAAAGAAATTTACTGCAGTAACTGTAGTTTAAAATAATTTTACACCCACACAAGTCCCCCGCACTTACATGTTTGAAGACTGCTTTTTCTTAGATTTCTTGTGTTTTAGATCTTTCTTCTTTTGAATCAGGCTTGCTTTAGCTTTTTCCTTGTTCTTCCCCTTTTCTTTCTTAGCCTTCTCTTTTTTCTTTTTTGATCTAGGTAAGGATGCTCTGGTCAAAGCCCGCAACTGCTGGTGAACAGCTTTAAGCTATCAAAAGAAAAAGAGTCTTAAGTAATGTAATAGGAATGGTGAACTGGTTCTATATATAAAAATCAGATCTCTGGCTTATAATGGATATTAATGTTTGCTCTCCAAACAAGACTTATTTTTTAAACATCTTAGTCTATTCAAAAAAATAAAAATAGTCACAGACAAGATGTTTAGAAAATAAAGCTACTTTTTTTTTTTTTGCAGGCTTGTCTAAGAGCATGCATCTTCCAACAAACTGTGAAAACTAAATAGCAAAATAAGAAATTCACTGTAGTACTGTCCATCGGCTTTTCTTCAATTTCAGGCATTTGGGAAGCATGTAAATGCTTTATGTGATTACTGCATTGAGCTAGCTGGGCTGGGCATGGGCATCTTCAATCTGCAAACCCAAGGTACTTTATTCCCAGCTAGCTGTTTTGTATCACATGTTGACATAGCTTTATAGGAAGTTTATTTAAACCTCTAATAGATTATAAAGAGGAATTAGACTGAGAATATAGTTTTCAACCACACTGAAATACTTAACTGTGGTGAAGGCTGTCTTGTAGAATTAGTTATCTTCAGGCCAGTATTCGTGAACTCATGTTTTATGTCCTACTCTGGGAAGAAATGAACGCTAAGTTGTTCCTTATTTGACTAGCAGAACCAAAACTTACTCCCTCCCTGGATTATAGATACAGTAGCAGCTTGACTTGTTATGTCAGGCAAAAATTAGAACTATCACACTGTTAGATAGTAAGACACAGCCATGATATTCATGCTGTTGGCAGTAGTTGAAAAAATTTTATTTTATTTTATACTAAGCTTTCTAACATAGAATTTATAACTTGCTTTTATGTGTCTCAGAAGCATATTCCTGACTATGTAAAGGAGCTAACACACCTTGACAGACTGAGCATAAGAGAGCTTTTTAGCCGTATAAAATGAAGCAAATGCCATTCAGAAGCATATGACTCTGTGTGTGGAGTACCTGGATGCTGTCATCCATGGTATCATGGCAACAGTCTTATTTTTGTTCAAAAGACATGTCTTATCTAAAAAAAATGCTAGGCAAGAGCACTAGATGACATTTCAATAGAAACAGTTTGTATTTGCTGAGGCACTTGCAGATTGTTAATGTTTGGAAGTACTTCCAAACAGAATCAAGTTTAGTTTTTCAAAATCCAAGTGACTGTAGAGTCCTGTAAACACTGATTCTTGGTGCTAAGCCTTAGAATAAACAATTGCAAGGGCACTAGCAGAGACATTACAATCACGATGTTGACTCCTAGTAGTTACCTGCTCCTGAAGTTTTGCAAGGTACACTGTTCTCTCCTTTTTAAAGTCTTCAGACGATTTTTCTTCTGAAGAGTCATCACTGCTGCTGTCACTGGAATAAGCTTTTGTAATTTCTCTTGCATGCTGTGGCAGAAGAACACTTGTAGCTGGTTCATCAGGAATTTTGGCAAAGTGAGTCTCAAAAACATCCTAAAGGATTTTGTTTAGGAACAGCAAATAAACATCTCAGATTTCTCAAAGCATTGTGAAGCTCCTGTTTGTTTTCTAGAACTACACATCGGAGGAGCTGATCACTGCAGATGGTACATCAGGGCCTAAATGACCAAGAAAATCCTCAAGTCTTTTTCTATTTCAAATCTGACTTCAGTAATAACTCACCTGAAGTTTTTTTGCCATGGCAACCACTTCATGGTCTGGAGAATTACGTTTGTAGCAATTCATGAACATTAATCTAACATCTGTGGCAAATTCTTGTATATCTCTATATTCAAAATTATCCATTTTTTTCTAGGGGGAAAGAAAGTGAATAGAAGTTTAGGCATTAACTTTAAAAGTGGCTCCATAGCCTTGGTATAAATTGACTAACCAACTCAGTCCCAGAGTGATCTGCCTAGTATTTGTAGGCTACTGACCACCAGTATCCACCTGGAGGAGGGCTAATTTTCACAGAAAAAGTGAAAGGTGTCACAAATATCCAGTGCTTGAGGATTCTAGGCACTACAGGGGTTGAAGGGGTTTGGACAGAAGCAGAAGTAGGCAATATAAAACATTTTGTTTTGTATAACACTAGCAACAGCATCACACAGACTGAAAGAGACATAATATGCTTTACTAGCAGCCTGATTAAAAAGGTAATTCTCAGCACTACTGCTATTAGCTTGTTCAAGCTAATTCTCAGCACTACTGCTATTAGCTTGTGGATTAGCCTGTATGTACATAGTCACCACGAGGCTCTGAAGAACTTCAGTAAACAGTTGCTTTTTAGTGAGCAGAGCAGCTGTTCTCTCAAACTATTTCTTTCAAATGAAAAGCAGCTTTCCTGACTTTTTCAGCTAATGCTATTAAAATCCAACACGATTACACAAGTTATTTAAGTGAAGAAGTTGTCCAATCCCCTCTAAAACATACTTACTTTAATGGTTCCCAAATCTGCAGGACATTTGGTGATCCCTTTTTTCTCACCAAGTGAGAAGGATACAACATCTGCAGATTTTAAGAAAGGCCATGCATATGCTGAATGTTTCTTTGAGAACATTTCTTTAAGAATTTCATTACAATATTTTAGTTGTTTTGACAACTGAATCTTTTTAAGAACTCTAGGTGATTGCTGAGAATCTGGTAAGCCTTTCTTCAGAATCTTCTTTGGTATCATACATTCATTTTCATCTCTGCATGTTTTAACAGTTTTTCTTTCATTACATGTTGCAGAAGATTCACTGCTTGTTGTGAGTATTGAAGTAGTAGGAGTTGTAGTGTCGGCCTTCCTTTTCACACCTTTTTTTGTCTAGAAAAATGAAATCTTTAAGTTTAAAAGATGTACATCCAGAACAATGGGAGGTCAGCTTTGAAACCATACCAAAAAAAAAAAAAAAAAAAAAGAAAAAAAAAAGAAAAAAAAAAAGAAAAAAAAAAAGAAAAAAAAAAAAGCGTCAAGAATTCTACAAGTATCAAAACCAAAAGAACATAGTATTTCCCCAAGTTTAGACTGAGAATCTGCAAGACATTATGAGCCAACATCAAGCTTACTCTTAAGTTTAAAGGAAAGAATGGGAAGTAGGTTGTGGGTAGCTTTTAGCCAATTGAGAAGACTCAAAGAAACCAATAGGTTATGAAATACTCAAGTGACTACTATGGAAAGCAAAAAAAGTTACTGCAGTTTATGTTAAACCGGCAGAACGATTTATGTCAATAATTTTTTTAAACCCCAAGTGGTATTTGGTCTAGAGGAGGTGAACTTGCTTTGCTCGTTCGTGTTCAGATCTGTAGTAAATGTAAATATACACTGTAAGAGAACCTAGTACACGTGCCTTGTTGGAAACGGATAAAGAAAGCTAAGCCAATACAAGCCTGTTCATTTGATCAGAAGTGTCAGACATCCACATACAATTCATACAGCAATTAACAAATGCTTTTGTGAGCTATGAACACCTTTCCCAGCTAGTTAGTGTTTCAACTAATATGCTATTTTGGGAACTCAAGCACTTTAATTGAAAACATGAGAAGTTTTTGAATAGAACTTAGGAAAATCTTATTTCAATACTAAAACCTTTATCTGGATCACAAAGAAAGAATTCCTTCATCAAGGCAAAACTTGCAAAAGTGTGGAAATACACTTTGAGAATGAGCTTTTTAGTTTACTTTGAGGAAAAACAATCTTCAATTGATATTTGTAAAAAAATGAACATCTACCAAGCAGTCATTCCAATTTCTGCATGCTTTCTAGAAATAATAGTAGCCCAGTTATTTAACAGAGACCTAAAATATATATTAGATCTCTTGTTATCCTCTGTCACAATAGAAGTTTTGAAGAGATCCTGCAATAAACATGACTTTTTTGGTCTTGCTGTTCATGCCTGGAGCAGTGATTTCAATACCTTTCATTCCAAAAGTTATTTGAGGTAACTTACTTTTGTGATAGGGATGGCAGCTGGCATTAAAGTAGTCAGCTGAGCTGCAGACAAAGGAGGTGGTGTGGCGTTCTGCAGCTCTTGAGTTATTGCTGTAGGCTGCTCACCACTTTCAGGTTGTTTCTGCCTTGTTCTCTGTTTAGATGAAGTCCCACTGTTTGGCTGCTGAGGTTCTGGTTATTTTTAAAAAGTCTTAAGTTATGCCTTAAATAGTGCAGTTGATCATAGTGGACAGTTTTAAATAATACGTCTTCCACACACGAACTATATGAGTAACAAATACAAATAAAAGCTTTGATATATAGAGCAATGTTTTTTATCCTCTACTCAACTCCTCTATCTCAGCTAGAGCACTGTGTCAAGTTATGGATAGTTGGCATCAAGGAAACTGCGGATTAACCTCAGAGAAGTGATTTAATAGACAACATGCTAAGCCCCCTATATTGTAAGAAAAGAGAAGTACTTGCAGAGAAAATACTAAATCATTCTGCATACACGTGAAATTATAGTCTTTAAAACATTTCAAAATTCATACAAGTTGCATGTTTGTGTACGTAAAGGATATAAGTGGTCTTAAACAGCTTCAGTATGAGAAAGACTGACTTATGAGTGTATAATTGTCATAATTTAAGACCTGCTCAGTTTCCAATGCATTTCTCAAAATTTCTGGGAACTGCTTATACCTGTTCAACAAACACTTACTTCCTATTAAGGTACAACATCTTTTCATTAGAGCTAACATAGATCCAGCAACTGACATCAGTTCCAGGCCCACGTGGGAGACTACTTTGAAGGCCTCCAAATTCATCCATTGGGATGCATGTACAATTCAACACACTAAATAGTCCACTTCTATTAATAAATATATTTGTCTGGCAGTGTTGAAAGAAGAATTTTGTTCAAATGAAACATTTTTCAAGGTAATGAAGCAGGTTACAAGAGCAATTAAGACAACACAGGAGGTCAAAGATGAGTAATGAGTTGAAGCTAAACTCCTGGACCATTTTAATTAGGCTTCCCAATGTAATTTGTAGTATCTACTACGTAATTTCCTCATTAGTTTGAGATGTCTTGTCCGCAAGACATATGATTCAGTCAAGAGCACTGTTTCATATATAAAACTATGCTATTGCACTACTGATGGTGTTGTCAGTTCTCATTCTGGTGAGTTTTTTTCCCTCGTCTTAAATACATTTCATCAGTAGAAAGTTCCTTTACAACATTACAGCTGCACTGAATCTGCCAAAGCTTTGCAGTAGTGTTACTGGTCCAGTATATTCTGGGAAAGATAGAGAGCATCCCAACTACTCCTGTGCTGAGTTGTGACAAGTTACAGAAGATTCTCTGTTCCCAGCTTTTATTTAATGTTAACAATTCAGCACAAAGCCATTACCTTCTGTCAGCTTTTCTTTTCTTTTTCTTTTGTTGGGCATCAGTATTTCTTCTGGTGGCATTTGTGCTATTTTCTGCATGAACACTTTTTCTAGTTCTTGGGCCATAAACACAATGTCATCACCTGGCTGCAAAATATAGTTGATAGCATTCAGAGTGCAGGAGAAAAAGCTGCAGTAATAAAGTGCTACTTTTTCAACTAACCGTAGTCTACATTGAACAGATAGCAACACGTTGCCTGTATCAGAGAGACACTAGTCATCCCTGTTCCCTATCTAATAGCCCCTTTCCCCCACCCTGCCCTGTCCTATTTGCTCGTACAATCACATGCTTCCCATAGCAAAGGGAAAAGGGAGCGGGGCTGCAATTCCTTTATTCATTCCTATGATCTGAAGAAAGCTTAAAGATACTTAAGCATTGCCAAAGCTCAAGGAGATAGTCACACTTCAGCTTAAGTTAGTTTGTCTTAAGCTTAATGAAGGAGAGAAGCATGCCTCAGAGTAACTAACCTTGGACTTGTCTGGCTGTTACACTGTGTTGTAAGCTGTGCAAAATAAACCTTGAAGTTTCGCCAGAAGAACCCTCATGTTATGATAACTATGCATTCAGATGTTAGCAGCAAGTTAAGCCTCACCTCTGTCTTCAGTTAAACCTAGCAGCAAAGCTCTCTCCCATTTCAAATGGAACTAGCTTCAAGAAATGTTGAAAACATTGACAAGTTCTATAGGTAGATAGAAGTATCCACTAATTTAGACTTGTTGGCGTTCATTACAATTGATTACCAATAAGAGGTGTTAGTTTCACTTACCTTGTTATATATGTAGCAGTTCAGGAACATAGTTTTGAAGTCGTCAATGCATTCTGCAGCTTTTGTGTAGTAATTATGTTCCAGACGCTTTTTAATTGTGCTCAGGTCCATAGGTTTCTTTATAATACTGTAGTAATCCTGTGTTTTTCAAAGAATCACAGCAAATCTCTTGAATATTAGGACATGATGATTCTGTCACAATTACAAAAATTAGATTGCAAGAGAAAAAAACTGCATTATGTTTCATGGCACATTACGTACAATTAATCTCAGGCATGAGAGAAGTAAAAATACCTAGTTTGGAAAATAAAGAATTGGAGAAACCACGGTGTTAACACCTTTCTACTCATTTGCTAAAAGCAGTACCTTCCAGGTAATTTGAAATACTTGGAATGCTGTGTCAATTATTGATGTTTTCATTTGACTGAAAAAGCTGGGGTGATCCAGTATTTGAGCATAAAGATACCTAAATTAAGACTTCTTGTCACAAGACCTTGTGTTCAGTGCAGGAATGTGCTAGTGATTTTGTACATGGCAAAAATCACAATCATCAAATTGGATCCAGATTTGCCTATTTATTTTAGGATCAGATCTGCTTTTTCATCACAAAGTATTTAGAAAGAGGTTAGCAACTTCCCATTTAAAAAAATAGTCAAAAAGAAAAGAAAAAACACTATACCCAGTATTAAGAAACACAGTTCAATTAGTGGGGAATTAGAAGAAAGACAGCACAGATTACCAAAATCAGGAATCTCTATAAGGCCCATGTAAGCATTTTTATTCCTTGAAGAAATATTGATTTGCAACAGTCTCAGAAAGGAAAGTGAACAAAGATGCAGCACTCAGTATTACTCAGCAAGAGAAACCATAGTTTTCTTGTACTTGGAAATGATTAAAGCAGTTATCATGCTAAAGTAGATTTCTAATATTAATTCACAAATACTGCAATACTTCATGGGATAATACTCTATTTCTGAAACAGTCCTTACAGGAAGATTCAGTGCTGCTGCATCTACAGGTTGATGAAATGGCCAGGAAAAGTTGTGTCGCCACATGGCTTTCATGACCACTCTCTGTAAGTACTGAAGTTGGTTTGTTTGACACCCACTATTTTTGCTGTTTATGTATTCTGGTGGAGGAGGATTAGTAATAAGACAGTGACGCTGGCTTGGAAGAGACATCTTCAGCAAGAACATACATCCACTTGTTCCACGATCTTCATTACACATCTAACCTGAAGGGAGGAAAATTGCTATTCAGTAAAGACATCTAGATCCACTGCCACTTGGTGTGTTCGTATTCTGTTTGTGAGTTGTCAGCGATAGAGTTACAGACACACAGTTATGATTTAACAGAAACATACTTGTTTTACAGCATCCAGTTGGATGTGTTGAATTACCACGTTCAGTTCTTTAAGTTATGAATAGTTACATTTGAAAAGGATTAAAAAAGGCTTGCTGAGTTCTACAAGATTTCCCTGGGAATAAGCTGCCTCAGGGGTTCATCGATCAAAGTCTAGGAAGGCATTCTCTACATCCTCACCTCAACAGATGGAGTCTTACAGAAAAGGTTGACCTAAGAATCAGCTTTACAGAGTACACAAGTCTCATCTAGCACAAAGTAACACTTATGCATTACCTTCTTCATGCATCTCTGCCAAACTCACCTCAGAAAAGTCCTGTCACCACCAATAAAACATTTTATCTTAAAAGTACAGTCTGTAAAGTGTACATCTACACAAGCCTGAAAAGCAACTCTTTTTTTCTTTTTTTTATTCTTTTTTTTTTTGTTTGTTTTTGTTTTTGCCAGTGCGCATTGGCTTTATTGTATACAACAGGATTATGAAAGATTAACTTCCCCACCCTTCCTTTTATGTTATTAAAAAAAAAAAAAAAAAAAAAAAAAAGAGAAAACTGCAATAAGCAGCTATGGTAATTGTTACTATGCTGGAATATGGAGGTGCACAAGAAGGTGCACAAGAAGGACAGAGAGTCCGTGTTTTAGATTGGATAACACCAGTAGCAGGCTAAGCAAGACCTAGACATGATTACATGATTTCCTGTTCCTGTCTGTTCTCGTAGTCCATCACTGTGTTCCAGACACTAAGCTAAGAGTCTGGTTTCCCTCTCTGTATTAAGGCCACTTCTCATATTTTAAGATTAGCACTTGTTTTATCCAGGCAACAGTTGCTTTTTGTTCATTCATTAAATCAAGTGTTACTCTACTCTCTAGCTGTCCCTCTTTCTGCTAAAAAAAAAAAACAAAAAAAAACCAAAAAAAAACAAAAAAAAAAAAAACAAAAAAAACACGGAGTCTGATTTGATCATTGCGTGAAGTATTTCATGGAAGTTTTGAAGAAGTTAAGTAACTAAATAGCTACTGTAATCAGCACACTCCTAGGATATAGTCTTATGTTCCCCCCTTACAATTGTAACACTCTGTGAGACATTACATGTTACATACTTCCATCTTTGCTCTTATTTCTGCATTTAAAAGCAAGCCTTCAACAGCTCTTGAAGCTGAAGATCTGTTCTCATTTCTCCCCTATGTGTTCAGTCTCATCATTTACGGAATGCAGGTATCTTTCAATTAACAGCATTGGTATCAAAGTAAAAGGAAACCAAAGCATCAGGGCTTTGCATACATAATACATATAATGTCTTGGGCCCAGGTGCCTGGCTTTTTTCACCTTAATTTATAGTGCAGAATCTAACTTCTATCCCAACAGAAGAGCCAAGACTGGCTGTCGTCCTGGTGGATGACAGGTTGGCCATGAGCCAGCAGTGTGCCCTTGTAGCCAAGAGGGCCAATGGCATACTGGGGTGCATTAAAAAGAGCGTGTCCGGCAGGTCGAGGGAGGTGATCCTCCCCCTCTACTCTGCCCTGGTAAGACCTCATCTGGAGTACTGCGTCCAGTTCTGGGCTCCCCAGTACAAAAAAGACAGGGATCTCTTGGAAAGAGTCCAGCGGAGGGCCACAAAGATGGTGAAGGGCCTGGAGCATCTCTCCTATGAGGAAAGGCTGAGTGAACTGGGTCTGTTTAGCCTTGAGAAGAGAAGACTGAGAGGGGAACCTGATCCAGGTCTATAAATATCTAAGGTGTGGGGGGCAGAATGGCGAGGCCGGACTCTTTTCAGTGGTGAGTGGAAACAGGACAAGGGGAAACGGCTGGAAACTGCAGCATAGGAAGTTCCGCACAAACATGCACAAGAACTTCTTTACAGTGAGGTGACGGAGCACTGGAACAG
This sequence comes from Tetrao urogallus, assembly GCF_951394365.1. Lineage (NCBI taxonomy): Eukaryota > Metazoa > Chordata > Aves > Galliformes > Phasianidae > Tetrao > Tetrao urogallus. The sequence continues at coordinate 15,688,032 of NC_136818.1, read as the reverse complement.
GCTGCCCAGGGAGGTGGCGGAGTCTCCTTCTTTGGAGATGTTCAAGACCTGCCTGGATGCCTCCCTGTGCGACCAGGTGTAGGGAACCTGCTTTGGCAGGGGGGTTGGACTCGATGATCTCTGGAGGTCCCTTCCAACCCCTACAATTCTGTGATTCTGTGATTGCATTGTCTAAAGGAGAGACAAGGCTTTATACTTGAATCACCTCTTCCTGTATTCACCCCTCTTCACTTCGGTCACATAACACACTGGTTAAAAGTAAAATTCGAGTTTGTATTTTAAAGCAAGAGTGTGATGAGATTGTAGCCAGCTAGGTAGTTTGATTTCAAACTTCCCTTTCACAACCCTGTGCATTCTTGAGGTGCAAAGGCAGGCCCCAAAGTCAGCAATCTCTGAGAAAGCTTGCATATCTCTTTTAGGACTAATTTGAAGGGTTTTAGCCCTACAATACAGTTTAAGAGTAGAAAGCTTTTATGTATTATATCACTATGGAAATCAGTGTTTTTAGCAAGACACCATATCTTCTAAGAACCACGTTAGAAGTAAGCTAAACTTCAAGCTTCTTCTGAGTTTGTTGTTGTTTTTTTCTAAAGAAAATAATATTTGTTACCTCTGATAGATCTCTGAGAGAGAACATTAGCTAACTTGCTGGAAAAGAAAAAAAAAATGCTTTTCCCTTGCTTTAGTTCAATATTATGTCTATTGAAGTAGAACACATATCATCCTAGTCAGAAGCAGCAGCTCAGATAAGCATTAGCATCCTACCTACTGAATAATAACATTCCTCAAGGCTTTTCTAACAGCTTTTTGGTTAGCTAATAGTCAATTATCTCATCAAAATCACTATAAACAAGTATTGAAGAAAACCTCTTATTTTAACATACTATAGCCACATAGAACTAAGCATAGCCTCCTTACTCTAAGCAACAAAATTTGCCTTCAGGAAGACAACAATCCCCATATATCTATCAATAAAGCACCATTTTATTGGTTTTAGAGTCACAGAAACCACTGACTTATGTCTTCTGTCATAACCAGTCTATCTTATAGACCTCAGATCACTCAAAGCTGAATTGCTACCCTTAGAACAGACGATATCATTTTTACCTCAGTTTTAGGAAAGTCAGAACTTAGTGCCTCCCCATCAAAGGGAAGAAGGAAGAACAGAGCTTTAAAAGAAAGGACAGAAAAGTTTTTATAATCTACTCAGTCCTCTGGTTTAGTCAGCAACACAGCTACACACCTGTAACCCTAGTCTATGATCAATTCTATTTGGGAAGCTATTTGTATAAAACGAGAGCAGCTGTTAAGGCTTAAGACACCAGTTGTTTTTCTTTATACCATACTCACATACTAGATTATCAATAAAATAAGGTGGAGGGATATAAAAATATGGATGATTCTACTTAAGCTAGTTGTGGTTTGCAGACTAAAGCTTAAAAATAAGGTGTTTTATTGGTTATTCTGATTCACATAAGGCTATGGTAGAACAGGGATGCAGAAGTAACATATCTGTTTAAGTGCTCCATAATATTCATACCTTCCTGTGCTTTCCTGATTCTTTACTGACTTTTAAAAGTAAATGCGCTATATAAATGTTGCTATAGCAAACAGTGAGATGGAAAAGGTTCTGGTATACGTTCTAATAGTGGCAAAAGAAAAGAGAAGCTGCTGTTTCTTGAATGTACTTGTTTGTTGTCTTAGATTTTTCTCTTTAGTTTCCAATTTGCAATTGCTTAACTTTCTTTGAATCTGTCTTTGTTCTGTGAAGAACTTCATGAGTGTGGCAACACTGTGTTTGAAAACTATGTTAGTTTGGTTAGTAATCACTGAGAGATTTTCTTTAAAATTCAGTTTTTCTGTCTGGCACGTATCTGATGTTAAAATAAGCTGAGAAGAGAATGCATTGGGATATTTTTGTTTAATTTAAATATAATATTTTGAGAAACAAATAAAAGCAACCAAAAGACCTTGGAAAATATTGTAGTATTCTTCGCTGGTTCTGCAGTTGCAGTGCTTGCTACAAACTCTGGCTCTGTCTGGCTCTGGGTCACAGTGCATTCAGCATTTTCCCAAAGGGACAGAGGAGAAAAGGCCAATAAAAGAGTAGAAAGAAGAGGTTACCTTCATGCTTCTGTCCTCACCCGGTACCTATTTCCAAAACAGTCATAACATCATCCATTCAGGTGAGAAATTATGGTATCTGACCAGTTCCAGACTAACAGTTTTTATAGGGCTGATGGAATGGCTGAGATGGAGTAGCATTTCAGTGGAATGTAGCATGACAGTTTACCTTGTCATATGCACAATGCAGCTTTGCTGCTGAATGTGCAATTAATATGAAACTGGGGGGGTAAGATCCCTGACTGCAGGAGAGAAGAACAGGAAGAAGGTGTCAGGAAATCAGTCCTGTGGAGAAAGGCTAGTGATTATAGTGGTATGTGGATTTTTAATTAAAGAGACAGTCTGATTTAGAAGCATGGAGGCTATCATGCTTTTATCTAGTCCGCGGCAATGTTAAATAGCAATTTAAAACATCAGATCCTTTGTGATAAGGAAGGTAATACATCTGGGCCAGAATTAAGTTCTTAAAAATGGAACCTTATCTTTCCAGTAGCATGAAAGCACCAAGTGGAAAAAGAAAAAAGCTGTATTTTTGTCATTGCCTATGCTAAAAAGAATCCTCCTTTATCCCTGCATATGAAGTGAGATGATAGAGAAGTTAAGAAGCCAGCATCTGCCTATAGTCTTCCTATCTGTCATACATTTTCCTGTGTATGGAAAATTCTTCCCTGGAAGCAGTACACTGGAGGGAGCGCTTAAATAGTCGTTCCGTGGCAGATCTCTGCATTGTGACCACTAAATCTGTTCTGAATAGGGTTTCGTGAGCTACTGTTTTATTACTTCCTAATATTAGTTTGGAAACAACACTGGAGGTGCTGATGCACATATTAATGCATTGCAGGAATATTGTCTCTGGAACAGAACACAAACAAGGGCAAGCATTTGCAGAATTGTATGGGCTGTGGGGATGTATAAGACAAGATCATTTATGAATCAAATTTCCAACTGTTACTTTCTTCCCGTCCCTCTCTCCACATTGATATATACTTTGTGTTTCTGGCTGTTGCTCTGAGGCTGTTCAGTCAGCCTCGTAACATGCCAAATGCAAACAAAATTGAAACCTTGTGAATGAATACATTCATTATAACTGAATGGTATTTCCCTAAAGTGATCACTTACAGCATGTTCATTTTATTCTCCCAGTGAATATTTAAAGTACCCCTTCACAGTATGAATACTGCAACAGCACACATAACCACACAAGTATCAAATACTTCAGAAACACTGGGAAACAGGAAAGGGGACCAAAGCTCCCCACACACAGAAGATGATTATGGAAGTCAGCTCTTGATTACAGCAAGACAGAAAAACTGAAAATGATGACTAGTGTTTTAATTTATAGGTCAATTTCAGCTCTCAGATATCACTATTAATTTGGAATAACTTTACTACCTCAAAAGAGGCAGTATAGAATAGAATAAAATATTTCAATTGGAAGTGACATACAGACATCATAAAATCCAACTACCTAAGCACTTCATGCCTAACTAAAACTTGAAGAATCTTATTGAGAGCATTTGCCATATGCCTTTTGAACACTGACAGGCTTGTGGCAAAACCACCTCTCCAGGAAGCCTGTACCTTTGTTTGACCACCCCTATAGTAAAGCAGTTTTTCCTAATGTCCAGTCTGAGCCTCCCCTGGTGCAGTGTTGTGCCATTCCTTTGCATTCAGGGAGCAGAGCCTGACCTTTCCTGCTCCATTTCCCCTGCTCAGGAAGCCACAGAGTGCCATGAGGTCACCTCTCAGAATTCTCTTCTCGTAATTAGACAACCCAAGTATCCTCAGCTTCTCCCCACAGGATATGCTCTCCAACCCTTTTACCAGCTTTGTTACCATCCCCTGGACCTTAATACCCACTTTATATTACGGAGTCCAGAAATGCACACAACATTCAAAGCGAGGATGCACCAAAGATTATTCCCCTATGCTGTTTGTTTAACTCATTGAATCATTTTCACAGTTATGTGTAAGGCTACATTAGTATGAATTGCTATGCCAGAGTACTCACGTGTTGTGGTTTAACTCTGGCAGGCAGCTAGATATTGCACAGCTGCTTGCTCGCTCTTTCTAGATGGGATAGGGGAGAGAATCAGAAAGGTAAGAGTGTGAGAACTCGTTGGTTGAGGTAAAGACAGTATATGAAGCAAAGCAAAAGCTGCACAGACAAGCAAAGGAAAACAAGGAATTCACTTGCTACTTCCCATCAGCAGGCAGGTGTTCAGATACTTCCAGGAAAGCAGGGCTCATCACATGTAACAGTGTCTCGGGAAGATAAACGCCATCACTCCGAATGTCCTTCTCCTTCTTCTTTCACCTCAGCTTTTATTGCTGAGCACAGCATCATATGGTATCCCTTTGGCCAGTCTGGGGCAGCGATCCTGGTCCTGTCCCCTCCCAGTTACTTGTTCACCCCCAGCTCCTCGCTGGCAGGATAGCGTGAGAAGCTGAAAAGTCCTTGGCTTAATGTAAGCACTGCTCTACAACAGCTAAAAACATTGGTGTGTTATCACCATTATTCTCATCAAAATCCAAAACATGGCATCGTATGAGCCTTTACAAAGAAAATTAACTCCATCCCAGCCAAAAACATGACACTGGGAAAGTTATACACACGAAGGTATGGAAAACTTGTTAAGAAGAATTCGTCCATCCTAGAAATCAGTCTTGTTGCCCTTTATTGTTTCTTTCACCATTTAGAGTGGTGTCACTTGCTACAGACATCTCACACTTTGTTAACTCAGCCTTCAGCAAGTGTCCAACCAAGGCACTACTGCAGAATGATCTTGGTTTGGACCGTATGACATGTTATGAGATGATGGAGCTGGCAAACATATATTTCTCTGAAAATTAATTTCCAAACTCTTTTATTATGTCTGAGTAAATTATTTCTGGCAGTCAACCAGTGAGATATTCCTCTTACTTCTGCTGCTGCTGTCCTGGTCTCTGCTCATCTTGCTAATCTTTTTTGCCTTGAGATGTTTTCTGATACTTCATCTTACCCAAAACAATTGTGTCCAACTGGCTGCCTTGCTTCCTGCCTGGCCTCAGTGTTTGTTGGGCTCGTAAGGGACGTCTGCTTACCCCTTATCTTCCAAGTTCTTCCTTTGCCCTTACTCCCATGCCTGATTACAATTCCTCTTCACAGTCATTTCTGTCTGATCATACATTCATTTCGAATGGCCAGCTTGCTTCTCTTCTTCCAGCAGTGCTGGAAATCTGCACTGAGCCTGCATATGTGCTTGAAAGGGAGGGTATCTTGTGAAAACATTAGTTCCTCTTTAAACTGCTCAGGAAAATAAACCCTCAGGTAGCAGAAGGCTGTTGTGCATTCTTTCCTGAATAAGACTTTAACACATAATTTTGTACAAGTACACAACAGTTTTTTTCCCCATCCCATGGCCCTTAGGTATACTGAGAGAATGGAAAAATAATGCAAACTCTAGAAATTCCACTGACTTTGAAAAGGGAGCTCTTCTAATATGTAAAAATATTAGATCCAACTTTTCAGCATCCTTTTCAGAGCTAGTGATTTAAATGGATTGTCAAGGGAAAAGGATTGGGTTGTTCAGTATAGTCTTGCATTCCCCAAGATAATGATGCTCGATATTAGTGCTAAATATATGTGTGGTTTGGCTACCAGAACCAGCTGGGGTGCAAAGAACAGGAGAAACAAAACAGCATACTGAGTCCGAATTTCATCTTTTTTCCTTTGAATATATCAGAAAGGGACTTGTTTCTTTTCTACTAAGTTTTCTAATATTTGCGTAAAGCAGCAGCACGTGATAAAATTCTGAGTATTTGGTCATAAATTAGGGATCTAATTTGTTATTTAAAATGTTACATGTGGCACTGTTGCCATCATAAGGTTCCCTCCAAAGAATCTGAGTACCACTTTCATGTATATCAAAAGAGTTGGATGTTCCCCACTCTTCCAGTCTCTTTGTTATACTATGGAGAAATTGAGGTTGGAAAAGATGCATCTGCAGCTTCATCTGCATACTGAATTAAGAAGATTTTGTTGAAGGAGTGTTCTTGCACTGGTACAAGTCCCAGAGAGAACAATCTTTTTCTGATTTAGTAGTGGTTTATTTCAGCATGAATTGAATTTTAAACCCACTTCAGTTGTGTCTTTATGCAAACTGGGCTGACTCTGTGTTGCAGCTGGCTAGGAGGATGTGCGTGTTATTAATTACTGTGCCTCAGCTGAGACCTAGGATCTTTTTGAACTGCTCTAACACGATTGCAGGCTATTATGTGTTTATACCCCCTTGTGATCCAAGCTAATCCAAATCTGTTTAAAATGAATTTCAACAGTCTTCACATTAAGAAAATTCTGAGTTAAGCCTGAAATACAAAACTTGAAGAGTTACACTAGCAGCCATTTGCTTTGCCTGATCGGACTATACTTGGAACAAAACTGCATAAAATACATACTTTCTGGATCTCTTATCCTTTTCAACCCCAGAGCTTTTCATCAAGTACCACTTGGAGATCCTTCCTGAAATGGCTTGCTGTGCATTTCCCGATTCCTGCACTGTTGCAACATTCTACCAGTAGATGTCAGCTCACAACTGGAGAAAGGTTTTCCCGTTTGTTTCAAGGTAATTGGTATCAGTGGCTCACTGGCTTGAGCCTTGGCTTTTTGTATCACATTGTTGGTTTGACGTGCAAATAGGGACGTGATGTCCCTACTCAGAAATTCAACATATGATGAGGTGACATTGTGATATTTATAACAAGAGAGAGAATTCAGATAATATGAGATTGAAAAAAGAAGAAAGCCAGTTTTTCTACATGATAATAAACTTCAAGGAGAGATTTCAAAATGGTGTTCAAGTTCCAAGTCAGCACAGATGCAGTTAGGAAGCCACTGTGGTGCAGAAGAACAGGAACAATTTGTAGCAACCTTTCTGATACCAGAAGCAGAATTATTGTAGCATAAGAAGTAGTTTCTGCCCAAGTAAACTGGTCACCTATGTGAGAGAATGTGAAAGGAGGAAATGCTTGTTGTGTACATCTCTATTGTTTATTTTTTTTATCCTTAGAATTATAAAGCTATTTACAGCTTATATATGTTTCATCATCTGAGAGGGAAAAATTTGGCCATCTGTCTTTGGAGTAGTGTGGCACATGCATCTGTAAGTTGGTACAGGGTTAGGGTTAGGGTTATTTCTCTGCATAATGTGCAGACAGGTGCCATAGTGCTGTCTCTGTTTGCTTTATAGCAATGAGAAAACTCATGTAGCACTATGTTTTTAGGAGATCAAGTGCCTATTTGCTGAAAAATTGACACTTTTAAAGAATTCCATTTGAATACCAGCAAAATCAGGATCACCAGGTAGACTGGGGCTTGACAAATTGCTGCGCCTGTAGGCAGAAATATTTTCATACAGGATATTGCAAGGAGTCACGGTTTTTTAAGAGCAGAGATGAGCATTCATTAGTGGGGTGGGTATGAGAAGTAACAGTATGCAGGGTGAGAATTTCTGAGGGAGGCTGTCATGGTTTTAACAACTTTAATCAATTTGTAATTATATTTTCCTATTTGGACATCAGTTAATTTTTCACAGCCTTTATGGGATTATAGGTTTAAGTGAGATTTTTGTATGTTAAGTGACCATATGTCTTACAGGCTTAATATGGCTTTAGGTTTTGTGTGATTGCAATATTTAATGGGTATAATAAACCTTAGTGATCTGTTCGTTGGCTCTTTGCATGTGTGCAACTCTTGTAGCAACATATTTTAAAAACAAGCCGAGTTGTTAACTAACCAATAAAAGCCAAACTCCTTTAAGGTCACTAGCTGCGTGTTCGTATACTTACACAGTAAATTAAAACAATCTGTATGTTCGTGTGCTCAAAATATGTAACATTATTATAATGCTTGGATGAAAGGGCTTGGAGCCAAGTGTCCGGATGCTGGTGCTGATGCTGAAGCTGGAGAAGAAGCTGCCTCTCAAACTGCAAATGCAAGCCCTTGGCACTGGACTGCACAGTGATCTCATGAACATGAACTCCTTTTTCCAGGCCCCCATTCTCCAAGGACTCTGCCCTGCATTTTCAGCCTATGCCATGCCACATTCTGTATCCACTTTGATGCAAAACTTGTGCAAGGATTGCTTCTCCTTCCTCCTCTCTCTGTGCATTCCAACAGGAGCTCTTGCTAGCAGTGTCTGTAGGCACGTTATATTAACAGCAGTTTAAGAGCATTAAAATTTAGCCCGGCAGAGACTGTTAGCAGTGCTGGTTCATAGAGTTGTGGAATCTAACTGGTTCTAACTGTGCTTCTGTTAGAGGAAGTCTGGACAATGTAACCTTTTCTAAAATACCATAATGGAAAAAAGAATGAATAGTTGAGGCCTTCAGGAATATTCCACATCCCTCTGCCAAGGAGCCTGTGAAGTGAGAAGCGTATCAGCAAATGGAGAGGCTTCATAAGTGACCAGTACACTTGTCCTGAGTTGGCACTGTCCAGAAATCTCAGGCTGTTACCACTCTTCCTTTCATAGAGTACTTATTAGAGGAGAAATGATAACACAGTGCTTCCCTGGGATCAAATGCTTGCTGGTAGAACAATTGCTTATTCTCCTTCACTGTCATAGCTCAGCTCAGCAAATAAATGAGGATGGGTAAGCAGTGTAGACATACAGCTGTATGTAGCCCTGCAATCTGTGCTGTTAGGAGCATTCCTCAGCTGATCGGAAATGTGGTGAAATGTGACTTTAGCATTGGGTGAGGTGCTGTGATAACTAAAACTGTTCATACTGAGCAGGTAAGGAACCTTGTGCTTTCAGCAGGAGCCTTGTCACTGCCTCTCATGTGCCCAAATTTCTATGGTCAGCAGTGTCTGGAGCAGAGGCAGCGGCAGCTCTGAAGATGGCAATGGGGATCAGAGTACTTGGGTTGGGGCTGCAGCCTGCACACTGATAGTTCTGATCCAGCTCTAGGAGAGAGAATTCCCGTGGCAAGAAAGGGCAAGGAGTGTGTGGAGGTGTATTTCTAATGGTAAGAGGGGAAGATGTGGCTAGACCCTGGACTTTGGCATTCTTGGATGTTACGAGCAAAGAGAAGGGAGGAGGGCTTTGATACAACTGATGCTAAAGTAAATGTTTGCTCAGTAACATGATATAGCACTTAGAGAAATATGGGCGGACTACTCCAGAGAGCGTGTGCAGTGGCTTTTGTATCATTGTCCAAATCCTGCATGATCCTCCAGCATGGAAGTGCGCTGTGCACGTCTGATTTTCTTCATGGGGTGGTCAAAATGTGTTAATGTAATCTTTTAAAACAAAAAATAAAATGTTGAGGCTTTGTGAGGGAGAAAAAAGCTGGAGGCCAATTGTAGATCAGGAAACTGGCTTTTTTTTTTTTTTTTTTTTTTTTTTTTTTTTTTTTTTTGAGATGGATTTCTGCCTGGAGTCTGTGTTTGGCTTAAAGAAGGGTAATACAGTTTATGCAAGTCTGGGACCACGGAGTATATTTATCTAGCTTTTGTTTATTATTATCAATTTTTCTGAATTTCTAAATCTCTGTTTCAATATATTTAGAATTAAAAATTCACTTTTACAAGACATTACATTTTGTATTATGCCTTTGGATGCACTGCATGCACAGCAATCACAGAAAAGGCACTACATGTGCATTACTGCTGTACCTTTATATTTGTCTACATGCCAGGATTAATCCAAGATGTGGTAATGTTTTGCCTTAGAGCAGTTGTACCAATGAACCTTAACCCTGATCTTAAGAGACTTATTCTCTGTTCCTCTGACAGTTTGTTTATTCTTTACTTCAGGGCCTCTTCTGAGCTAAAACAGCCATTAAGAACAAATTGTTTTGGACAGATTTTCTGCCTCTGAGTAACAAAAACTGTAACTTATTTCCATTTCTTCCTATACCTTTCTCAGGTGATTCCTGCAGACATAAATCCACCTTAGTATCCATCCAGCATAGGAATATTCTAAACATGGAGAAATAATGCAACTTTTCAATGTGACTTTTCAATGTTTTCTAATTGTATGAATTGCTGCATGCAGGGGGACAAATCCTGCTGTATTCTGTGGAGGTGTAATTCTGAATGCAATGTGCACAGTGTCAGTATTGGAGGAAAAGCATACATCCTTGGGTACTTTGGATATTTTCAGTCATTTGCCGAGGTTCTCGTCCAGTGTGACTGATGGATGACATTCAAATTGTTCAGTGATGTAACGTGTTGACAGTTCAGTCTTAAGATATGTCTAAAACTCCATAAGTCAGTGGGGATTCTGAGAACTTACTTTCTTCAAGTGTTTGATTCATTCAGCTAATCAACTATTTAAAAATGATTGAAAAGAAAATCTCAGGCAGTGCCTGAGTGTATGTCCCCATATTGAGCATAATATTATTTTACTCATTTTTTTTAACCTTCATCATACATAATGAATGAAAAAAGGGTAAAAGAAGAGAAAGGAAAAAGGATTATCTGCCTGTAGTACATTGGAGATATCAAGAGAAAAATAAAGCCCCCTTCAGCTGCCCTTCTTAGGATCTGGATCAAACCTAGGATTTCTTGCATTCTTCGTGAGGCTCTTCTCTTTACCAATCAAGAAATAAAACTGAACAATTATTAACTATATGTACTCACTAAAAATGGAATAACTTCTGCGTAGATGCAACATGGTGAAACTTGCATAACTAAACCTTTTTTTAATTAACCAAATACCTTACATTATTTTGGGTTCCTTTATACTATTCCTTCCTGTAGAAATACTGAAATGGTGACAAAGATCTGTTTAGAAATGTAGAACTATTCTAGAATTTTATTTAAAATGATAACAGGCTAATCAGGGATGAATGCACCAGTCTTTATCAGACTATAATGCCAGGCTGTCAATAGGTTTATGGTAGCATAATAAATCATTTTCTGCTCTTTTAAAAATATTTTGTTTGCAACACAACTTAAAAAATTCTGGAAAGGAGATAAGTTACATAAATATATATTTTTTTCTTTCTATGTTTCTAGCATGGAACAGTGACAGAAGTTATTTTCATTGTATGGCAAGTAGCCTTGCTTTTCTTTGCATATTCCTAACATAATTGAGATATAGAACTGTTCAGAATGAAGAAACATATTGTACTGATTAATGTATGTATAATGGTTGCGTAATTACTGATCTTAATAGAAGTATTTGTATTGTAAACTGTAATTTAGGTCTCTATCTTTTCCTCTCTAATACTACTTATCATAAATTATGATCTAGGAAAAAATTGAACAAGTGAAAATCTGATTTGGTTTTTCAAATTGCATCTCATTAATTTTAAAGCATAGTTGTAAACTGTATTAAAATACAGCAGCGGTATTTCTGAACAAATTGTATGCACTTGAAAAAATGGAGGAGTCTAAGTGGAGTCTTACAGGATATTGGAGATATTCTGTGAACACTTGGTGCTACATCCATTAATTCTAAATTTTGGTAAGTGTTAGGTGTTGATGGATGCAGTGAACAGAACTGAGATGGGCTTCACTGCAGTTGCTGCAGCTGTTTGTAAGGATTAGAGTTATGACAGCCTATAGAAGCTGGAACCAAAGGAATTTTGCAGAATAAGCACCTGCTCATCAGCCATGCAACCGAGAAGAATGAAGGACTGAAAGAAGTCTCAGATTGGCTTCCGAGCAAAATCTGCTTCTGTTCAGGTAATGTCCTGTAGTGATGGTCTGAGGACTGAAGCAGATTTTACAGCCTGAATAAATCTTGTTTTGTCTGTGTGACTTTATAGAGGATATGTAAATTTCACAGGTGATGCTCATCTAGCTGTAGTTTTCAGCAAAATTATGTAGGAGCATAAATAATTCTAATATTTCATGAAATATGAATAAAAGTCTATTCAATACTTTATTTTTTGAGGCTCATGGGAAACTTAAATTGAATGGTGTTACTGAATCCCTTTTGAAGAGAGATCCTTTTAAATTTTTAATGTGCCATGTCCCTTTCCATTAGTTTAAAATAGTTTTCAGTACTCTCAGTGTTCCTTTATGATTAAAAATTATGTCAAATGCCATTCCTCTCATGTGTACAGTTTCAACAAGGGCTATTGGACTTGTCCTAAAATTATTAACCCCAGTGCTGGAAACATTTCAGTTCTCTGCATTGCTTCTTCTTGTGATTACAGAAGAATACAGTCCTCTGCAACTGTTTGGCAACTGTTTTGCCCTGAAGTAGAATTATAGAGATATTGCTGCTCGTCTGTTTGACATCTACAAACATAGAAAGCCCAGAGCTGCCTCTTGCCAGACATCCTCAATTCCCTGTGCGTCCACTCATGCAAGTGGCTTTCCTTGCACCACATCTTTGTGTACTGTGAAAATAACTGGAATGGAAAAGACAGACTATCTGTCACATCGGTCAGCAAAACTCCTGCTGTAACATCAACAAAAGCAGGCTACAGAAAGAGAAATTTGGTCAAAAAAGAAGTGGTAAAAACTTAGGAAAGCTTTCAGATTGAGAGAGGTGAAAAACTCTGATTAAGTTAAAGATATATCATAGATAAATGGAGCTGAGCTGTGATGTATCTATTGTTTTAAAAAATAATAGCAAATGTAGAGGAGTCAGTGGGAAGAGCTATTTGATTTTTCTTGCAAAATATGATGAAGATATTCATGAAATGTTTTGCATTCAAAATGAAAAGGAAGATTTTTTTTTTTTTTTTTTTTGATGCAGTGTATATTTTCCTTGGGGAAATCATTATTTCAGGATACTGTTTTATATCTAGAGCTTAGTGGAATCCAGAAAAGGAGTTGACAATGAAAAAAAAGAAACAAGAAAACAAGCTTAGTCAGATTTGACATACTGCTAAGTAAAGAATTAAGAGTTTCAGAAAAGACAGAAATTCATTTGCTTTTGACTCTTGGAGACCAGAAGAATCTTTAACTGAAACTGATGTGACCTAACTGCGGCTCACAAAAGTCCTTGAATTTCTTATGCAACAGCTATGGCCAAGGACAAAGCTCCACACCAGCTGAACCATGGTTCTGATCCAATACTACAGTTGCTCTTCCACTCCCACGGCAATAATTTCCCCATGATATTGAGCACAGTCCTCATGGTGCCTTGTCACCACTATATGGATCTGTAGATGGAGGTTTCCTATGTTGTACCAGGTAATAAATGTTGAGTTCAGCTGTCTATACTGCACTAGCTCATAAATGCATCAAGTGCTAAAAAATCCCTCTGAAGCTGTGAAACTTTAATGTAGCTTGAGTGCATCCAGGCTCTCCCACGTATCTCCCCATGTATAACTCCCACATGTATGGTAAGGAACAGGAGCTTCTATTCTCATATGTGAGAAGGTCTGTACTCATTCACAGTGGTTGAACTAGATGATCTTGCAGGTCGTTTCCAACCTTGCAATTCTATGATTCTATGATTCTGTGATAGTGTAGTGATACACCATGAGTAACTCACTTTTGTGTGTGAAAGAAAGATGTGACCTCCAGTGTGCTCTTGCTTTACATCAAACATACTGCTAGAGTTTTGTCTGGTAATTAAGAACTGGCATAAAGATCAAATGTTACCTTCATATTAAAAAAAATCCATTAAATGGCTGACATGAATAAAACTATCTGAAATTAAAGACTTGAAAGCATTTTCTGGTAAATGGGGTATTAGTATCCTAGTATTTGCTGCTAAAATATAATTAATTACATATTATACTATTTACTGTGAAAGTTGGATGCATTTAAACTCTCCAAGATATATATGAGCTGCTCAACTTGAACACATTTTCATTCTCTTTTTGGAAGTGATTTTACAAATTCTAAATGAAAACTCCCATCTTCTCTTATTACTACTGCATATTTGAACTTCAGTATCTCATAATATTGGGTATGGTTTTATTTGCTTTATCATTGGCATTTCCAGTAGTGCTGTGGTGGTGATTTGGATCCCAAATAATAGAGATAACTCATCTCTGAAGTATAATGGCAAAATTATAAGATTATCTGAGTGCAACACTGTAAAACTGGATACTTTTTAAGCCCTTCATCCCTCTCTTCCTCGAGGGCTGAAGTTGGCTGAAGCACAATTAGTTTAAATGAGAAGTTTGTTTACAGCTATATACATGAGAGTTTTATTCTATATATGTTAGAAACAATAGCTTTGGACTAATAAGAAGATCTTAGAATGTTTGACATCTGCAAGTCATTATTAGAAGTTGCATTCCTGCTCTAGGGATCTCTCCATTTTTCCCCTCCTTTCCTTCTCCAAGATGTCTTCTGGAAAAAAAAAAAAAAAAAAAGTCACCAGAAAACAGACCCTATGTATTTCTGTATCTCTTACAATAGCAGAGAGAATAATCCTCAGATGGTAGTCGAAATCCTGTCTCTCACCCTTCTATCAGCAGAGACTTAACTACATTACAACTGCTGCAATAAGAAGGGGGGAAGTAAAAAACAAAACCCACACCCTAACTTCTGGGAGAGAAAATTATCTGGTGAACATATATCTAAATGCTGAACTTCACAGGCTCTTAAATCTGAAGTGGCCTGGTTTGGCTATTTTCATGCATGTCAAGTAAAGTCCAACTTGTCCCAGTAAATAGAGCTAAAAGGACAGGAGTCCTTTTAGCTGACCCTCGGGGATCAGCTATGTAATGCGATATGCTACAAAGCAATGTGTACTTTTCACCTCTGCTGATTTTGGTTTGATTCTTATCTTTGTTTGAGGGTTGATCTTTGGCTAGTATTTGTTTGCTAGTACCAACAGGAGGTTTGTGGTCACGTAGCCTGAAACAGTGAGGGGCTTCAACTTGTATCTCTCCAGGTAAATGAGCTCATTAGGACTTTAGTCAACACAACTGAAGTCAAGACACACAAGCAACTTCATTAAATTGGAGTGGAACAACTTACTAACTTACTGGTGAACACATCAGTAGTCTATTGAACTGAGGCTTGATGAAGATGTGAGCTGTTGATAAAGTTCCCTGAAAATTTCACTGGCAGAGATGGGGAAGGTGATACCCTTAATCAAAGCATCACAATAATCTGCAGAACAAACACAAGTTAACACTGAAAGCAGCAAAATTAAATCCAAATTGTAACAGTTTGTTTGACATGCATGATGCAAAAAAAGGAGAGAAGAATATCATCAATACATTGCAATGAAAAAAACGTTTCGTGAAAGTTCTCAGATTAGCTGACAATTTTTTATAAACTGTCTTGTCAGACCCATAAGTAAGATGAAAATATTTTTTGCTAATTTTATTAAATTGAAGGGAAAATATTTAAGTTCAATCTGATCAGTTTTAGAGCAAGCAGAAAATGTGTGGTAAATGAATGTGAATGACCTGCCTGCAGACAAATTCTGTGCACAATTGACTGCATTTTTCTTTGTTCTTGCCAACATTAAAACCCAAGTGACAACGCATTTCTGCTTTACATAGCTGGTTAATATATGTATATATATATATTAAATAGCTTTACAAATGTTTGGAAGAATGAGCATTCTTTGGAAGCATTTCAAATGTTAACAGTAGAGCTGTAGGAGAGCAGAAAGAGACAAATAGAACAAAAGCATTGCTCAGATTTACATAACTAAATCTAACAGTGGCTTGTGTATCACTTTCCTTTCTATCTGTGATAAATTGCATGTGCAATATCTGCATTTGTTGGCAGATGAAAGATGGAAGCACAGGGATGTGTTTCTCATTAAATGGAGCTGCCCTTAACTTTTTTCTTCTAATTACCAAAAAACAAGGCATCATCTTACTGTACTTGGCTGTATGTGCTTTGTTATTTAAAATTTCCCTGAGTATATTAATAGTATAGCACAGCGTATTCAACTGATATAATTTGTGGTGGGTGTGGGAGGGAGTGAAGACCTCATACTCGGGTTTGGGAATATCTACCATGGGAAATCTCCTATGAAATAACTGTTACTTCATGCAGTGTGGTCCATGCCAGATGCTAACCATTTACTCTTCAGATATTTTTCATGAGCCTTGCAGATAAGATAGCTCATTGGGAATTGATTTAGCTGTGTTCAGAAAACTAAGACCTCACCAGAGATGGGGAAATCACCCCGCCTTTCTTTAATTTGGTGGTAGAGCATTAATGAAGGGAACGTTAGTCTCTGGAGCTTCCCCACCCTGTAACACATCAGATTCATATTAGCAATATTTACTTTCTGAAAGGGTGACACAATTTCAGCTGTTTTCAATTTTTGCTCATGGTACCCTAGAGAAAAATGTATATACGAGTAACAATTTACATTTTTATTTATATGTTTTATTGCAGTGGAGCTGATCACAATAGCATGGTAACAGTTGCTGGTTTTGACAGCATTTGATTCTTTGCCACAGTGGAGGTAGTTGGTGCTGTTAAGAACTGGTAAGCCTATAATTCTGAATAATTAACTGCTGTTATTTTGTAAGTGGAAGCTAAGCAGAAAACATTTGTCTTTGTTTGAAAAAAAAACCCCCACACAAATATTTACAAAATAAACAAACAAACAAACTAGAAGAAACAGTGTGTTATTTTGCTTTAGAACTTGCTTTATATACGTACGTGCATACTATATTCAAAAACATGTGCAATTGTGTAAAGACAATTTTACAACTTGTACAGCTGTTCACCACATGTGTGGATGCACAGGAAAAACAAATATGAGCTCAGAATGTTCCCCAGTTTATGCCCCTATGAGAAATGTATATGGTTACAGTAAGAAATGTACATATAGGCGTAGTTAATAATATGCTAATAGTTACCAAAGACTGTGTTTTCAGTAGTATTTCAAAAACTAGAATGAGAATTCTACTAAACTGCAGAATATGTTGGTTAGGACTTTTTTTTTCTTTTTTTCCTCTTTCTTTTTTTAGCCACAGAAGCAGAACGAGTACACAAAAACCAACAGAAGCTTTAATCTTACTACTTAGGCTGGAATTTTCTTTAAAACATTAGCTGTCTTTCTTTGATTGCAAGAGTGCTGCTCAGTCACATGTTTTGTCTGTCTTCTGTTAACTTGACCGAACAGATGCTAAGCTGGCCTTTCCATTGTAAGGGTGGTTTAGCATACTGCCTGTAGCAGAAATG
This sequence comes from Tetrao urogallus, assembly GCF_951394365.1. NCBI lineage: Eukaryota > Metazoa > Chordata > Aves > Galliformes > Phasianidae > Tetrao > Tetrao urogallus. The sequence continues at coordinate 15,670,841 of NC_136818.1, read as the reverse complement.
CTGAGTCATGGCCTGAAGTAGTGATTGAGCACCTGGTGGGAAGGCAGAGCCAACCTAGGGGAGTTCAGGTGCAAGCAATGCCCTTGAGTGACCAGAAGGGGTGGAGCCAGGATCCCGCCCTTCCCAGACCTCATATAAGGGTTGCCAGTGGAGGTAAGGGTCTATCACTGGAGATCTGTGTGTGCCTGAGGTCTTCTGAGGGTAAGTAGCTGGTTTTTTTTTTTTTTTTTTTTTTTTTTTTTCCCCTTTGGTTCTGTGCCTATGGCTGTTGTGTTTAGCGAATTTTCTCTTGTTGTAGCCTGGGTTTTTGCCACTGTTGTTGTGCCTTCCCTCGCATTATAGTGTTACAAACTGCCATAGCACTTTTTTCAGTTAAAAAAAAAAAAAAAATCACAGAAACAGCTATTTTTCTTTGTTTAAAAAAAAAAAAAAAAAAAAAAAAGTATATTCATAGTTATACTGAATAAATCTATTTTATTATAAGTGGTTGTGGTATTTCTCCTGCAACTGTTAGGAAATTTCTCTTTAATGCAAAAGGGATTACAAAGATATTTGCTGCCTTTTATATTTCTAACTTCGTAGCTTTGGGCACAAAGAATTCTTCTGCTTTCTCTACAGGGATCAGAATTCCATTCCATACAATGAAATGTAACTGCAGTTGCTGTCTTTACTGTGGATAAAGTAAAGCCATTTTAGAAATGCATTGAAGTAGAAGATGTTATCTTCTCTGGCATGCATCCATCGCATCACAGACATGAGCGTGTAAGGTTCTAGGTGTACTGGAATCACCACTTACACCTTGTTGAAGAGAAGAAAAATGACTGGGGAGAAGGGATTCTACCATCTCTGGAAGTTCATGTTTGGTGGAGATCTCCCTAGCAGAAGGCCTGTACAATGCCTAGATAACACGTGGAGTCAAAACAGGAAGAGAGGGAGGCAGAGCAGTACATGAATGTTGCTTAACCCCTATGAAGCAGAGAGTAAAAATATTTTGTGGAGTTGAACTTGCACTGTGTGAGTGTCTTGGAACAGTGTCAGATGACTCTTTTTCAGGCAGAAATTGTTAGTGTTGTCAGTGCCCTGCAGTATCTTGTCTGTAAGCTTTTCTGACCTGTTTGGGTGACTATAGACCAGTTAGACTAAAATTGTGTCCTTTGAGCTGCAGGGGGTATGTCTATTTCAGCGTTTCATTTTGAATCAGGAGCAGGCCTTGGAAGCCAAGTTCCTGGCCATTCACCCCTGTGGCGTTTTGGTTTACATGATGAAACAAGTCTCAGAAGACAAATAGGATTCCTTCTGGGTGAAATTAAACTGTGGCCTGAAAGCGCACCTAACATGCTGCAGCGGATTTGCAGTCCATGCTGGAATTGGTTGGAAGTAATTCGCTCTATTATGAGGTGCTCAAGACGTAGCTTCTGTTCTGTTGACACCTTCCTCTTGTACTGCACTAATTGTTACTGGAGATAGGCATACAGTCTAATCACTTTTTTAAATGCATTTATTCAAATCTGTATATATCTTATCTTCCTTCTGGAATTAATTACTGCTTATTAACAAAGTGATTGGTGAGAAACAGGGTGAGGCAGATGGTGACCAGCCAGTATGCTGTAGCATGATGCCCTTCTCACCCTCAGTGACAGTACTGTGGCTCACTCGTTAGGAGCAATTTTCAGTGTAGTTAACTATTTTGTTTCTGTTGACTCTTGATGTAAAAATATATTGGAACCTAATGCCTGGGGGGGAAAAAAAAAAAAAACTGAGCAAAAATGTGGTAGTGTGACAAGGAGGTCTGTGGCTTGCAGATCTTCCTGTCTGTCTATAAATGGCTAAATCAGCATGTTTTCTAGAGGAGGTAAATTTATCTGTCAATGCCTTTTAAAAAAAAAAAAAGTACATTGCATTTCAATTTTTCTTTTTTTGTCTTTGTGGGTTTTTTGTTTTCTTTTTGGAAAGAGCAAATTTAAAAAAAAAAAAAGTATTGAAAAGAAAATACAAGCACACAGTGTCTCTTAGTAATCTTGGTCTCTTACACTTTGTGCCAGTTCAATACTTTAGATATGTTTTGGCTAGTTCAGGAAAACACAGATAGTTCAGAATGGGCTTAGAAGCCTCTTGCAGGTCCATATTGCAATGGACCCCATCTACCCTATCATTGTGTGAATACATCAGAAAAAGGTGTTGGTGCAGATGAAACTTCTGATTTTCAGGATAAAATATGAATAATAGGATAAAATATGTCCTTAAGACAACATTAAAAAAATGAAAGAGCTGAGTAGCAGTTTTATTGGCTATGTAAATTCGTGATCTCTGCTAAAAGTGTAACTTGCCCTTGATTTCCTTATTCTTTTTTCTTTTTGACTGTGGCTTTCAACAGCACTGAGTGTTTAATTTTATCTGTCTGATAAACTTCAGATGAATCAATAGATACAAACTAGATTGCTTACAGTCAGCTTGTACAGAAGGTTCTCAGTCCTGAGATAAAAGCAGGAACAAACCAGGCCCAGCTCTAAGTGATGTCCATATGTGATAACCTTGGCAAGATTTCTGAGACGATACTGGTTCTGAGATATTTAGTTTGTCCTTCAGCTTGTTGTCATCTTGACAGTAGTTGACACTAGCAGTTATGTGGAACAAATTCTTCAGACATACTTAAGGGTTGTCGACATTAAGTTGTGCGAGGGAGATGTAGGTGGATTACAGGATGCAGCTGTGAGAGTTACCAAAGCTTGCATTTGGCCCCTTAGTGTGGAGTATTCGTGGAACTACAGTTAGCTGGGGATACTTTGGACTACTTGTGAACAGATATTTTGCAAGTCTTTGAGCTCAGATCTGTTCTATGATTGGTATATTGGTCATCTATTTTGTGGTGCTTTCAGCTGCTTTCAACCTATCTATTGAAAGACTGTCTTTCTCCACAAGCCCACTGTCACTAGTACAGTCAAGAGATGTTTGAAGTGATACACATCCCCCTGAAACTGCCCTGGATGGCTGATTTCTCAAGTGAGTTCTCTTCTTTGGAACTCAGGCTTTCTCCCAGGTACAGAACCTGCCCTACTGTCTGCCTGATGTGGCTTTGCAAGCATCTGAATGTTGAGATAAGACCATCCTTTCCTCCAAGAGCTTGGTAAAGGTAGGCTGTAAGGAGATTGGGTTGTTTTTTTCTTCTGTTTTATCAAGATCTCAATCTTTTGTGTATGTGAGAAAGAAAAAGAAGACTGTATTTGGCTTTTTTATAATGTGTGAATGGGAACAAAGAGTGAATTTTGATAGCAGTTCACACACATCTGCTGTAAATAATTGATACTTCTTGAATCAATGCATGACATGAAAGTCTTCCAGCAGCAAATCACGTGTCAAATTTAAGTATAAACCCTTCAGGAATTATGTGTGCACTTGTCTTACATCTCGGACTCCAATGAAGGACAGTTAAGATGGATAGATCACATTCCCTGGCACATTTGTTGTTCTTCTTTCAAGCATGACAAGCTAACACATGGGAGAAAACAAACATATATCCAGCATAAGGCATTAATCAGTAGCAATCTAAGGTGAAGAAATTTGAACGTAATATACTACAGATCACATGGAGAGGAAAAAAGATGAGGCTCAATACTTGCAGAAAAGACTTAAATACTTATATTCTTTTGTCTTTAATATGTCCTCTGAAATAGCGAAAGCAGTACAGTATATGTGAAGGAAATGCTTTTACATTAATTCTGGAAAAGGAGTGTATTTTCTTTAGGTGCAGTTCTAACTCTAACCATAGAGTGGCACTGCAGAATTCCTTCCCTGAAGTTCTGGAGTTCAAATAAATAAGTTGCAGCCTATGCAATTCATTACTCAGATTGGCAAACCCAGAAATTTTGCCATAGGTTGATGTTGAGGCTCCTGCATGCAGTGTGTTTAACTAGGTGACTTTCCGCTGTGGGGGAATGGTTTTAGAAGCAGAGTATATACTTGTCTGATTTTTCCACTTAAAAATGTTGTTGCCTATTTTGGACTCCAAATATCTTACATGAATAACTTCATGATTTCTTCATCCTTAAGGCCCTTTGCAAGCAGAATGCTGACAAAATAAATAATAGCGTTATTTAATAAAACAATGACCTGCAACTTCTTAAAATTCACGTGGAATATTGTCTCATTTCTTTAGGATTTATACTTAGAATCTAAGCATCTACTTAATTTGTTTAAACTATAGTTCTGTCCTGAAACAGGTCTTATCTCAGGCATTTTTGCTGTACTGGATGAAATTTAACTTACCAAAAATGTCAGATAACTTCTTACATTGTTGTGCGTTCCTTTCTTTCACTTGCATTTGCTTATTTAAGTTGTTAACTCTCTAGAAAACAGGTTTGTCTTATTTGTTTTTCAATGAAACCTTTGACACCCTGTGTATATAACAAAGTAAAATATAATAAAGTAATTATGCCATTGTATACATGAGAAGATTTTAGCCTGTGATATTTACATCTTGGCTGTGAAGAATTCCATCCGTAATGTGGTGTTGAACCACAAGCATGTCTTATGCTTTTAAAGCTCAGAACTGAATATAGCAATCTGGGAACTCTGCAGACCACAGCTACAATTTTAGTCATGTGTACTTCTATAGCTTAGATATTTGCAGAGAGTGAATGTGCAGGCTTGAATCTGAAAGTTTGTGTGTATCTTATTTAGGATTTTTGATTTCTGTTAAATTCTAGGTGTTGTGTGATCTAGTCTAAAGAGAATTGTCTGAACTTGAAGAGGTTAAAATCACCTGTTGACTTCTGCCTATTTGATTGCTTTTTGGATGAGGCTCTGAACAGACAACATGCCATATGGGATCCAGCCAAAAAGAAGTAATTGAGCAGTACAGGTATGCTACTCTAACATTTTTCTTGTTTGTTTTTTTTCATACAGTTTCTCTTTCTTCCCTCTTCTGGTCTGTTGTGTTTGCACTTGTTATGCTGGTGGTCTGTAAACATGAGAAAAATGTTGGAAGGAGAATAAGGGGTGTATTAGAGTCAAAGAGGGGTGCTGGGTATGGGGGAGTCAGTGTGAGGTGAGCAGGTAAGAATAGGAGGCACAAAAAGGCTGGTTGGTCACACTGGAGGGTTTCTGTGTGTTTTTTTTTTTTTTCTTAATCTGAAACCTTCAGAAATGTTATTTAAGTTAGATTTGTAACTTCAATGTTGACCTCAAAACCCATGGTACTACCAGGTTTGGGTAGTGGGAGATGTGGTTTTTTTTTTTTTTTCTTTTGTTCTTGGAATTTTTCCAGATTTTCTGCAGCACTTGAAACTTATTCCCTGCCTTAATCCTAAGTAACTTTCAAGTACAGACAGGCCTAACAGTATAACACTAACATTTACTTAACTTTGGCAGAAGTTATAGGTGTTCAAGGAATGCAGGATTGTTTTGTAAGGAATATAGAATTTTAACCTCATTAGTTGATATTAGTGAGTTATTTCCTAAGAAGCTTTAGATGCCTTAATTTTGTTAATTGGACCTTCATGTGAAACATTGTATAGATAAAGTCATAAAATTACCCATAGGAAGAATTAGTTCTTACTAATGTCTGGGAATCATTTCTGTGATCTTGAAATAATTTGACAGGAAAGTATTTTCATACTAAGTTGCTTGTTTATTGAAATATCTGCTTTCAGAATTACAGTCTCCAAATCAATTTGAGAGTGGTTATTTCATAGAGCTGTTAAGCTGTTATAACCTCTTTTGGTGGGTGAAGTTCTCTAAATAGTGCTATAAATAGGCAAGATGCTCACATCCTGAAGTATCTGCTTCAAGTACACTTCTGCTTGTGGCAGTGGATTCATAATAAGAATATATTCATTAGCAGGAGGCACATTCAGTATTGATCATCATATTCAATGATCTAGTCCCTAGCTCAGAGTTTACTCTTAAAGCTCCAGTCCAGCATCGTTGCAGAAGTCAGAGATTATTCTGAGTTCCTAGAATTGTGGGAATTACCCAGACAGTGAAGGTTTTCAGTATGGCAACGTTTTAAGAACAAGCTAACTCCAATTCTATTGTTTAAACTCCATGAATTAAAAAAAAAAAAAAAGTTATCTTGTATGAAATTTGATTTCATAAGAAGTTGAACAATGTGGCTTCAGTTAAATAAGCACTGATTGGTAAGTGTACGCTCTTCAGCAGTGCCTGCCTAAAACTGCTGAAAGTCATTTGCTGAATCAGCGCTAAATGTGATAAGCATCTTGCACAGCTGAGCTCCTTGCTAGGTAGTCAGAGTGTTGGACACTCAGGAACCTGGCTGGTGGCAAGGCTTCTGTAAATGCTAAGTAATGTGGATGTCTCTTAGCAGTGAGATCTTTAGGTTTGAGTGACAAAGGCCAGCATGTACCTATGCAGCTTAGGAGTCTAAAAATCTGAACAAAATAATGTGGAGTTGAATCCACATCAATAAGGCCTGTCCTTAGAGAGGATTAGTTACTTAATAAGCATGTCATTTTAGGGTACTGATGCTGCTTCTGGTTTGTGTGATGTGAACTCATCTGACTCTTCAGAGTGGGTTAGAGTTTCATGACAGTAATGTGAGGTTTTAATTGATGGTGGCTTTATTTATTTATTTTTTTTTTGTGAGTAGCACATGAGTAATTGCTACTCATAGAAGTATATGTTCCTAATGAATTTTTAGTCTACATAGATAAGTCATTTACTAGCAATGACTCAGAATTGATGCTGTCTCAAAAATACAGACATTGAAACTGCAATTGTTAACTTGGGGCAGAGTCCTTAAGATAAGGATTGGCATTTACTTAGGCTGAATTCTGCAGCACTCTGTAAGCTTGCAAAAGTGATTTGCCACAGCTTTCATGTACCTTGCTGAGGATAATCCATTGCATTGTTGGATTTGGCCAGTGGCTGCTAAGTGAAATAATCCTGCCCTGGAAAAGAAGTGAACCACTAGAGCAGCAAATACTTAAAGCGTGGATTACATATACAGTTCTGCACAGCTTAACACTACAGTTAAGATGAGAGGAATTAACTTGATTTTAATAGGAAATTAGGTGTCTTCTCGTTGTTCTTTCATGAAGTATTATAAAAAAATATATTGCCAGAGCCAATCAATCATAATGTTCCTCTGCCAGCCAAACCTTACACCTGACTGTACTTGTATGCAGTAACTTCTTGTATCTTAAGCCACTGAACTTCATGCACATCAACTAATTACAGAAGAGTTTATAACTATAAAACAATGTTGAGCATGGCTTGGAAAGTCTCATCAGACATCAGAGAAGTGGTGTAAAGCCTCAACTTCTTGGATGCTTAGTACCTAACGAAGGTGGCTCTGAGGGCAGGAATCAGTTCTTTCCTAATACCAGTGCAAATGGTGATAACAATTTTTAGCTGCACACAGCAAATTTGGCTTTACCAAGATTTGTACACACTTTGTACACATTAACAGCTTTGGCCACTCATTTGGGTAAATGTTATCAAATTTAATCTGTGCAGGATTGAGACCTAAATGAGTATTTAAAATAAGTCATTGCTCTGCTTAAGTCTCAATCCCATTTTTGATCAGCACACTGGGATTTTGGGCAGCGGAAGTAAAGTAGACATAATATGCACTGAAATACATGTGTTGCTTTTCGTGCTGCAAAATATTAATTTCTTCTTTAGTTAAGGGACTTCCCCCCACCTCCACATCTCTTGTGCAGATTTTGTATCTGACATATAGACTTGGAGTAATAGGGGATTATATCATGCTCCAACACGCGCAACTTTTCAAACACTTAAAAATAAATCAAAAGTTGTGCAAGTGGATTTAGGCTGCCAGAAAGCAGCCTGAACTTGTATTTTGCTTGTTTCTTCAGGTTTTAGAAGGCTGCCTACTGAAGTTCTACAGGCAAACCAAATGCTTATTATAGCAACCTTTGGTTTACTTGCTTAAGGCCTCAGCTAATGCCAACATTTTGAGGTTTTGTCTCCATGAGGTGCTCAGCAGTGCTGCCCAGTGTGGGTGCCCAGGATTAAACTGCTCACAGGCCCCTGGCGTGCATTGTGGGGGCTCTGCAAGGTTCTTCCAAAGGGGAAAACAGCACTAAGTATAGGTGGTAGCAAGTTACTCTGGGCTGCTGGCATTTCAAGAGTGGGTAAGTTGTTTAAACTCTTGCAGCCTCTTAATGAGGCTACAAAGTATGGTAGCAATCATCTGACAGCACACTGGTGAACTAGTGAAATTTTAGTGAAGCGTTCTGAAACTCCTCTTTTATTCGCTGTGTTTCTGCCCGTTCTCGCCGTGACCTCCGTACGGGAGCTGCTCATTCGGATAAGCGGGTGGGGGCTCGGAACCGTCACGGAGCTTTCTGGTGTTGCCCTGCCCGCGCTGGCTGCGGCGCCCAGCGGAACCGGCACCGAGCAGCAGCGGTACCCCAGCCCAGTCAGTTCTAAGGAGCCGTCGGGCTTCAGAAGCCGGTTCTCCGCACCCCTTGCCGAAGGAGAGCGTTATGGTAGAGCTCGGCGATCGCAGTGAAGTGCAAAGTCCTCACCCGTGCTCTCTTCGCTCCAAAACTCAATGTACTGCTGAAACGGGAAATTTGACAAGCCGAAGAGCGGATTCAGTACAGAACCACCTCTGTTATATTCTGACACAAAGGCTCCTCTTGCGCACGCAGACCTCCGCCTGCACGTCACGCGGCTCCTTCCCCTGCCCCGGGTAGAGCCGCGGAGCGCAGGTGCAGCCGAACGGCGCTCAGGTGCGGCGCGGGACCGGCCGGCTCCGCGCGGCGAATGGGCCCCGGGGGCGGGGACGCTGTCGGTGCCGTCACGGCGCAATCCCCGCCCCGCGTCCAATGACGGCGCAGCCCCGCTCGGCTCGGCCCGCCCCGCCGTGTGCGCGGCGCTGCCGCCATGGGGTTACTCGCGGTCTGGGGGCCGGCCGGGCGGCTGCGCGCCTCCTCCTTCTCCTCCTCCTCGCCGCCTCCTCCCGCGAGCCGCGGGCCGGGCAGTAGCGGCCGGCGCTGGGTCGGCCTCGGCGAGGGTCCCGTTCGGTTCGGTTCCGTTCCCGGCCGGCGCTGCGCTGCCCATGGCGTAGCCCCGCAATCGCGCGCCTGCCCCGCGGGACGCGGCGTGGACGGAGCTCCTGCCAGGTATGTGCGGGCGGCCCGGACCGGGAGTGGGCGGCGGTCCGCGTCTCGCTCACGGGGCCGGGAACGGGACCGTGGTTGGGGCGGCCGATCCGTGGGACTGCGGGGGGCGAGGCGTGAGGGTGAGGCCGGGAGGCAGCGACCGGCAGCGGCGGGAGGAGGTGAGCAGCCGCGATCGGGTCTGGCGGTGCGCGTTACAGGTGTCACTTGAGTGGTGTGTGGGGCCGGTAGGGCGGCTCTCTGCGGGGTCGGTGCTGCCCCACCGATGGGCCACTGCCGCAGGAACGAGCTATGGAGCTGGCGCGGGCGTGGTGGTGACACGAGAGGCGTGAAGGCGGTGTGCGGGTTGGCGTGGTGCGGCTTCGCCGTGCTTTCGCTGGGAAGCTGCTGGCCTGTAGGACGTGCGTCCTGCTGCCACCTCTGAGCACCTCTGTGTGCCACACTCCCACCAGGTGTGCCCAGGCCACTTCTTCAGCTCCCCCAGTTTCACGAGCTCTTGCTGGTCCCAAATAATTGCTACTGGCATCATTGAAGATGACGCATTTTGTCCTTTTACCAATTTCACCAATTCCAGGTGTAGCTGCCTTCAGGGCTGCGCCTTCCTTAGGTGCTGGGGGTGCAACCAGATGCCAATGGGTTTCCCTCAGTTGTGTTACACTGTAGCTATTGTGACTTAGTTGCTGTCACAGAGTATTTTCTGCACATCTGACCATGTCCATGTCCCCATAGATGCCCCCCCCCCCCATCCCATAGCACAGATCAGTTTTAGTGGAAACTTAAAATTAGGTTCATAAGGTTTTGCAGTCAGTGTGAGAAGGAAGGCTCGGATGAAGGAACACTGTGATGTGGTTCTCCCACAGGCTCTTACCTGGTCTCCCTGCCTTTACACCAGGCCAAGCACTTCAGGGCTGTTGGGATGAGGTGTGCAGGCCAGTGCTGGTCTTGCAGGGAGGCTCCTGCAGCAGCGCAGCCCCTGTCCCAGAGCAGCGCGGGGACCGGCTGGGCACAGTGCTGTGACCCTGTGCTGCTGCTGGAGCCTTGCACAGGATAGACCTTGAGGCTGCTGTAAATACAACAAATTCCAAAGCGTAGATCTATTTGTTTACTGCTTCTTGCCAGGAATACTTTATTTCCCGTGCAGTCCACACTTTTTCCGTGGATCTTATGGGACAACATGAATTGGTAGCTGGGTTTTATTTAGCGCAGGTGTCCTGCCAAAGCATTTCTAACAACAGTGTTAGTGACAGATGCATGTTTGTGCGAAGAGCCCTGGTCATCCTATGGAAGCTGCTGGGGCTGCCGGCTGAGGAAGAGTGCGTCCTGCCAGGATTTGGCGCTGCGGTTGTGCGGGCAGCCATGGCTGCAGAGTCAGGGAGGGCCAGCTGCTTTGGGGCAGGCTGCTGGCTTCCTTCAGTGAAGAGCCCTTTGCTCTGCAGCTTGCTTCCCCCATTTGTTTGCTGAGTCCAACCTTGTTGAGCTTAAAGTGGCACTTCAAAATTTTTCCTCTTCTGCCCTCCTTTCTCCCTCTGGGGAGATCTTGTTTGGTTCTTGTGCACATTTCAGCTTTGGGTGTGTGTGCAGAGCTTTGTCTAGGCCATGTGTGAGTGATGCCTCCCAAAAGATGGGATTTCTTTCATGAAGTAAGTTCTGATTTTTATTTCTCCAGCATGCAGAATATCTCGTGGTACTGTAGCATCTTGGTGGCTACCTCTAGGAACAGTGCTCTGAAGTTAATTGCTAACCAGCAGGGGGAACACACAACACTGTCTCTGAAGTCAGTTTTCATACCACAGCTGCAGTTTGTTAAAACCTTGGGCCTATGCCTTTGATAGTATTTCTTTAAAAGATGAATATTGAGTTACTTGGAAAAAAGTAAACGTTAGAATAAATGCATGATTTTTGTATGCATGCCTATTAGTTTGCTCTGATAGACATCTCTCTCACTCTTCTGAGTGGAATTTTACTGTATTATTGAGAACTGAACTTGGTAAATTCTTTAAGTGGAACTTTTCTTTCAAGATGTTTGAAATGAGTTAAGTGAAAATGAGAAATGATATTGAGTAGTCCCCCAAAGCTTTGGACAGTGAGGTAGCTAGGATGTTTTGACAGCAGAACTGAAGTTGAGTGGCCAAAAAACTGTATTCTTACAGGAAACTATTCACAGTATTTATGGTTTCCATAAGAGAAAGTATTGTAGGTGATCTCCTAGGTTTTAGGAAGCCATGACTAGTTTGTTTTTGCAGAGGTCAACTGTTGCTCCCTGTATGAATCAGTAATGATTTTTCTTTTTCTTTGCTAAGGATGGGAACTTGGAGCAAGTTGCTGTTTCTTGATGGAAGCCAAAGAGCAGCCCTTACCCTGCAGTAAATGTGAGCTGCCTCGCTGCTTGCACTATGGGGTTAAACTGTCTTTGACTGATGGTAGGGTAAGAACATGCCTGGAAGCATCTGCCATGGAATAGCAGGTTTGCTCCAACACCACAGTGACTGGCAACAATTGCATATTCTCATAGCTTTAAGTCTTAAAGCAAATGGAGACAAAATGCAGACTCATTAGAGCGAATGGTCCCAAGTCACCTTTACAGAAAAACTTGAGTTCCTCTGGGGATGTGCTTACCTGGTTCTGGAATGACACTGACTGAACATGAGGCATCGTTGTTTTCTTTCTCAGTGTTTTAGCCACCAGGTATATAGGTTTTCCAGTGGCCTTGTTTTCTTCTCTGAGAGCAGTATCCTGTACTGCCGGATACTGAAGTTCTGTGTTAAGCTCCATTGGTGATCTGCATCTTTCATTATTTTTGCTTTGATTATAATTAATAGTGAATCACAAAACTTTCTCCCCTGTGCAGTTCTATGAGATGCTGAAATATGTAAAGTCACTGTGAGATTTATGCTTTTGTGTTATTTAAAGATAGCACTAAAGCTTTGCCAAATTTAAATTACAGTGCTTTTGTCTGATAGCTACAATAATATTCTGTTAGCATTTAAGGTAGGTGTTACTGAGTCAGAGGTGATTGATATCAGCAAATACTCTGTGGGACACAAATTGCAAATATCTTTGCAGTCACGTTACTTGCAGTCTAATTCCACAGAATATTTGTGTATTATAAATAAGCGTTACTTGTAGAGCAGCAATATTTGTGGTGGTGAACAGTGGTATGTGAGTTTCTAGCCATTTCATGAATAGAAGCATGTTTTGCCATAAAAATGTACTAGCAGAGAAGTAATGCAATTGGAACTGCTCTGTCCATAACTGCAGATTCTCATTTTCATGAGCTGGCAGTCATCCAGTAGAGCAGCTTTTCTTGTGCTAGGACAGCAACAATTAACTCTATGATAGCCAAAATGAAACAGATTTACACAGTTTGGGAAATCATTGAAAAAGGGACTTCAAAACTGCTGCTTAATCAGTGTATATCCCATGTCTTTCTATTTTCTTCCTGTCAAAGTAGATTTTTGGAAACGCATCCTTTGAGCTTAAATATCCAAGTGGTCGCTTTATCAAGTTCAGCAGAGGAAATTTGATATTTAGTTAGATTGTTGAATGTGTACAGCTTGCAAGAAACTGTCTGGCAAAATACACTAGTTTATGATGCGTTTGTGGTGAAATAATGAATTTATTGAGGAAGAACATGAAAGCTGTTCATTCATATTCATTCTTGAATTAGTTCCTCAACTTGAGTTATTGATGTTGGTTGTTAACAAATTGAATTGTGCTATATTTAACACTACTTTTCAGTAGTTTCTCTAATTTTAATAGTGACCAATTTCAGATTTATTTATTACGCTGTTGCAGACTATTGCAAAATTGTGAGAGGTCAGCTGGAAAGGTTCACTGTTTCAAATAAGCTTAGTTATAACCCTGCAAGAGACCTGTTTAGGTTCTGGGAGAATAGCTTATCTGTAGGTCACAGGTTTGAAACAAGTTAATTATATACCTGAATGTACGAGTCCCTCTGCATGGAAGGGACTGTAGTATAGAAGGTGATTGGAGGGGGGGGGAATTCACTTATACTCTGATTTTCTTAATAAGCATAGGCATTTCTGTTGGGAATTGCTGTAGTTTTGTTGTTTGAGTCAGGATGGTGAAAGTAAATAATAACAAAAAAATCTCAGACTATCAAGGGAACCAACTGCACAGTGTAGATCTGCTGGAAACATGCTTCTTTGTCAAGAAGCAGGAGGTGGATTGAAGAACTGCCTGTCTTGTCTTAGATTCATGGAAGTAATTCATTAGGCCATACCTGCATGTGACACAGTGTGAATGAGTAGTCTCATATCAGTGAGGCTGTACTTGTTTTCTTTTTCTTTCTGAGAGCCATTTGAGTGAAGCAAAATAGCATTCTGATCGACAAAACAGCTGCTGCAGGATTTGAAAAGCATGACTTTTTCTCATATTAAGGCTACTGAATTAGTGGACCAAGTCACTCCTCTTGTATGTGCAGCTTGTGCTACGCAGTGGGTGAGCTTCCCCTCCTCTCTTTAAAATGACCAGTTTTTCTGAGTTCTTTTGGGTCAGGGATTTGGTTCACTCTGGAGATGAGGTACCGTGATTTTCTTCTTGCACACACGGTGTGCAAATGATTTATTTATATGAATTTAGGAATGTGTTGTGGCCTTCCACATCTCAAACCTTCTGCTCAGAGCTTTTTGCAGTCCCTATGTGTAAATGTAATAAATAATGAAAGGCAGGAAATTCTGCATGGTAAAATTATGTAGGAGTATGTGTGCATTCTCAGTGGAATATGCCAGTGATACGGATCCTTGTTGAGACAAATCCTCCTCGCAGCACTCATAAATGATAGTTTTTATGGAAAAAGATTTTGCCTTAGCCTGAACGTGTTTCTCTGCCAAACAAATTAAATTACACATCTTTGGCAGACAATTAGTGAGAGGTTAGGTTACTCCTACATAAAGGGAAGCTCCTTTTGACTCATTCTTTTAACTGTGTAGAACTTTGTGGTCTTCCCTGTTTGTGTGGGAGAACTTTCCTATCTTACAGACTTGCATCTGCAAATCTAATGGCTGATGGTTAGCTTCTGACAAATGTGTTTAGCTTCTGTTGTTGTATAGCAGCCTGAAGAAATGCACTATTAATTTACCTGCTTTCTAATGTGCAGCTTGTTTTAGAGAGCAAATTTCAGAACACGCTTCTCTTGATTTATTGTTTTCCCTTCAAAAGGTGGTTTTGATGATGAATGTGGTTAGTTTCAACATACCCAGTAGTTAATAATTTAAGCTGCTCATTTACATCTTGTCACATCTTATGACCATGGTAGAGGGGAAGGCTGATTTGTGTCACCTCATCCCATTGCTCTGCATTGTTTTTCAGCATTTTTCAGTTTGCTGGTTACCGTTCTTTCCCCTAAGAACGACCTGCATTCTTATATAGAAAACTCATGCTTAGTGCCATATTCACGTTGTTTGCTGTCATCCCTTGTGATCTTCTCACAATTAGCCCAGATAATTTCTTCTATATTAATGTATTTAATGTAATTTAATGTAGGCCACCATTTGAAAACCACTTCTCTAAATGTACAGAGGCAATTTCAAGATTTGAAATCAATCAAAGATTGATTTAGCTTTGTTGCTGGTAGGGAGGCTGCATCTAGCACTAGTTCTAGATACAGTTCTAAAGTTTTGCAGATTAGGCTTGAAAAAATAACTGCATCAGGCATTTTCTTGAGAAACTCAGTGGCTGAAATCTCTTACCCTGAGCAGAAGCCCTGCTATGTTGAAAACTTTCAGTGTTTCCTTGCAGTGTTTTCTTTCCTTTCTGTGGCATAGCTGCAGGGAGATGATTCCCTAGCGGCATGTTGGCCTGGATAGGTGCATTAGAGCTGTTAACTTTTTAGTTTAGGTGTGCAATTAGAAACTGAGCCAAATAAAACTTAAGATTAATGAAATTTGTGTGAGGTTGTTGGCTGCTGCTGCATTGGTGAAGAGTAAGATAGTCCAGTGCCAGGAAACCCATTCTGTTTCAAATTAGAAATCATTAAAAAAAAAAAGTAGGCCAAAAAAATTTAACCATGAGAAGGGAAAATTGCAGAGAATTGCTGCATGCTGTTCATGATCTTCTTCATCCTGAAGACTCCTGTGCAGCAGCAGCAGCAATGTTTTTGCTTCAGAGTAAAATTTCCAGAAGCAACAAACTCCATTGGAAAAACAGAAGTCCGGTTGCTGTTAGCAGCAGTGAGATGTTGATGGTTTTGTTCCTAGGAACTTGTACTTTATTTCAGGTGCACACCTTCAGATTTCTTGGGCTGCCTTGGCAACTTGAATCCCATCTTATGTATATACAGTTTTGAGAAGCTTTTTCGCTGCTTCTGCTGCCTGAATGCTCATCAGGAAGACATAATATAATTTTACCTCTGCTGCTCCCTGGTAAGGACAGTGAGATCTTTTCCAGAAGACAGAAGCAGAACACCCTGAAATGGTGTTATCTTTCCAGGTAGATAATGGAGGGGTGCTGTGGCCATGCAGAGGTGCTGTTATGACTCATTTGCTTGTGAAAGATGAGGCTTTCTGTGAGTTGCATGGAAAATATGTGGCTGAAGCTGGTACTAGATTCCAGGTTGCTTGAGCCACTGTAGCCTAACAACTGCTCAGCCTCCAGATCTCTTGTTTTCTGTGCTCCTTTTAGAGACCCTCTGATGTAGGCTGTCCCTGAAGAGTGTGTGAAAGTAGAAAAGTTCTGATTCGCCGCTTGAGTTACGCATAGGATGTTTGCCTTGCTGTTAAGCTCTGTTCTCCTGTGCCATGTGTATTCCCTTCCTAGACTTTCAGTAATCTCTAGGAATTTCTGCTTTTGTTAAAAGGGAATCTGCACTGTAGTCTCTCCTTGAGGAAGAATCTTGTGTACTCCTTCCACTAAAAAAGACGCCTGAGTGCACTTCCTTCCCTTCCACCTATTGAAACCCTCCTACATCCTGATCCTGCAAGAGGCTATTCTCTTGTTTACACTTTAAGTACAGCCTTGCCCCTGAGCTCATAAAGACTCAGTTGCATACCTCACTGGGTCTGGGGGAAGGGAAGTCCTGGGAACATACAAACGATTGATTTTTACCCTGTTTCTGTAAACTGTCTCTTGCTTTTGTGCTATGCTATGCAGTGATTATGTAGCTCAAGCTTCCGTGATGTTTGGTTTCATGACTTTACTTTTCTGATCTAAACTCACAGCAATTAAAATCAGCTGGTTAAGAACGTGTTGGGAAGCTGAAGGGAAAATTAGTTATGAAATTATACTGAGAATAGCCACCATTATCTGAACTGGAGCCTCCTGGCAGCAGTGGGCAATATGTGTACCAGGTAGCAAAGTCAACTTAAGTAACGTGTTGCTAAAAGGTGAAATAAATTTCACATGTTGTATGGACTGATTTGTGTATATTTTGTGACAAGATACATTGTAATACGTTAATATGAAGATAAATAAATGAAATGTTAGAACAGAAGTCACTCAGAGTAGAGGGGCACAATTGCTAAATGGCATAAAATATCTTCCCTTGGCACTTGTCCAGTTCCCATAGCCTTTAACAGTGACTTGTTGAAATGTCCCATTACAAGCACAGCAGCATGTGAACTGCAGGACATCAGTTACTTTTTCCCTGGGCTTCTGATATGTCAGGATTTTTGGTTTTATTACTATTCATATATTCCCTGAAACTGAAACCGCTTTGATCTTTCTAAATCAGAATCTATCCCCTTAATAGTTTATGAGTGAGTTACTGTTTTCAGTTCTCAATGGTGGAACTTTGTATGCTTTGGACAGAGGCATTAAAAATACATAGAAACTTTCAATCCCACGTTAATACTTGCTAACCCTATTAGTCAGCTTTCCAACCTGTGCATGTACAAATTACACAGAATTGACAGAGGATAAATGTCATCTAATAAAAAAGGAATCTGCTAAAATGCATATTTAATAGGAATGGAGTTATAAATAAACTCTTCCAAAACTGCTCAGTGGCTAAGTTTGTAGAGCTGCTCGTGTAGTTACCTATCTGTGAAATTTTTGTTGAGGCATACTTGATTACAAATGATTGCCTTTTGTTACTTATGCATGGAGTGTACATATTTCTTGCACTCATGTGGTGAGCCAGCATGGGCAAGTGGGAGAAAAACTGGTTAAATAAATGAAATGGTTGCCATGCGTAAAACAAACAAACAAAAAGTGAAAAAACTTTGGCTGTGAAGGCCTTCTTGGATAGCCTAGAGACTTGGGTTTGTGTTGCTATAGCAAAACAACACAAAGGGACAGATCCTGCTGGCTTCACTCAAGCATCCCCATTCACTTCATTGGGACTTCTGACGTGGTTTAGAGAAAGATTTCTGGTTTGCTTTGCCGCAGAAGCATTTGTAGAGAGCTGTGTCACCTCTGGCATTGTGCACATAAAGAAGACAGAAATAGAAGAGTCCATGTGGATAAGGAGGAGAGGAAGTGGAAGTTATTCTTCAAGCAGTAAGGGAAAAGATTAGACAAGGAGGATGATAGAGTTAAGGCAAGGGAAGAACTATGGGGATGGTAGGCAGTGATTGGAGAAATGGTGACTATTAGGGAAAAGGCTTAAATGAGCAGAAATGAAAGGGGAAAAGCAAAGCAATAAGAACCCCATTTAGCAATGGCTATGGGGAACTCCTGCTTCACAAAGCCTTAGATTCTGTTATTTCCTGCCAGTGCTGGCTGGGAAATCCTTAGTAGAATGATGTTTTTAAGAGGATACAGTATGCTTTCAACTTCTGAATTCTTTGGTTATGCAGTAGCATTAAAGGTAAAGTTTCTAGTTCCAAGGATATCTTTAAAAAGTCCACAGAAGATTGGAATTCTGAGCAAAGCTGTATGCATCAAAATTCTGGTGGACAAACTAGAATGCTTCATATTTCCTTCTCTTCTTGTCCTTCCCTTCATGTGCTTCATCATATGTTTCACCCCCTCAATTTCCCCAGTCATCTTTAAAACCAAACAAAATCTTCCCTTAAGGTTTTTCCTGATGTTCTCAATAGCACTCATTCCTGATTGCCACTGCAAAATACTTTGCAGTGAAGCAGCTCATTCGTAGTGTTCAGGCCCTCATTTATATTAGGACTAGTGGCCTCTACCCCTGCAAAAAAGGTTCCTACCAGGCTATGCTTCTTTGACCGTGAGTCTTCGGTGACTCCAGATTCAGATGCCCTCTTTTGTCCACCTTTCTTATGGCCTGTAGTAGTTTAGAACATAGGGATGAAAATAGTATGTTTAGTAATCCAGAAGCCCTCATGTCATCTTCTTCCACTTCCTCATCAGGACTTTTTAATTATACTTTTAATATTCCCTTTCAGTGACCTCAGTTGCAAAAATAGCTACCCAGATATACCCCAAAGGAAAAGATGGTTCTCTTGGAAATTTCTTTTGAATCTCAAATTAACTAAGAGTTCTGTTTATTTCTTGGGTAAATAGTTTAGGCTCCCAATCCTTTTGCACATCTTTCTTCTCTTGTTTCAAAGAAAATATCCCACCATTCACTGGACTTCATCAACTTTTCCTCATTTTCAGGTTTTGTGTATTCTGTAACTACAGAAGTTTTCACACTGATGCAAAATGCGACATGTTTTGCAGTAGAGCACACTTTTTCTTTTTTTGTTTCTCTTTGGTACTGTCAGATGATACAGGTAAAACTTCATAGCTGACTTGTGAAAGATGGATATTGATCAAAACACCAGCATTGTATTGAGTATATGTTGCCAAATGGAGTCAGAGTGGATTGTGATAGTAGGAACCTAAGGGCCATCTGGTTCCATCACCTTGCCATGAGTGGAGACATCTTCCCAGGCTAGCCAGGGCCCCAACCAACCTGACCTTGAATGCTTCCAGTAATGGGGCCCTCACAGCTTCTCTGGGCAACCTGTGCCAGTGCCTCAACAAATTCATGGGAATTTCTTCAGAATATTTAATTTAAATCCACCCTCTTCTAGTTTGAAGGCATTATGCCTTGTCCTGTCACTATATGCCTTTGTAAGAAAGCCTTCTCCAGCTTTCCTGTAGGTCCCTTTTAGGTACTGAATGATGGCTTGCTGTAGGTTCTTTGTGGAGCCTTCTCCAGGCTCTCCCGGTTTGGCTTCACAAGGCAGGTGCTCCAGTCCTCTGAACATCTTTGTGACCCTTCTCTGGACCTGCTCCAGCAGCTTCATGACCTTCTTGTTCTGGGGATCCCAGAGCTGAACGCAGTCCTCCAGTTGTGTTGGAGTAGAGGACAAGGATCTCTTCTCTTGGCCTGCTGCTCAGGCTGCTTTTGATGTGGCACAGAATATGGTTGGCTTTGTGTGCTCACAGCCCTCATTCTTTCCAGTAAGAAACGACATAAAATGTGCAAGCCAAACCAGTGCCCCTTTTTCTTTTTCTTTTTCTTTTTTTCTTTTTTTTTTGCCTTTGGGTACCCTCTCTGAAACTGCTGAGCTAGCTGTTCAGGACCTGTGACTTAAAGTTGACAGATGATCAAGTTTTCCAAAATACTGACAAGTTGCGTGTTTGGTAAGTTTATTCTTAAGTTAATTATTAGTCAGATACTTGTCTGTGCTTGACTTAACTTGCTTTATTCCAGACATCTGTGTAGCTGGGAGTTCCTAAATTCATGAAAATTGCTGTCAGTTTGTCGCCTTTTCACATCGTCTCTCCAGGGGTGAAATTTTCCCTCCTTTTTAATTCTGTGAATGCTTATTTTCAAGAAAATGAACTCATTCTTCAGGAAGATCTTTATGAATTTCATTTAATTTTTATTATTTCAGCCTTTGACCTGGCAGAATTGAAGAGAAGGTTAGGGCTTTTGGTTTGTACGCTGTCAGCTCTGAGTTACAAATGTTTTGGTTGGTGGGTGGCAGGGATAAAATATCATTCTTTTCTTTTTCTCTTGAAAATGGATGTAGGTATGTATCCTCTCCCCGTTTTAAATAATCTGCCCCAAATCAATGCTGAATCTGAACTTGTCATTTTAGCGTACGTAGGTAGATGGTCACTGTAGAATGGGATGCTCAGCTGTTAGCAGCAAAGCTTGATCTCTACTTCTTTCTCTATACTCCTCATTTCTGCATAACTGTGTGAGTTATAAAAGTGTCACGGAAGAATGAGAGGTTTGTTCTGATGGCAGTTATCTGAGTAATATTGTATGCATTCCTACTTGGTGTGTTATTGAGTGAATGTGCTCAAGTTGTCTTTTTGTTTTCCCTTTTGTTCAGTGTTGAACTACTGATGTGTAACCACTTCATCAAGTTTCTGAATGCTCATTCATTGCCTATTTGCTCTTTCAGTGTGTTGTGGTGATCTTTTATAGAGTCACAGACTTTCCTGAGTTGGAGGAGACCTGCAAGTATCAGAGTTTACAAAAGGCAACGTGGCTAGAAGGCTTTCGATATGCTGTATTTATCGTTTGTTTTTATGGCAACATTTAAAAGTTGAATTAACAACCAAATACTCTGAGTATGTTAAGGTTTCTCTTCATCTAGAGAAGTAGCAACAAATGATTCCAGCTCATATTTAACTTCCCAAATGATGTTCAGTATCTGCCACAAATTCCTTTTGGCTTGCAATTTTGGCATTAAACTTGTTTGAGTTGGATCTTCATGTTCAAAGCTTCTGTGTTTAAAGGATTGTCCAACACTCCTGTCGACAATTCATTTCCCTTTAATGAAGGTTGGCCTTAATTTACCGCAAAGTTCAGTTTCCCTTTTGGTTTGATGAGTTTAGCTGTGTAACCTTACATTCTTGGTGTACGTGTTTGTGTGTAACAAGAGGTATCTGGGAACTCGCATATTGCTTCCAGTAGGCTCAGGATGAATTAGTTTTACAAGCCCCGCAAATTGTCCAGGGAAGCTGTGATTTTCTGAGGTTTTCCTGTTTTGAGCTGTTTTCAGTCTCTACTGTTGCTTGTGTCTGTTCATCCTTCTCCAGATTTTTTTTTTCCTTGAAGATACAGAGATCTTTTCATTGCGGAAGGGAATGAATGTCCCTCTTTAGAGTCTGCCCTAAACTTGTTTTCCCTAGAATGAGCTCAATTGTTAGAATTACAGGAGTTACCATTTCTTTAGGGGGCTTCCTTCCTTCGTTGCTATTATGCACTGGAAAGTATCAGTTCTAGAATTTCAACCAGAAATTCTGTGTGCTAAAAACTGTTAGGAAATGCAAGTCAGACTGCTTCTATGAGGGAACGCAGAGCTTGAGAGCCGGCCACGTGGAGCCCGTGTTGTAATGGATACCTGGCTCCTTCCTTGTCCTGTGTTTCCATCCTGCAAGAAGCATGTTACCCAGGGCACCTGTTAAAGATGCAAAGCATATGAGATTTTATTTGATTGGATGTGATATCAATGTTCTCATTCCCTACCTACTTGGCCCCTGGTCTCATTCTACACATTTAGATTGCTGGAGATAGATTTAAAAAATAAATAAATAAATAAATAAATAAATAAAAAATATATATATATTTATATATATATATATATATATATATATGTGGAATATGATGTTGTATGTATTACACTTATTTCCCCATAAAAATATGTGGTGTGCATTTGATCAGAAGTTTTTACAGTTTTCCAGTGTTTGCAAGTATCCACTGTGTTGTCACTTATTTGTCCAGAACATCCAAGATTTTTGTTTATTTTTAATGGCCTGGTACATCAAGTAATGAAATCTCTTTAAATATTAGGAAATGTTGTAGTCAAACGGTCTTGAGAAGATTTCAGAATATATTATGCTGAGAAATGAATCACATTTATCATGTTACCCATAAACCAGCTAATGCACACGTGAAACACGTGTTTCTTTTTGGTATAATAAAGGTAGCAACAGATAAATAAACGAATATTTAAGTGTCCTAGGGAGTTTGAATAGTTAACTTGCCTGAGACTGAATGCTGTTTCCAGGCTTCAGCAGTACAATTATTAATTGACAAAAGGAACTCTGGGTTTTCACTTCCAAGAAGATCACCACTTGCACAATGTGTGATACTGAAGAGCAGCGACTGCCAAGAAGTGCTCAAGTGCAGAGGGGAAAGAGTGCTAGGCTACCACTGCCCAGACTGTCTGGCAATATGAACTGCACTTCTCCAATACTCTCTTGAGGAAGGGAGTTCTATTTCTTTTGTTACAAGAGAGAGAATTTTCAATAGCTAGTAACATTTCTGTAAGTTGTATTTATATTGTGTTGTTCTTTTTTTTTACTTCTTACTGTAGGCGATTAGAAGTCTGGAAAATCTGATTTCAAAGCACACCACAATTTTCAAAGAAAGTAAATCTACATGAAGAGCTACGGAAAGAGCTGATTTAAGAAGATGATGTTTGCAACAATGTCTTCAAGTTGTGTGACTCCAGTGTTTGCTTTGATGATTTTGTGTTTTGCAGATGCAGGTAGGTGGTGTTATGTAAATCATTCATTCAGTGTAACTTATTGTATATACCTGGAATTAGTGATCAAAATTAGGGCTTCACACTGGAGATACATAGGCCAGCTAGTGTGACGGTGTGTGAAATGCTGTTTCTATAAGAGTTTTCATGCAGCTATCTTCCCAATTAAAACCATTCAAGAACTGCAGTAGTAACATACATACCAGTGTAGTGCTTCCTTCAAGGTCTCCAATCGATAATTACACTGTGACTGTTTAGTTTATAGAAAGGAATTAGACAAAAATTCCAGACCAGTAAGCCTGAAGGATATTGTAATAGAGCACTGAAAGTATCTATCTTCTCCTAGGGACAAGCTTCACCTATGTCATTTCTGACAGTTGTCTGGTCTGTTTCAAAATTAACTGTCAATGGTGACAATGAAGTCTTTTTTATTAAAAGTTGGTGTTATTGCAGGTCTCATGGGCTAGGAAGATGCATTGCCATTTATGGGGATTGTGCCTGCTGCGCATCTTGTCTTCAGCAGGGGTTTTTATAACTCTATGTTGCAATAACTTGTGACAAATAAATGAGAAAGATCCATAGACTTCAAGTACCAAGATTATATTCAAGTTTCTTCAAGTGCTGAAGTGATTCTTCTGAGTATGTTTGTTTGTCAAAGTTCTTCCTGTGGTTACAAGGGGAAGCCTCTTATGTGTCCAGTTTGATTACAGCATGGTTCGCTGGAGAAGCAGCCAAGTGAATATATAGTCAGTCAAAATGAGGTAGTGGGAAAAGTGGACAGTGGACAGAAGGCTTTCTTAAATCTGAGATGTCCTCATTGTGGAAAAGATGACCAGCTTTGGAAGAGATGTGGCTGAGCAATTAAATATGTTACAATTTGGCTTCCTTTCACCATCAGCATGGAAATTTATGTTGTTTCAAGCCCTCAAACCTTGTGGGACTTTCTCTGGGGCTGACCTCCTGAAGGCATCCATCCAGCATTAGTAACTTCGATTATTTAATAGTACAAGATGTTAACATTTTGCAATAGCTTCATTACAGATGAACTTTTAGCAATGCAGGGTGTGTCAGAGTGTCTGTGGCCTGAGCTGAGGGTATGGCTGATCTTGGCTCAGGAGGGATTACTTTATGTGACTCAGAGTCATTGTCAATTCATGAAAAATCTACTTTAAGGGAAAGTACTAGTGTAGAAAATAAAAACTACATTCTAGTTCATAGCAACCACGGTTACATTTTATTGTTGAGATTGCTTGATGCCAGCTTTAATTAAAAACACTACTTTAAAGGTGCTATCAAATACAGTGCTACTGTGAGAAAGTTATCCAGTGTACCTTAGCATCTCTCTCTTTTGCCATCTCTTCTGTTTCTTTTTGGTTTTACTTCCAAGTTCTGTGTTTTATTCCACTGACAGCTATTTCAAAATCAAAATTGCCATGGATCTGATTAAATGCTTATTCATGAAATGTTCATGGAATGCTCCTGGTTGTAAAGGATCTCTGCAAGCACAGTCCAGCCCCCTGCCCTGAGCAGGGCTAGCTTCCAAGTTGGTTCACTTCTGGAGATCCTTCCCGCTATCTGCGTGGGAATAAGAGAAGACAAGGAAGGAGTAGTGGGGTCAGTTGGTTCGGGAGAAGATAGAAGGGAGTCCTACTGTCACGGTTTCTGGCTGTGCCTGCTCAGTGGGTTTTGGTTTTGTTCTTTTTCATTTTGCAGTAAATTCTTAATGAGAAAGATGAGTTCATTTAAAATGTACCATGATTACAGTAATATACAAGCAGTAAGGAACTGATAGATTGTGCTGAAGGAGGGGTAGAGATTGAGATGAAGCAAATACTGTTACAACTGAGGAAGGACACCTCTGTGAAGGTTATTTAAAGAGAGCTTTTGCAATGTTTTTCTGGTAGTAGTCATGAAGTCCTGTTAATGTAAACAATTAAACTTTACAGTCACAGAAGTAAATGAGAGAGTTTATGGTTGTAAGTGAAACAGGGATGGGAGCAAGCAGTGTGTTTTCAGTGTGGAAAAAGCAGTGGCAAGTGACTGAGCTATTGTCAATGTGGTGGCCAGGGTACCACAGTCTTGGCTGTTAAACACCAGAGCACAGAACTCTCCCTTATCAAGCCTGAATAATTAACAAACTAGTACTTCCCATACTACAAATAAAACTAAGAAATATAAATAAAACTGAGAAGTATAAATAAAATCCCTGCATGCCTGTGGTGAGGCCTGGGGGAGGCAGGGGGCAGCATGCCACCTCCCTGGGGTGTTGATTTTTATATATTGAGCCTTTTTCCAGCCTCCTCTTTGTTTCTTAAGTAGCGAGGCTGATACTGGAGAGCAAACCTTTATTTTGTTAGCCTCCCACTGATATTGAAGATCTTGTTTCTCGTTTTCTTATATTTTCAGCTTTGTTATCTTTTCAGATACAGTGAATCTTCTAGGCAGAATCTCCGTTGCTTTTCATTTTGCTTTTTCAAGTAGTTGTGTGTTAAATGTATACATTAAAAAACAACAGCAACAACAAAAACTGAGTTAGATGTCATGATGCACAAAGACGCATATGCAAACCTGAGCTTAAAGGCTGCTATTCTTCATGCTAATCAACTAAGGAATACACTTCACTGATTTTTGCTTTGGAAATGGTTTTATATAAATATTCAAATAATGTTTTTTCTCTATTTCCTCTTATTTCTGAGATGTATGTATCTAACTGCTTACATGGATCTGTTCTGCTTCCACCCTGTGCACTGATTTCTTGTCCTCTCATATTTCTGCTGCTTCAGTTGTATAGAAAAATACTGCAAGGAAAACCTGGATTTCTCTGCGATTTTTCTTCTGAATGGAAGAGAATTGCTGGCAAGCTATCTGCTTGTCTGAAGGAGTCAGAGTTTTGAAGTGTGCTTGAACAAAGATCAGGCAACCTGCAGTAGGAACTTCACGTAGACTGTAAGAACTGCACATGCTGCAGCCATGCGTAACTTCATAAGCAAGTCTGGCTTTGTAGTCTCGAGGGTAAAAATATGTGGTCCTAATGTAGCTTAGATCAAAGACTGAAGCATTTACTTAATAGCAAATTTGTGCTGTTGGGTGCATGATGTCTTGATAAAAAGCCTTAGAGAAATTGAAATGTGTACCTATCCTAGAGCCTGAGGGCCTGATGTTCAACGATGCAGGTTTTACTGAGAGAGTGGGAAGCATTTTTTAAAATTTGGATCTCTTTTCTTTTTTCCATCTTGTTGCCTAGCTGTTTACAATGAAACAGAAGAGTGATGCAGACCGTGGGTGAGGTACATCTTTGGGTAGTACAAATTGTCCCTGCTATGGTCAAAGCAGTGCAACCATGGTGTCTGATATGACTAAAAGTTGCCCATGTGGCTGTGTTCTCATTCCTCTGACCCACCTAATATTTTGTGTTCCCTTGCTTACCTTGTAGATGTGTCTCATTGCGATGCTGTTGTGGTCAGGCCAGTGGAGACTGTAGTAGTTGAATTATAAGTGGATATATGTTGAGCAATTTATCCATCCTCTATTATATAAACTTATAAATTTTCCTTCTTTTGTTACATC
Source organism: Tetrao urogallus (assembly GCF_951394365.1). Lineage (NCBI taxonomy): Eukaryota > Metazoa > Chordata > Aves > Galliformes > Phasianidae > Tetrao > Tetrao urogallus. The sequence goes on along the minus strand of NC_136818.1, from coordinate 15,644,800 downwards.
TGCCTTTGTGATTTTCTTTCAACAGCCCCATTCCCTCCTTTTCTACTATATTGTTGCCCTCACTTTTTTTTTTTTTTCTGTCTCCGTATTTGTTCTTATGAGCAACCTTGTGTTCAGAGCATGTGCTTCGTTGTCGAAAATTTCAACATGCGATTTGCTTGTATGCTGAGCTCCTGAGTCTGGAGTGCCCCTAGGTATGGTGATGATGGGTGTCCTATTAGCAAGCATAACAGTAGGAAGAAACAGGCCCTGTCACGGCATCTTTTCTTTGTTTACTTTAAGAGGAATTTCCCTCAACCTTGAGCTGTGAAAGCAATATAGGAGTCTTCAAAGTGCAATAGAAAGTCCTTCCACTCTAAGGTGAAGGACGTGATTGAAACAAAATAGGAGTCACACAAATTTCCTTCCCTTTTGGACAATGTTTGTTGCATATTTCCCAGATGTAATGTACTGGCTTTATTTTCCCTAAAAATATTTGTTGTCAGAGGTGTGGGGTTTTTTGTTTAAACTGTGGTTGGAGGATGAGAACAGAGGTTTAATCTCAAATTACTAGAATTAGAGCAAAGCGCAGACTAGTTTTGACATCAAATGCATAAGGATTTTACTCTCTATCTTTCTCTTCCTTTAGTTCATTATTGCTATAACCAAACTCTACCTTGAAACACCGCCCAGTGATTTCTGCCTCTCAAGCATCTGGATGAGCGAGTCTGCTAGGGAAGTTGGACTCAAGAGTGTTTAAAGGCATGCATGCTCACAGAGGAGCTGAAGGAGCAGCAGGTGGTTTGTGTGCCACCTGGCTTGTGCTGTGCTGGTGCCACTGCCATGCTGTGCACCAGCAGGGCTGGAAGGGAGCAGCTGTGCTCCTTTAAGAAGGGCTCATCGCTCAGTTCTGAGAAATGCTAATTAGGAACCACTGACAGCTCTGCTGTTTGGTGATCTACTCCTGTGTACATTAGTTTCTTAATGTAATCGGTCTGTCTCTCAAGTGAATCAGATCTGGTGTCATTTCTCTGTGGCTTAGGCTTAAATAGTATTTTTATCTTCAGAAAAACACAAATTTCTGGAAAACTTGAAGTGCCTGGGTACAAAGAAAGGCTATATATTTCAGAAGAGAGTTGTATTGCAGCCTCAGAACTGCTGAAACTCAGCAGGCTGCATTTTTCCTTTATCAGCAAGACTCTGAAGCTATAAACAGTTGAATTTCTGAACACTGCACCCACATGGAGGGGTGGTAGGTCCCGATTCAGCAAAACAACTGAGCGTATGTCTAAGTGCTCTGCTGAAGCAGAACATTTATAAGTGAATTTGAAAGTCTCATTCTTTGGTTAAAACTGACTCTGGATGATGTCAAAGGAATTCTAAGAAATATGAAGCCCTTAGTGCAGTACTTGAATTGTATGGATGCAGGCAAATGGTAGCATTACTGAGCATCTCTGGGGGATAGCATTCAACTGATGAAAAACAGTTATACAGAAAATTTTAAGGTGTGGTATGTTGAATGACATTAATCCTTGTCTTTCCAAGCAGATTTATTATGTCTTATTTAACAGAAACTAGTCTTTAAGAAGTTACAAGCATCACATAATAATTTTATAAATACTACGCTAAAAATAGTTCTTCTGTTTTCTGAAGGGAATTGGGATTTAGGATTTTGCTTGTAGAGCTTTAAATATCCTTTCCTCTATTATAGGCCCTTGTTAATGCTGTTTTAGCTTCTCCATTTGCCATTTGTCTTAAAAATAACACAACCCCTTAATCTCGATGATAAAGTGAAAAGGGCTTATTAGTTAACTAAAAACATGAATACCAAAGAGAGATACAGAAGTTCCCTGATCCCGTCATATCTTTGATGAAGTAATAGGTACTCTGGAACATACCTCATTCCTTACCTTCTAACTAGTTTGTATTTATCCTTAAAACATTTTTATTTTCTTTCATATCTGTTTTAAAATTCTTCTCCCCTCAAAAGACCTCAGCTGGTCTTAACATTATTCACCCCAGAGTTCTCTTGAATCTGCTTACCTTCACTTTTTTTTGTGCTTGGTTTTTTCTTTTGCTGTGGAATAACATAACTTCTGTAATTTGGACTAAGCAGGGCATGTACAAACATCAAACAACAGACTTCTATCTGTTGACACAAGACAGGAAAAATCAGGCTTCAAGGACTGTAGTGCCTCCAAACCCAGCATTCCCCAGTGTGATCCTAGATGTCTCAACAAGAAAGGGAGGATATGCTGTTAGAAACACAGTTGTTGCTTTCACATGGAAAATTTGAGTTTCTAGAACACATTTTCTTTGATAAGCTTTTCCACTTAAATATATTTGCATGTGTCAACACAGTTGTTTCTATGCTGGTTTCCTATTGTATGAAGAGAATGTAAGGACCAGGTATGGTCCTTTTCACAGAAGAGAAATACATTTATTCTCTGGTGCTAATGATAATAAAAGGAACTGAAATTCCTCAGGCTATAAGTCAGAGGAGAGATGAATTTGGAGTAGAAAAAAAAAAATCAGCACAAAGGCTGTGCAGTGTTTCATTACCTGGAGGCATTGGGTTGGATTCCTCTTTTGTGTAAGCTTGTTCTCTGTCAATGGAATTTCACCAAGGATAAATTTTGACCCCAGGTGACAAAAGCAAGGGTTTTTAATAATTTTGTGAAGTGTAACTGTTTTAAGCACAGTGTGCTTTTCTTTATGTTTTCAAGTGTACTTTGTAAAAGATGGAGCTATTGTTCCCTTATTTGGCAACTGCAACACTGTGGGACTCACTAATAGGCATTTAATAAAAAAGGGATTTTAACTGTCAGAGATGGAACCTGAGAATATATTTATTCCTTCATTATTGGAAATAGCGCATAGAGGAGCACACAGAGCCATTCAGCAGTAAGCTGTGGAAACATCTTTGAGGTTTGTTGCTGTTTACGTTTTCAGCAAGTTTTACTTTACTCTGAAACACTCCTTGTTTGTTGTTCTGTTCCCCTCTTTTTCTCCCTGTGCATTTATTATTACTGTTTATTAATTTTTGTTTAACATGTGCTGCCACAAGCAGGTGAATAATTGATTTTTGTGCTTATCTTCACTTCTTCATGCCTGCTAGCATCTTGACTTGCACAAGCTGAGATGTTGCGTCCAGCTCCCCCAAAAGTTTGAAGTTAATTACAGGAGCTCTGCTTTGCTTTTAGTTACACTGACATGATTTTGAAACAGCTTTACTGTCTCCAAAGAAGCTGTGATTAAAGCAGCACAGTGCAGACAACTGCTCACTGAATATCTGGCTTCTGGGCAGCAGGCAGATGTGACTGAGGCTGTATGTGAGAAGATGCATGTGCCTTGCAGTGAGTTTTGGTAGGATCTCTTTATCTACTTCTCTGCTACAATACCCTGCAGTCTCAGCTGCCTTTCCATGCCCTTGTTGTGGCCCTGCTGTACGATGTCAGGTACTTTTGATGTGCAGGCTGCCTGCTTGCCCTCAGAGCTCAAATGAGTGAGGCTTGATGCAGTTTCTCATAGGATAGATAGCAAAAGACATCATGGTGTGGATGCTTTATGGCTCACTCCAGGCTTCTGTGGTGAAGCTCTTGGAACATGACCAGCCAGCAGAGATGTACCGGCACTTTTTGGGCTGCTTGGTGCCTTGGTTAGCGGCCCTACCTGGAATGGCTCAGGGCAGTGCCTGCCCAGGCCCTGGCTGAGGGCTGAGGTGGAGACTTCTGCCCTAGGGCTGACGTGTGCTTTTCATGTAGCCAACATGCAGCTGCCCTGTGTGATTTGGTGTACACGTGTTCCTCCTTCGTGGTGACTAAATGCAAATCCCTGTGTCTGCAGGACCCTTGAGAGAGGGCGGGGTGTGTACTGTAGGCGGTCAGTGCAATTCCCTCTGGCTGCAGGCTGTCCTTGGCCATGGGCAGGGTCTGAGTTTGATGGGCTGCTGGCTTATTACGTTTTTTGTGCAGCCCCTAGTTCTGGTGGCCACAGGTGGATTGAAGGCATAGGAGTCATCCACAAGCCCTGGCTCTTGACTGAAGATGAAAGGCTTATATTTGGATTAGTGACTTTCTCTGTGATCTTGCCATGAGTTATTTCATCTCCTGGTCTTAGTCTCTTGGTACTTAAAACAGATGTGTTCTGTCCTGTCTTCTTCCATGCAGGACTGTTTAAAGGACTAACATCATAGCTTTCAAGTGCTTGGATCACATTGGTCCCAACTGCAGTTATCTTATTAATTCTTCAAAACCTCCCCATGCCCTTTTTTGGAGCATGAAAATCACAAAGCCTTTATTTAAAGTTATGTCAAAATTTTTGCCTTTCTTGCTTGTGTTTAGACTAATGGATGCTGAACTGCAGAAGTTCTCTCTGATCTCAGATAAGGAGCAGGCTGGTTGAAGTTTTGGCAAGCCATAAATTAGTTATAATATTCTGAGGAGTGTCTTAACTGATTGAGCTGCTGCTTTTTTCTTTCTTCTTCTTCTGCCATTCCAACTCTTATTTAAAAAGACAATCAATCATTTTTATGGGAAGGAGAACAAGTCACACTTAAATCAAGAGGATGGGGGAAATGTGAGACCACTCTTACTTTGCTGAAGGGAAAAAGGTTTTCAGGTGAAATATGAGTCTTGCATCATTAGAGGAAAGATTGCAACAGCAGGTGGGACATCCATGTGTAGTTTGAGTTACGTGTTAGAAATTCAATATGTGGCTTCAGTTTCTTGTGTTAAGGCACTCTACCTCTTTGGAGGTGATTTGTTAGTTACATATTCTTTAAGAGGTTGCTAGTTTTCCACACTTCCTGCTTTGGAATGCTAGATCAGTAGCAAAATTTCCTTTCATAATACTAAGAATTCAAAGCTGCAATTATTTTTCTATGGGATATTTTCACCTTTAAGCTGAAAAAGTAACAAGTGTTTGATAAAAAAGGCAAGAAAGCTCTTTAGAGATTACTGTGGGTATTACTTGTCTCGGCTGCTTTCTGGAACTAGGCTAGTAGTAGCTGTTTTTCTTATTGAAGTAGTACTTTTCCTTCCCTCAGTGCTAATATTTGATCTTTCTGATAACATGTATCATCATGGGTGGAAGTAAGAGAGCTAAAATATGCATCACGAGAAGGACTCTCTGAAGAATTTTTTTTTTTTAAGAGAAGATTACAATTGCCTGAGCGATAATACCTGAGTAAATGCTTCACAAGTGACTCTTGTTAGAAGGCTAGCTAGATGACTTTAGTAATACTTTCTGTAACAGGCAAAAACACAACTGAAATAGCAAACAACAAAAAACTCAACCATATTACTGAATTACTCAGACTAAGGAATGTTTCATATCAGTAGCAGGAAAAAAAAAAACTGTTCAGAAAAATACCCTATTCTGTTGCTGGTAAATTTTCTAGAGGCTTTTTTTTTTTTTTTTTTTTAAATAAATTGACATTTAAGGCAGTCTGGGATGATGGATTTCAAGTAAAATCGTTCTAAAAATGAAAGTTACTGACATTTTGGTCTTCATTACATTTACAGCATATTAAAGCTACATTTGCAGCAAGAAGCTTGTAAGTCAGCACTATGACTACCAGGCTGAACTTTAATTTTATTAGTATGTTTCAGGAGAAAAGAATTCTAATGAAACTGTTCTGAGCATTGAGCTGCTTAATGGTGTTATTAAAATCTTCCTATATGCAGGGAAAAAACTTCTGAACAGCTAATTTTTCTGTTTGTTTCAACACCATAGAATAACTATATAAAAGTATTCAGCCAAAAGCTGTTTGAGATTTCAGATAAAGAGACGGCTAAGAAATCTTTTTTTTTTTTTTTTTTTTTTTTTTCCTGGCCTCAAGGAGTCCTAGAATGTAGTTTCCTTCTCTCTAGGGAAATAATAATGCACCTAAGATGTCTGTTTTAGGTCAAGTGCTTATGTATGTCTATGATTTGATGAGATTGCTCAGTGAAAAGGTAGAATGAAATCTGGGTTCATAAGGGAACATTTTTTTGAACAATGAATCAATGCTTTTTGGCCTAGCGGACTGGATTTGTCAGTGCAATAGATAAAACACTTTGTTTTGATGTAGTTGACTGAATTAACTCAGTCACTCAGCGTAGGTACAGTTCTGGTACCTACCTTCTCTCCATGTTCCAATTGCTTTCAATTATTTTTTGAAATTGGAGACATTCCAATCCACTAGAAGGGGTGCAATTGTTTTTCATCTTTTATTATTCTTCTATGCCAGCCTGTTACGTTGACATGCCTGTGCTCATTGGTGGGGTTCCTTGCTGGAATACTTCTCTGGGGATTCAGATTACTCCCTTATGGTCTATGAGCTACTGTGACAGGAAAGATTGCTTTCACATCATAGTTGCCTGCACAGTTGCTATATCTTCTGCCCTTTAATCTTGCTCTAAACCAGGCAGTAAGTTTCTGCTACAAATATGGTCATATGACATTATGACTCTAGGATAATGTTATATGCATAAATGGCATAAAATTTAGAGCAGTGTAGCACAGGTCATCTTTCTTCTTAATTCTAGAGTTTGTTTCCTGAGGCAGTATGAACACAGCTGTCCTAGTCAGAAGTCCTTTGATATTCTTCCTCTATTTGCAGTGCATAGGTCTGCTGGATTTTTCTCCTTATCGACTTCTAGTTACACTTTCTGTGCTGTACATCACTAGAAGAATTAGAGATTTAGTAGAAACCTGCAAGGGCTGCAAGTGCAAGGGCTGTTGTGCAAGTGAGGAGACGCGCGTAATTACTTCCTTTCAATGGGACTCTATGACTGCAATGGGTGCTATGCTTTGTTTCTCTCTTCCCTGGAGTATGTTCTTCCTCTTGTGTCTAATACCTGACTGTATCTGTCTGTATCTAAGACATCTGTTTTCTTATTTAGTGTGATCCCAACACTAATTAGTATTTGATGCCTTTGTAAAGCCCCTAATACATACATACAGCAACTGGTACAGGCTTCTTAAACAACAGTTTAGTTATGTGTTTGTGGATTATGTGTGGTCTCTCTTTGCATTTAAGGGTGCATGAAAACTGCAGTCAACTGTTTTAGGTGGTTAACTAAACTGTTACTGACTGTACAAGGGCTGCTCTGAAAGTAGTGCCTACCATTTTATGGTGTTAGCTCCCAGGGCCAGAGATGAACATTGGTGAGTAGTGGTTCAACCTTCCCACCGATATTTCATTACATTTTGTTGCCGTGTGACAGAGGGGCACTTTGTCAAATTGGTATCTGACATAGAAGTGTAGATGGAGTAAAGATGTGTCACTGGATTCCTCCCTCCATAAAATATGGCACCCACTGACATTCATTGCTGCTTGCTGAATGAGCCTGTTTATGAGTGCAGCCTGCAGACATTTGTTAATTGCTGGTGACGATGCATAACTAGTGGTAGTGGCTGTGTTGGGAAAGTGTTTTGTAGCTGAGAATTTGCTCTATCAAATATTGTTATTATGCTCTTTGTATTTGTTGTAGTTTCCGTGGGTACAAATAGGAGGCATTACTTTTGGAACTAAATGCAGTAAAATTACTGGTAAATGAGAATACAAGTCCATGCTTTATTTCTGAGTTTGTTTTGTTGCTGTAGCCTTATTATCCAAAAAGGTAATTTGTGCACGAGAAGAGCTTTGTTCTTTTCCAGCCAATCTTACGAGGCTGGTAGTAGGGCTGAGAGCACTGGGGCTATGGAACTGGACTGCCTTGTTTAACTCTTACTACGAGTTTGGTCTGTGTTGACCTTACTGAAATCACATACTGTGATGATTATTTCTTTGGTTGTTTGTATTTGAAGTCATTGGTGTCCCATTAGAAAATGTTGATACCACTCCTCAGTTGATTTGCAGGGATATATATTTTTTTCCAAGCAGTTATGCAGTCAAGCTTACACTTGACCAAGTAATTTCTCTTCCAGTGATATAATGTTAGGATTGCCTGTGGACTGTATGAGCAGAAAATCACTATGAATCTTACAAAATTTTCATAAAATAATGGGTCTTAACTTCATGGAAGTGGATATAAGTTTTACCACTGGACCTCTGATAGGAAGGACAAGTTTCAGCCTGGCTCCCATTGCTCGTGTGAGAGCTTTTGAAGCCCCAGAAGCGTTGTTTGTTTTCCCTGCACCATCATGATTGCCAGTGCAAACACAGGAGCACCCTTGACAGTGGGTGGCCAGAGCAGGGGGGGCCTCCCTGGGGCCTCCCTTTTCTTTAGCAGCCTATGTTTGTTCTAGATCAAAACTGAATTTCCTCTTACAGAAGTGTGGTATCAAAGTTTTGTCAAAGTCTTTTGAGTATCTGTTGATCTGTGGTTCACCTGGTGGCAGTTAGTCATCAACTCTTAAGTAAAGCATTCCCTGCCAAAAATGAAGCATGTGGCAAAAAAGAATGTAGCTGGCATAGCTACACCATTTACCCTAAAAGTACAAGTAGAAATGACAGATGCTTTTTAAAAATTCAATGACCAATGTAACTATGTCTGCAAGAAGGATTTGCCATCGTAATATAGTTTTCAACAGTGAAATTTGATGTATTATGGAAAGGAAATGTACCATTGTACCACCAATAGCATTGACATTTGCATGCTTTTCCTTTTGAAACTGAACCGTATGAGAAGACTTACAGTAACTTTACCAGATCCTGTGTAGGATCATTTATTTGCTTTTCTTTGTATTAAATTACCTTTTATATGATTTCCAACTTCTGTCAGGTTAGACAGATGGTCATGAGCTCTTGTTTGTTCGTCAAAATAAAAACTAATACTGCTTATGGATCCATTTAAATGGGTCATTTAAATGCTACTTTCTTCTACAAAAGTAATTGTAATAATTTAAAAATAATAATCTGGGTACATGAGATGCATAGCAAGGATCACCTTCAGACTCTGACCAATTCCAGCAAAACAAATTTCAAATTTCATGGTAGAAACTGCCACTACCACGCACTGACTCGGTGACAGTTTTTAAGTGTGTCTTGTCTGACGGGAAGATATATTAGTCATCTTGTTTAATAACCTTTCTTGGGGACTGTTTCAAAGCATACAAAGCATGCGTGAGGCCCCACAGCCTGCTGACTCCACTGCAAAGTTATTTTACATCTAGTAAGCTCCAGGATAGTGACTGTTTTCCAAATAATGCTGTACTTTACTGATTGTACTTGAAAACATGAGTTAGTGTCATGATGCCAAGTCACTTTGAAAGTTTCACTGTAAGATTTTTCTTTACTCGCACCATATGTAGGTCTGTTGTATGCCTTGTTGAAATGGAAAAGACTCACTGAGGTATCTAGTTCCAGGGAATTAATGTGGCAAGAAAGTTTCTCCTTTAGAGCTCACTGTTATCCTGTGGCCAGTGTGACAAAATGTAGTCTACCTGTGTTTTTGTCTTGTTTGGTTGTTCTGGAAGCATCTGGAGGTATTCCTGCTGGAGAAGATGACTGAGTTCACAACCCCCACCATGCCTGGGATCCCCTCTGTGCCCCCCCGCCACTGGCAGTGCCGAGGGAGCTCTGGGACTTCTTAAGGCAATGAAGGTGAGGCATGAAGTGAGGCATGTTGAACTCTTACCTTAGAGTGAGTTGGATTGTAGCATTCATGGGGTCAGAGGAAGGGAACCTGCTTTAGCAGGGGGTTGGACTAAGTGATCTCCAGAGGTCCTTTCCAACCTCTACTGATGTTTGACACAATTCTGTAACTGTTACTGAAACTTGAGCCTGCTCTGAGGTTCTGAGATTCTTTTTTCAGGCAGCAGTGACATTCCAACACGTGCCCTGTACAGGCTTTTAATGTTGGGCATCCTTTCTTCAATTTCTTTTTTCAAAGACAAACAAAGTAAAAGCCAGTAAGAGTTGGTGAGGTGAAGAGCCATTGTGATTTCATTCAGAGGCGGGCTCAGTTCTCCTTTTGTATCTGATGCTGGCCTGGCAGTATTTACTGTACTCGTGTCTTGGACTCGAATTATTTTCAACTTATTAATAGTTTCGCAAATGCATTTAACAGTGAACTGCGATGTGCATGCTCTTTTTGGTTACAGTTAACAAGCAGATGGTTGGTGCATTAACAAAATGTGAATGCCATTAACTCTTGCAGAACCACATCTCTGTGTTTCTCTAAATGTCCTTGTCAGAACTCTACAGAGCACAGAGCAGTGGACACGTGCTTAATAAAGGAAGGAATTATGAGAATGAAATAAAATCTTTTTGTATTTTGGAAGGAAAGAAAGAGGCTCTAAAAGCAAGACTTGACTTTTTCCTGGGTAGAAGACACTTGAGCGGGGGCATTTGGTACAAAACTCTTTAAACAGAACTTTACCACAAGGGAAAAAGAAAGAGACATTAGAGATTTGTTTGAGATATCTGACTCTCTTGTGAGAGATTTCTCAATTGAAGAAAATTTCCTGCTCATTGAGAACGACTTTGTTTTGCTGTAGGATTTATTTAATTCCTAGTGAAGGGCAGAGAAGATCAGGCAGGCCGATCAGTGTTTTGTTTTACAGTTGAACTTTTTTATGATTATTTTCATGGTTTTTGAAAATCTCAGCACTGGGAAAGTTCACTCACCCCATCAAAATTTACGTTTTAGATGATGAAAACCATGCTCATCCAGTGATGTTGCTTTTTCTCATCAACGAATGAGAGACGCAAATGTAGGATATATACAGCCAAACCTTTTGCATGTGGCTGCAATCTGCGTGAGCCAGATCACTCCCTATGAATCAGTTGTACAATATGTGTGCTCTCTGTTTTGTATAAAGGTCTGCTCCCAAGCTGTTTAGAGTCATCCTTTCTCACTCTCCATTTAATCTTTTCTCTGGCAAATCTCCCATAGACCTCATCTGGGTTCTTGCCTGATTAAGGACTAAAAGTTTGACCCTGTGAGATAATAAAAACCCCAGCATCCCCACAAGGACCTACAGATTTCAATGGGAGTTGAAGGCAGTATGTGCTGCTAAAGTGTTCAGCGTATATGCTGGGTTTAAGGTAATGATTTCAGCACTTGGCTAGGTTACAGTACACATACTTACTGGCCCTAACTTGATTAAACTGCAGGTATATTGCCATTATTTTAATCCTCTGTGGAAAGGAAAACATGTGGTCTTTCTGTGGATTTTGTGGCTTATTTAGAATGAATTTTCATTTTCTGATTGTGTATGTTGAGATGTTCCTCAGCAGAAAATTCCAGTTTATTGGTATAGTTCTCTTGGAGCTGTTTTCCTAAAAGCAGGATCCAAGAGAGCAGATTTCCTTTGTGAAGTTGAGGCCATTAAATTCTAAGATCTAGGAAGGGTTGTAACTTCAACTCTTACTGCACACAGCCTTCCAAAATGATTCACTGTTTCCTTAAAAGATTCCGGTATCTCCACGTTTTTGTGGAAAAACAAAGGAGCACAAAGCTAATTATCACATCCCGGAAGCAAACACATTACAGCAGTTAGGCTATATAATAAGATAATGAGCACAACTGGGTACTGACCTTCAGCTGTTTGTTCAACTTGATTTTGATAGTGTGTACTACCCCAAAAAAGGACTTCTCATTTAAAAAAGGAAAAAAAAAAAAATGAAAAAGAAAAACAAAAAGAAAAACAAAACCCCCAAGGAAAACAAAACCCCACAGTTCAGAACAGGGAAAGAAAATTTGAAATTTTCACACAATCTTAATTAGTGTTTAATTTTAAAAAAGTGTATGATGCAATTAACGTCACAGATAACTTGATGTAAGAAAAAATAGTTTTTAATATGGTAATACTGCTCGTAGCTTTCTGGGTTCTACTGGACTAGGCCTAACAAGAGGCCTGAAACTCAGTAGTAAGGTATTAAATCCTTAAAACAGAAGTTTCTTGAGTTGAGTACTACAGTAAAGCTTCAGGATGCTTTCTAAGCATTTTTTTTTTTTTTTTTTGTGTGTGCATATAATCACTTTTATTCTTTAAATCCTATAATTGGTTTCATATGATGTTCATACTGTTGGCTTATACTTTGGTTGGAAGCACTGTAGTCTCTGGTTGAACGAGATAACACTTGTCTGTTAAAACGCATCACACTTGTCTTCCTGCAGCATGGGCTTCTGTTGTGATGACCTGGTGATACATGATGTTTATGTAGATAGGAATAGCTGTGCTTGGATGCTCGCAGATCAAGAGGCAGAATGCCTATCTTTTTGCTGAGGTCCAAGTGATACTTGCCCCAAAGAGGTTATCATGAAAAAAGTAGAAAGCAAAGATTTCTAAAGGTGCTCTTGATTATGTAGCAGGGTGTAGCTGATGATATGAGCCAATAAATTTGCTTTTATCAAATTTTATTGTAGTAGCACAAGGAAGTAGATAGAGGATTTGAGTGGAAAGAAAAGAAGGGAGAAGCTTGGTGGAAGAGGAATGGCGAGCCTCTTTGTCCTTCTCTTGGTAAATGTTAAGGAATAACTTCCCAGTTCAGATTTTCCTTAAATCATACTGAGATTTTGATTTCAGTAGAGTCAATGAGTCTGTTGCTTCCCATTTGTTGGGGTTTTGTACTTTGTGGCTGCACTGCAATGTTCAAAGGAGTAGAAGACCAGGCAGGGTCTGTGACTTGCAAACTATTGCAGAACTCTGGCTGGGGATTGTATGGTTACATACTCCCATCTTCAGTTTCTCTTCCATGATGCCTGTTTTTTGGATGTGTGTGGGTTTTTTTGTTTTTTTTTTTTTTAAGTTTTGTTTCCTTTTGTTATGTGTGTGTGTGTGTGTTTTTGTTTTGTTTTGTTTTTTTTAGTAAGATGTGATTAACTCTTATGTGGTGTTTTTAACATAAAGCATTCAAAGAGAACATGCTGTGTTAGGTAAGTAGAGTTAGTTTGAGATTTCATTTAAAAGCCACTGAGTAATTTGCCTAAGGACAAACTCAATCTTTGAACTGCTAAATTTCTTTTGCCTTATAAATGAATGGTAGTAATGCTAACAGATTATAAAAGGGGAAAATATGGCCACTATGTCAAGCTAGTACATACTGTTTGTCTTACATGTGAAGCTGCTCTTCAAATGATAGTTATGTATTTAGAAAACCTGCATTTGTTTTGCCGGGATGAAACATTTCGAAAGTTTCAGATCCCTGAATCGCTGAAAGAAACCATTCTGAAAAAAAAAAAAAGCTTTTTGCGGTGTTATAGATTGACCTGGAATTTTTGGTTCAGAGCATCTTGTTTTATGGTAATTATGGCAATGCTGAATTCTGGTGAAATGGCTTGTGTGGACTAGAGGAGGGTTGGTTGTTTTTCACATTTGAGTATTAGGTTGGGAACTGTGTTTAATATGTAACATCACATTTTACACAGAGCCTGTTGTCAGAGTGTGGTGCAAACACTGAGCTTGTTAATGTTCAGGTATTACTGCTGTGGCTTCTGCCAACCCCTTCGTGTGGAGGATCAGAGGAGGGATTTCTAAGGCCACTTGACCTCTGTGCTTGTATTCCACTCATCCTGTTGAATCAGCCTTATTAGAGGACAAGGTTCAGCTTTTTCCTGTTCTGGAAGGAAAAAACAAAGACAGTTTCTACTTTACTTAGCTGTGATCCAAAAACAGTTGGCTTTAAGAGCAGAACTATTTATTTAATTATCTGAATATTGACAGTTTTATAGAGGCAGCAGAAGAATATCAGAAAAAAACCCATGCATTTAGATATTATACCAAGCAAACTGTATCAAATAATCTTGCACTGTAAAAATGAAGAGTGGAAATGGATGTGACTTCTGTCATTCTAATTCTGTGCTGATGATTGAGACTTTCTGGCCTGCGTATGCTGGCTCTGACTGACTGCCTCTGTGTGCTGCAGGCTGACTCACTTTAGCATGAGCCTACAGGCAGTCAGGCAGAAGGTGTGCAGACATTGAGATACAGGTGATGTGCTGATACAGAGACGTGCAGTAGTTTTAAAAATCTGTCATCTCAAAATCATGCATTTTGTCATATTAAAAACTGCTGTAACAATAGTGTGGTAATTATTAAAATGTGTGAACCAAACAGAGTTAACTTGCGTTCTGTGTAATCAGAACAGTGATTATAATGGTCTGATCCTCATTTTTAGCTTATTTTTAATAGCACCCACCCCCTTCCCGCCTCCCTGAAAGCTGCAGGTAGAATTAGCTTTGACTAGAGGCTGATGAGAAGGAGAGCTCTGACAGTGCCTTCAGTCTCCTCAAAAAATTATTGTCTGAATACAGTGTGTTAGGTTACTCCTACAAGAGTAAGTAATTTTATGGTATCAGAAGGGCTGTGCCATGGGATCCAAAATATCTGAGTGACTGAAGTTACAAAATATTCACTTACTAGAAGACTAAAACTTCAGTCTTCTCCCACATCTGATCTATTACTGCTACATCTACAATGATGTTCGCAGTGTAGTTTCAAGCTACTTTCAGGAGCTTAAAGCAGGAAATGAAGAGGAGAGGGACATGCTGAAAGGTGGTGTAGTTACCCCTGGACGGAGGCGGCAGCCCCAGCCTCACTGTCTGTCTGAGATGCTAACAGTGGGCTTGCAGGAAGGCTGGGGAGGGAAGCAGTAGCAGCCTTGGCTCATGACTACAGTGTCCTGCCATTGTAAGGGTGAGCTTAGTAATGGTGAAGAAAGTGCACAACATCGCTTCAGGAAAAGCTTTCATGCTCAAAACCAGAAGTCTCCTGTGTGTTTTTTAAAAGTGGAACAACATCAAATGACTTAAGTTTGACTGCTCTCATTTCCACTGTATTTTTATTCAAAATATATATTCTCCAAAGCTATCACACTGACATCATAAACCTTTGCAATCCTTTGCATGAATCCCGTTTAGTAATCAAGGCATGTGCTAAACTGTGGTTAATTGTATTCTCCATTGAAATGATTTAGTCAAAACTGCAAAGTGCAAACACATGGGGGCTTTTGACAGTAGTGTTGTGTGCTGATCGGGGACTGGAAGGAAAACGTATTTGCCCAGTCAGCAGGTCTTATAAACTCCTCTTCTTCTTTCTAGGAAGGTCTTTTTTGCATTCAGTCTGTGGTTTTGCATGTGCTTTCAAATGTACTGGCTTGGCTGCCTGCTGCCCAGGGAGAACAGGCCTTGCTACTTGTGACCCAGCGTTGTACACCAGCCTCCTGCCCTCAGAGGGAACTAGCCTATGTGCTCCTTGAGCCTTCCTCCCTGTCCTTCTGTGCACCAGAACCTAATGGAAGCCTGCTTAGTCCTTTCATTGCTAGGTTAGTTTCCTTTAATATTAGTGCATTGAATCAGCTCCTGTAGAAAGTGGGTCTGAGCATCAAAATGGGCTTAAGGTGCTGGAAGTGTTGGTGGGAAGAAGAGATGGAGGGAGTGAGACATGCTGGTTTTGGCTATGGTGAGATGTTGGATGATTCATCAGGTCTTGTAAACCTGTAGCTTTAAGTTTCAGTGGTTTTGTGTTCCTCTACCGGTAGCTATATATGTACAGATCTGTCAGATCTGCCATCATGAGTGACTTGCTCATTAGAGTCTGTCCCTCTCATCCCATGCAAATGGAGGAGCATCCTGTGTAGGTGAGGCACAGAGCCTTCCTCATTTATCTGCACCTGGATGCCAAGCCCAGCATTTGCCATCCACCAACCAGCTGTCCTGCATCAGGGCCTGGCATGGCTCAGCTCATACCTTTGCTCCAGCTCATGGTTCCCAGCTGCTGCATCCGCCTCTGACTTCACCCTGTTGTGCAGCCAAGCTGCTGTGCTTCTTCCCTCACCCGCCCATGGGATGTGTGGTGCAAGGGCTTCCATGTCCAGGGCACAAGCACACAAAGAAATATTGTGATTTCTGGATTTCTGCAGACAGTTGCTTTTTTTTTTTTTTTTTTTTTTTTCTCCTTAGTGTCTGTCTTCTGACTTTTCACCTCAAGGAGAAATAGATTAGATTTTCGAATATCAAGCACAAGTTAAGAGTAGTTATAAAAGATGACAATAACCGTACAGCACATGAAAGCACAGGCCCTATTTTTCGTTACTAAAACTGTGTGAGGGTCATCCTTTTAAGTGGATGTCTGGAGTTTGCTGTTTTATGTGCTTTTGAATATACTAAGCCAAATCCCTGCTGTTTGCTGTCTTGAAGAGTTTTCATGGTTTTGCTGATCTGTGTGGGCCATCATGGCTGCAACCAGCCAACAGTTTGTGCTCACCTAGTTAAAAAATGATGACTATAGGGATTAGGGCGCAATGGTAAGCAGCATGGATAAGAGCTATTGCCATGGTAACTTTAAGGTAGTTTGTGTCTCTGCTTTAATGGTGCTTCTGGTTTAAACAGAAAATGCAGCTGCAAGTTTCAGTAGACCTTCCTTTTTTGTTTTTGCAATGGTTTGCTTGTCTTGTTGAGGGTTAAAATCTTTCTGTATCTGACCTTGTCTCACAGCAGGAAATTGAATTTTGCTTTTGGTAGTAAGTATTGAAGTCCTATTTTAAAGATTCTAGCATGTGGACTTTGGAGAACAAGAGGAAAAAGAGCTTTCAAAGATGTTACCTGATACTGTTCTTTATAAGCATTGTCAGGTGCCCACAGAATTGTTTTAACATAGAACCTTCCTGTTTAGCTTAAGATAATTAGGTGTATGTGTGATTTATGGTATTATGTATGCATTTACAAAGAAGCTTGAAAGCTAAGGTAATGAGGGGTTTTTAATTATTTTAAACAAAAATGTCACTGTGGGAGAGATTTTTGAGGAAAAACTGACATGTGTGGAAACAGAAGATAAATGCTTCCAGTCACCCGAGTTAGATCTGTTGTTCACCATACTCTAGAGTGTGTCTGCATATATTTTTCTTTGCTCTAAGTTTTTCTTGTATTTTTGGAATTTCTAGTGATTCTTTTGAGCTGCTGGGGGGGAAAAAGAAAAAAAGAGGGTGAGGCATGTCAGGTATTCAACTCATAGAAAGACGACTTCATTGTCTGTATTTGGGCTATCTGTGGCCTGCTGCGCACTGTGCTATTTTGTGTCACATTCCTCAACACCGAATTTACCTAAAGGTCTCAAAATATCTGTGTATATATATCTATAAAACTTTGTTTTTTTTTATTGTTGATGCTGACTGAAAGCTGTTCTGATTGACTTCTGTTCATAAGTCTTCATGTTCTGCTTGTGAGTGTGAGGGGGGTTGTCTCTTGCAATAGTATCTGGGTGTATATCCCAGTTATATGATTTCCAAGATTTTTAGAGTGTGGAGAAGCCAACCCTCAGAATTTTGCATTACTTACCTTAGCTGTCAAATTTAATTAGAACTGGGATAAAGAAAATGTAGCTATCCAGACCACTTAGGAGCGTCTGAGCCATCAGAGACCTGTGGACCATGGCTGTAGGAGCGCTGCTCTGTTACATTTGTTGCCTTTGCTGGAGATTCAGCTGTGGTGTGAACCACCTCAACCAGCTTGAAACCTGGTCCAGCCACCTTGTCTGAGCGGTCTTGTGGAACTCACAGAAATGTTTGCCAGTATTTAGCTTTCTGGCATTTGTGTGGATGCTGTGTTCCCCTGCCAAGACGGTCCTGTCCTCAAGTTCAGGATAAAGCAAGGACGTTCCTTTATGGACATTCCTCAACGCTGTTGTATGCTCTCCTTTAGGCACTGACCCTTGAACAATTTTAAGTACAAAGCCCTTCCTAATTAAAAACAAGCTGGAAAATGAAATAAACTGCCTGAATCTGAAAAGTGTAGCAGGGCATATTCCATGACTGATTTATTTGCTGATCCTAACACAGAGGTTGAGCTGAGGAAGAGTACAGTTGCCTCTTGTGCTTTTTTTAGTCTTTCACCTCCAATAGGAGAAAGAAACTTTAACTATTTTGAGGAGGAGAGGATTTGTTTTCCTTGAGCTCATGACATGGATCAGTTTTCAAGGTTTGTGCAGTGAGACGTTTAGTGATACTGAACACATCCTTTAAGGGTCAGCTGTAGGAATTCAGCCTTCCACTGAACTCACAATCTTGTTATTTTTAATTAGAAAAGGGCTGGTGTTCTTAAAGCTATGGAGCAGTCTTCCCCCAAGCCTGTGTGGTTTTGGTTTTTTTCTTCCCTCTGGCTTTTGCTGTTTCTGAGGCCCTCCTTTAATCTTTCCTGATATTCTTGAGGTGGCTCTTGTCAGCCATTAGATAAAGCTTTGGACATAATAAACTCCTTTCACTGCATGGTATTGTCTCTTAGACAACCGATATAGGGCCACATATTTTTGAGCAAAAGAAGAGCTGTGTATGTAGTTCCAAATTGAAGCTGATAGGCATGAAGAGCGTGACTACTTGCGTTTAGGAAAAAGTGTCACAAGGTTTTTGAAGACATTCTGATCTGAATTTAAAGAAGAGAACAAAACAAAACAAAATCCTTCCTCACCTTCCCAGCAAGTGAATACATTCTATGATCTTACTATTGTTGTGTATTCTGATACCTTTGTCTTCGTACTTTGTGATACTCTCGATGCTACCTGCGATCAGATACCAAATTATATAGATGACTGGTTCATCACAGAAAGGTAATTCCTCTGCTCCTCCCATGGTGTAGTATCAAAGCAAGATCACACCCAGTGGTAATGACATGAATTTTATTGTCAGTTTCTTGCATAATTCAGCATTTGTCTTGCTTTGAAAGTCATTAGAACTTGTATCAGTGTTTTTTAAAAGCATACAGAGAACGGAAATATATATTTGCAATTTAAATATTGTATAAATATTGCCAAATTTGCAATTTGGCTGAGAAAGGGAGACTCAGAAGACTTGTTTTCTTGGATAAACAGAGAACACTAGGTCTGATCTAGGATTTCATGTGTGTTCGTGAATGGTATCTGATGATGCATGAATTCCTGTGTGGCTGATCATAAAAGTAAGATTCTTTTTCTTGAAACTGACTTTATAAAGTCTGGAATTCCCATCTCTGTTATGTTTAATTTACTCATTTTCAGGATTACGATAACAATAGCAATGTGAGTAGGATGGTTTGAGGAGTTTCTATACCGATTCATTAAAAATATAATGGTTTTGAAACTTGTTTTTGCTCTAAGCAGGCATTTAGTTTTATAGGTGTTTTCCTTTTGGCCCCAGTATGGAGCTCTAATGTAAACCAAGCCAAATGCTTCCTGTCGTTGTCTGATTTAAAAAAATAATAAAAAAAAAAAGCGTACTTCCATTCATTGTTTCCATGCAACTTCCTATCCTTTATACAGTAAGAAGGGATAAGTCTGTGACAATTTATGGGCTATCTCTGGGGAAAGAGACTTTCACAACAACAAAACCTTACATGTTGTTTGAAATAAAGAGCAAGGAATGCTAGAAATGGTTTTGTTTACTCATTTCTTCTTCATCTTTTTTTAATAATGATTCTGGAGACAACTTGATTATTTGATTAATTAAAATTGATGAAACTGAATGCTACATTTGATTTTTCCATTCAGCCTGTTGAGATGTAATATTTTCTTGCAGTTTAGGCTTTGTATCTTGATACAAGTATTGATGGAATTCATGCTTTTCTGAAATACAGATGTGTCTGGAGGGAAACCACACTTGATTAATTTTTGCAGCTTTTGGGAAAAGGACAGGGGCTCCATGGGACCTGAGGTTTGTGTAAAAGTATCACCTATATTTGTATTTTTCATTTGTATTTGTTTGCTGAAAACTTGTCTCTTTTCTGCTGCTCGAGGATAACTACAGGAAAAAGTCAGCAACCTTATCTGAAACAGTGGTGAACTATTTGGCACAGAAAACAGAAAATGTATTTCCAAGGTTTATTTAAACAAATATCGACACATCCATGCTGTTCTATTTATACAGATTAAAAGATGGTCTTATATTAGTGGTGTGTTTTCCAAATATTTGGGTGAAGGGATGAAAGAGAGGGAGAGCGTGTGTACAAGACTGCGTGTGCATTAAGTGTGGAAAAATACTTGAGAATGGATCCTATAAGCAGTGTTTTGTTGCAGATCTCAAGAGAAGTTAGGGCTCTGACAGTACTTTGGTCAGGAATAAGTGCAGTAGAAGTTACAGAAAATGCAGCTCATTGATTACAGTGATACTTTACGTGCTGCAGTACATCTGCTTTGAAAGACTTCTTTGTTTTTTAGGTACAGATGTTTGTTTTCGAAGATTATGTCTCATGCACTGGAATGTCTTAAAATTCTGCTCGGCAGATGTTAAACCAAATAGACTTTTCAATCTTTGCATTTTCTATTTAATTAGCTTAATATGTGTCTTATTTAGACACTTAGAGTTTTATTTAGTAAACAAGATACTGATGTATTGACATCAGCTACCCTCGCCTTGCTTGTGCAATTATCAAAATGAGTTTTGCTTTATAAATTTGAATGTCATTTACATTTTTCATAAAATGGATACTTTAATTATTTAGGTACAATTCTGCTTTCTTAAGTAGCAGCAGTACATTGCTACAGAAGTTGAGTTTGATTAAATAGTTAACTTCTCCAATTTAATGTGCATTAATTTTACATCCTTATAAGGACAAAATGTTGTTAGGTGCTTATGTTTGCAAGTAGAAGGAAGTATTTATTGCTTGCAAGATGCAATTTGAAATTTTACATCATGGGAAAAACATGAGATCCACGCATGTAACAAGTGAGGCTTGGTCACCCCTGCTGCGACAGGGAGATGAGCCTCATGCTTTTACCAGTACCTAGCAGCAACAAGAAAGGAGATTTTTTCATTACATTCTCTAGAGAGATGTAAAAGTAAAAAACAAACAAACAAACAAAAAAAAACAGCTGCTGGAGTGTATACCAAGCATAACTGCAACCCCAAAATGGTATGGGATCTGTCATCTGTAGATCTGAGTGACTCAGAATGGGCAAACAGAAGATGCTAGATAGACTTTGTTATGCATAACAGAAATGTCTAGAAAAACTGCAGGAAAATAAAGGATCAAAATACGTTGCAGGTGGAGAAATTCAGTATGTTGTTATATTGAAATGTTGGGCCCAAATGCAGAATGTGTCTGGAACAGAATTGCTGATAATGAAATGGCAATTAATTCTGGAGTAATAATTGTGAGTTAAGAACACATAGAGCAAAGTTCTGATTTCAATAGCTTTTGCATTAGAAGTCAGTGTTAAGTTGGAATGTTATCTTCCAGGAGATAGTTTTCTTTTCCTTTGGAGGAAGAGGGAAAGAGCAAGAGTGCATGAAATGGAGTTTCTGAAGATTAGCAGGCTTTGAGCTTTGGAACGGGGAACCTCTGTTTCTGCACATGTTTTTAATATTGTTTGTACATTTTTAACTCCATCTACAACGAAATGTTGCCATCTGTATTGAATATTTCTTAAGGATATACTTTTCTTCTCAGTTCAAGTTTTATAGCTCCCTAATTTAAGTAGATACATGTGGAGCCTGAGGTTTTTGAGACCCTTTACAAACCCATTTGCAGTTCTTTTTTCTTTTGATTTTTTTCTTTCAGAAATGGCCACAATTTGTCCATGAACCTTTCCATTGTAATTTTAAACCTTTTCCATTTGTCCTTGTAGTAATTCAATCAAAACTAGTTCCACCATCAAAAATGCCTTTTCTTTTTTTTTCTGACAAGAAGCCAATACTAGATATAGCAGTAAAACAAAACAAAACAAAAAAACTCCCTGAAAGCTAAGGATGTGAAAGGAGGCTTATCAAGCCTTATGTACTACAGCTATACTGTCTTTGTGTTTTCAGTACAATGCCTCTATCTTTATTTATTTATTATTTATTAACTCTTTGGGCAACTGAATGTCAAGGCTTTGTTGGCTATCTAGCAAATGAGATGGTGGCAACTGGGGCCACTTCCATGACCAGTAATTCTGTAGATCCTCAGAGAGATCTCATTTGTTGAGATGGGACTCTTATGGATATTTGTGTTGTGATTCTATTAAACTTGCCAGCAATTAATTGTTTTTCAGTGTTTTCGCCTAGCTCTAGTGGAAAGTTTTGGGATGAATGACAAGTCTTTCTAGTAGTTCCTCAGCCCTTAGCATGTATCTAATGGTGTCGAAACACAATGATGTTGGACTGAGTGGTAAAGATTTTAGGAAGAAATTATTACTAAGCGTGCTTAGGTGCTCTGCAATGAATTTTATGCTTTTCAGTTCTGGAGAAAATGACTTTTAGTCCTCTTGTTTTTCAGAACTTTGCTGTCTCTCAAAACTAGGTTTGAGGATCCTGTCTCTTCTTTCCTTCTTGTCCCAGTTGTCACTGTGACTAGTTAATATAAGAAAAGCTCTTAAATTAACCTTCTCCAAAAGAGCTTCTGCAGAAGTCTGGCATTTGGGCATACTGAAATCACTGCTCTGATAGCTAGCCTCCTCTAGGGCTTGCTTTTCAATGTTAAAGTGATGAATTCTAGCAAGATCTGCAGTCATTTATATTGCTTTGTACCTGACAGCACAGAAATCCCTGATGTTTCTCAAGTCTTGATTTGGATTTTTTGTCTTTATTTATAATGACTAGATGTGTGTCATTGCCACATTCAAAAATTAATTAGGTTAAATCTGTTGTTCTACTGAGGAGTGTTATATACCATTGGTGTGTCTTGTGTCCTCTTGTATGACATATGGGAGCCATGCTAATGTGCTTTTGAACCCACAGCAGAGATTCATGTAATTTTCAGGAGCTAATCACACTTTTCAGCAATATAGAAATCTCCATGGAAATACAACAGAAAGTACATTAGCATTTATTATTCGAATAAAATCCATCATAGCTCTTAGCTAGTCTTAGGTTGTATCATCCTACTTTGCTACTTACTGTGTACTCCCCTATGTCGTGTTTACTCCCTTTTCTGCTACTTTCTTAGAACACGTGTTACTCATTAATAACATGGATGATATGGGAAACAAGATTCTGAAATTGTATTGAATACATTCCAGATGTTCATACCAAATAAGGTTGGATCTGTGTTAAGATTTTCTTAAAGGTTTTCTTATTAATTGGAAGTGGAAGATAATTAAGCACTGAACAGTTCTTTAAAATTCTAAATTCACTAACGTTTGCCATCGTAAAGCACTTTCGCAGTAAAGTTGTTATAAAACTACCTAACCTGCTTTCCTTCTTCAAAAGACTTTGCAGGCATTACACAATTAAGATATAATTGTTATAAGAGTCAGGATTTGCTAACTGTAACTAAATTCAATGTATTCACTGAACGAATACATAGTCCAAATCAGTAATAGTGAAACAAAAGCCAAACAATGATCGTACGTTACACATTTATATTCTCAGTAGGATAAGGAGTGAATCCTAAAGGCTTGCAGCTACACAAACTGGAGAAATGTGGTTTTGTATTGGCTTTCAGAGACAAGCAGATATTGCAGAGGTGATAAACGAATGGATTAGTGGTGTCATAGAAAGGGCTTTCTGTTGGTGTTTGTTTGTTTTTCTCCTCAGACTTGTAAATACACACTAGTATTTAAACTACCTAGAAGTAAGTAGATTTTTAGCCACAGGAAGTGGTGTGGCAGGAGGATGGAAGAAATATCAGTGGGAGGAGTCTGAGAGGAGCCAGGAAGAGAGATAGCAGTTAATTTGGAGAAAAGAGAGCTCCTGCCAGTGCCTTGGAGTGGCATGAGACAAGACCTGCAGGTGCAGTAGGTAATGCTGGAAAGAGAAGTTGATATTGAGTGGTGAGCGGGTAGCTCAGGCTGGGGCTTGTCTAATGTAAAGAGACTGAAAGAAAGCATAAATAGAGGGCATGTGGCGGAAAGAACTGTCTCATAGCTGTACAGACTGGGTGCCGGTGGACGTCGTGATACAGAGGAATTGCCAGCACATTTAAGAGAATATTCCTGAGTCTTGAGCTCTTTGGAAGCTCCTAGGAAGAGTGTGGACCAGGGACATTTCTACACAAACACCTATGCAAAACTTGGCAGAAATGCAACGTCTAGTGTAAGCCTCTGTTACTTACCCCATCATACATTTCTGTATTTGGGTAATCTGACAGTGTATGCAGTTGGAATACAGTGGAGCTAGCCTTCAGTAGCCATTCTGATCTCCAGAGACTTTCAGAGGCTGCATTTTAGTCACTAACAATGGACTGAAAGCAACTCTGTCAGAAGAAATAACTCCCGTTTGCCTTCTCCATCTCCTTCCCAAAAATGTTGGTTTCTTACACTGAGCTTCTCAGAAGAGCTGTGATTTAAGGGAATGGTGTACAGAGCTGACAGAAATCGCAGTGAATCAAAGAGAAAACGTTGATGTGTGCACTTAGTGGTGGCACTGGGAGCGTAGTTGCTCAAGGATGCAAAGGGGAAGGAAGGAGAATGTACAAGAAAGGTAGAAGATTGTTTTGGGGCCTGGAGATAGGGTGGCCGCTTTGTTGCAGTGGTGGTGGGTAGTTCACAGTGCTGGACACGCAGCTTGTCTGCTGTGCATCGAGGCCAGCCCTGTGCTGGCAGGCCCAGAGCCAACTCGTGTGCAGGAGTCAAGGGGCCACACTCGTGTGGCCTGGGACCCATGGCAGCCAGCCCTGTGCGTCCTGGTATGCCGCTCGGGTGTGCTGCCAGAGGGGTTACATGCGTTCTGCAGGATTTCTGGCCCGCCTCCAGTTTGGATGGATAGCAGGCAGTGTGGGCATGCCTCCGTCTGCCTGTCATTGTGTAGATAAGCCCTGCTGCACATCGTTATCCAGAATGTGAACTGCTACTCCCTTCTGTGAGTGTTTCCATTTTGCAAAGCCTGCCATGCGGAGCTCTGTCTAGCGCGCCTGGGGGTGCCAGTGAGGAGAGGACATTATAGAAAGCTCAGGGCTGTGGTAAATTAACACCTCTATTGGTCACCGTCACCTTCCTGTAGATGAGCCTTACAGAGATGGGGAAAAACACACAACTTCCTCTAGTGTGGCAAACGTGTATCAAATAAAGACTGGCTGAAGGGGAGGGCTGGTATGTGTACTGCATGGAAACAGGTAGTCAGGAGGGGATCAAGTGCCAGGAGGGAGGTATTAGCGCTTTCTCCTGAACTTTTGCTAAAAGTATGTTTTTTGTCAGCAGCTCCATTTCCATCCTGTTCTAAGTCTTACAGCTTTTTATTCCCGTGCCAGACTTTCTTTTCTCTCTGTCCTTTATATACAGGCTATCTTGCCCCATACTTTTCTGGGACCTCTCCCCCATGCTGCTATTTCTTTTTGGCGTGTGCTTATATTTGTATGAATTTTCTCTTTCCCTGATTTTTTTTTTTTTTTTTTTTTTCTTCTCTGTTATGGTAAAGGCTTCTTTACACATGTCAACTCCACTCTAGTTTGCAAGAAAAGCAGTTCAACACATGGCTGCTCCTTGGCTCTCAGTTTGTTCCCTAGCCCAAGAAACGCACATATTTAGAAATTCTTTTTATGTGCAGATTGTGTAATAACTTGTTCTGCTGCAGGACTTGCACGTCAGTGGTTGGGCTAATTGATCTGCACTTGTACATCAAGAAAATGAGCCCTTGCTGCTGGCGATACTTCTATTGCAAATTCTGAATGTTTCAACTGTTACAAAGGGCAATAGTCTCAGTTTATTTTTATTGTTTATTTATTTTTTAAACTGAGTGTCATTGCTTGGACTGCTTTCATCTTACATGCATATTCTTAAAAAGTAGTAAAAAGACAAACCTGCAATCCCCCATGCAGCCAGTCAGTGCTAATACCAAGCTCCTCATACAGAGAACAGGAAGTTTGTTTATCTTCTGCATCCCAAGCACAGGCATGTGTAATTTATGCCTGCAGCACTGCCTTTAATAACTGCTCCCATTCTTTGGGAGCTGGCAGGATACGTAGCATGCACCAGTGGGTCTCAGGAGCAGCCCCTTCTGCAGGACAAGACATGCACAACCCAAGGCACTGTGGAAGTATCACCATTCTCAGTGGCCTTGTTTTTTCCGTAAAACATCTATTCTAAGATGGTCTTTGGCTTTAAATGGCCAGTTGCTAACTGTATCTTGAGTGAGCTATCTTTTTAACCAGCAAAGTGTAAGTCAGTCCTAATATAACTAAACATGTACACCCAGGTCAAATGATCTCTAGTGCTAGCTAGATTGCTGGATGTAGATTTCACAAAAACAGAAAGAGCTCTGCTATTTGATCATTTATGCATTTTCTTTCACTGTGAACTTTATATTACTATTATTAATAATATATATACTTTTAAAGAAACATTTTCCTTTAATTGTAGTTGCATGCCAGCCAGAGAAATCAGAATTCTGCTTTGTGGTTCTCCTTTATACAGTGTAGCTTTTGAACTGACTAGTTTGTCTAATTCTTATCTAGCTGACTCTGGTGCAAATTAGGGGTTAAGTCAATTGGCGTTCTCCTGTGACCTCCTGAATCCAAAACATACTGTATCTGTTACTGTCAGGGGTGGGTTTGAGCCATTTTGGAAAAGCAAGGCTGCTTTTCATAAATATTTGTCTTGCTTTAGTTTCCTGAGATATAGTTCAAATGTAAACTTTTCCGTATGTTTCAGCTTCTGCTGTATCTTGTTGTATCACATCACGCTGTCTCACTCTCACGTACTATATGAGAGTGCAGCACTGCATCATGCTCTGGTGATTATTTAAAAGGGCGTACACTCTGTTTTGGACTAGATATCCGTTATCAGTGTAGATAATTGCTGTCAGACGCAAAATAGACTCAGTAAACAAACATTTCATTTTATCATGTGATAAACTTCTGTTTTGTCCAGTGTATTTGAATAGTGTTCACCATAAATCAGTAGTGCTTCAAAAGCAACATATGCAACTTGCCCAAATCCTTCCTGCTGGAATTACATTATACTAGACATTAACTTTTTCATTGTTGTATATACATAGTTGCATTTTTCAGTGTTTGGAGATAACAGTGTCTGACATAAGCAAATAATTCATATCTAAGACTAACCAATTCCTCCTAACCACCCTAACTGTTCTTTTTCTCCGTCAGGGTATTTTTGTCATCCTTTTTTTTTTTTTTTTTTTCCTTCCTTAATTTCCTTTCTGATAATGACAACACTATCTTCAATTTTAAATAATGTATTTTAAATTCAGACTTTCAGAGAGAGAAATACTTTAAGAGTTTAACATATTCAGGAGAATATGCTAAATTAAAATTTATTCGTAATGTGGGTAATAAACATGACATCTCTGTTAGTATTCCCATTGGTTTTGTGACCAGAAGGGACATTATTATTTGACAGATGGAATCTGTGAATTGCTCTTTTTCTCTAAATGATATGCATCTGTCTCTTCCCCTGCAGGTCCTGTGCCAAGGAGTGAGTGTGTGCTATCTCCTGTTAACAGTTCACACCCAGTCCATGCTCTATTGGAGAGTTTCACAGTCTTATCTGGCTGTGCAAGCCGAGGCACAACAGGCCTACCACAAGAGGTGCATGTCCTCAATCTCAGAAATCCTGAGGAAGGTCTCGACCATCATGAACGAGAGGTAAAGGAGTAATTGCTTTTCTTCCAGATCCATGACTAAAAGTGTGTCTGCAAATGGGATTATTCTAAGTTTATTTTCTGAATTGTGAACATCCAGACTATGCAAAGAAGCATGTGCAGCTTGCATTGGTATCGTCCACATATGCTTTGCATGTCATAGGAGTAAACTACTTCCATACCCAGTCGTTCTCTCTGTCACCTTTCACAACCACGAAGTATAGTTTAAAAAGTTGGTGGGGTGGGCAAAGGAAATAAGAAACAGATTGGGATCTACAAGAGGCCTTTACAGAATTGGCTGTCTTCAAAGCCAGATCATTTACCTAAATGTGTTGTAAATTAACATGAATACCTTTGGATTCTTGCCACGACCACTATAAACAAATACTAAAGTTCAGATTCTTATAGCCCTGTAATTCATCTTTAGTGCTTCACTGAGTGGGGAATGTTGAGCAGATAGCAAGTGTTGCTGATTATGATAGTTCTTAAGTACAATCCAATTACTTATTTATATACATTGCACTTGGAGAGACTGGCAAGAACTTAAGCTGCTCTGGAAGCAGCAGCAGAAGAAAATTTTTGATGTTAACTTCTGCAGTACTGTTGTTTACTATCAAAACCAAGTGCTGAAGTGAAAAGAAAACATTGCATGCCACAACAGCTGAGTTTCTTAGTTCATGTTCCTACAGTTATTACACACACAAATCCTGAGCACTGTTTCCCGTGAGAGCAGTGTGTGTGTGCACAGTTAGTAGAATTAGTGATGAAAGAACAAAGATGATGTTCTATCATATGGAAGCTTAGGAAAAGAGAGTCTAAATCTGTGCTGGAAGAACTTGTAAGTGGAATCTTTTATAGTGTGTTCAATTCAGGCAGATGCTCTTGGCCATAATCAGTTTTTCCTCTGACTTCAATAGCAGCCTTGTTGTGTTTGTACTGTATTTAACTCAGGGTTTAGTGTATGCATCTGTAGAACTTCAGCTGCTGTATGTTTTCAGTATTTACACTGCCTGAAAGGTCTAGTGTATGAT
Organism: Tetrao urogallus; assembly: GCF_951394365.1. NCBI lineage: Eukaryota > Metazoa > Chordata > Aves > Galliformes > Phasianidae > Tetrao > Tetrao urogallus. The sequence continues at coordinate 15,616,438 of NC_136818.1, read as the reverse complement.
TAAAGAGAAGATACTGTTTTATTTGGAAGGCATCTCATTGATGGCCTTTAATCAAAAATGTCTGATCAACTTCAGTTCAACTGTCATAGAATGAATAGAAAAATATTTTCTTCTGAGAATGAGGAGCAGAGATTCTATTGTTGTTATCTTAAAACTTGTAAGGCATTGGGTTGTTATGAATGACTATAACTACCCTTTTTACAGCCAGCTTTTTAGGCATGAAAAACTGTTTGAAGTTGAAACCTGTGCAGTGTAGTTTCTTATGGAAACCAAAAGCCTTATGTAGTTCTGCTATGCCTTTATTAGTGCCTCTCTTGTCACCCAGGAACTTTTAAATCTGTTGGAAAGTTTCAGACAGATTTACTCTGACAGGTAGGCCTCACAAGGTAATCACAAGTTCTGTTAAAAATATATAGAAGAACATCCTCACTGTAGGGACCTGATGTAGTGTTAATTGTAAATTAATAGTGGCCAAAGGGTGCCTGAATGTGAGGTGAAGTAGGTGAACTCCAGCTTTAGCATCTCCCAAGGGGCCAGAACGAATCAACTGCAAGGCTTACATTTGCATGAAACTAAATGTTATCGTGCCAAAATATGCTCTTACCATGAATTGTGTAGCAGTGCAGTTTTTACGGTTATGCACACACAGCATGAACTAGAGTCACATACACACGAGGCTGTAGACTATGCTAGTACTAATTGTCTTGACAACATGATAGAAAATTTAAATTAAAATTTAAACTAAAATTTAAATGCATAAAGATTAGTTATTGTCTAGTAGAAGGATACTGCATGTGCCTGTTCTAATGTGTTCTGAAAGCAATTGGCCCAGTCTTTTCTGTATACTTCTGTGGTATACTAATACTAATACGATGGACATAGAACATACTCCACAATTTGCAGCCCATAGCCACCTGCTCCCAACTATTTTCTAGTTGCAGCCTTCAGAAATCGCTGCTCTGAAAATGAATGGGAAGCTACAGCAAGGCTTGCTGGTGACAATGTAGAGCAAGAGAGTGTACACAACTTGGAAAGATCAGGTTTTACTTGTAGGACCGGAGTCTGAAAACAAAAAGCGAATATCTTTTCCATTATTGTACAGATCAACTCTGAGTGCCCTTTTGTCTTGAACTAGAATTTCTCATCACTTCAAGTTAAATTAATTTGATTTACCAGCTGAGGTTTTTCCTGTTGCCTGCAAATACTGATAGCAAAGGTAGAGATATGTCACACAATATAGATAATACTCCAGTATAAAAATATTTTTTGACAGTACACTAGTAGAATCTGCAGCCTCAAAATACTACTAGTACTAGATGCTGCGAAATTACACATCTCTTACATCCTGGAAGAAGTGTAAATTTCCTATAGCAAATTCTTTGGAGAACATACTCACAAAGTTATCCTGGTTCTCTTCAGTGTGCAACATACATGTTTAATTAATTTAACTTGCTTGGCACTTGTGTACAATAGACAGACAACAAACATTCACAGACTTTAACTTAGAAAGGGTGGCTGATGTAGGGGAAGGACATGGCAGAGCAATGTGTTCCTCTGTAACATGTGCAGACTTCTTTATTTAATGATTAGTAAGGTTTGGCTGACCAGAAATGTGTGGGATTATGTATTCTGAAGTTTGCACATCTAAATTGATAACTTAGCACTTTCAGGTTAAGACTGACATCTCATAGATAGAAGGTCATGCCATGAAATGCTGCAATCGTGTCTCTGTTCTCCAAGGAATTTATTTGTATTTTACATTGTTTATCTTAGTTGATAGGACATCTTGTTTGTTGAGACTGTCAAGACATTTTCTCCAAGAAAGAACCCCAAAAGTTTCAGTGTTTTTGAAATATTCCTTAGAACTGTCTTTTATGGCACTTCATATTGGCTGTGCTTTATCATAGGAAATAGAATACGGGTGCGTGTAATAGCCACAAGTGTTTTTATTGAGCTTGGCATGAAAAATGCAAGCCTTCTTTGTTTATTTTATTTGATCAAATATTCCTGGGGAAGTGAGAGCATGTGTGCATTTCTGTACTGATCTGGGGCTCAGCTGAAAGCCAGAACTGCCAAACACTTACAGGAACTTTCTCTGTGGCTTTTGGTGTCTTTACTGCTCAAGTTTCCTAGTTTTCAGAAGAGCTTGCTTTCTTGTGAGGCTATTCATTCTGGGAAAGAATTGTTATGTTTCGAGCAATTTGCACCAGAAAAAAGCGTATAGAAAAGCTTTTTATATTAAGATTAAAGTCACTTCTTAAACAAATATGTTATAGAGTCTTCAAATGATGTGAGATTCTTTTAAGAATATCAACTTACATTATTTTGTTCAATGCCTGTTGCGTTTCCCTGATCTGCTTCAGGCATGCAGTCACAACTGAAATAGTTAAAGGTGGAGCAGGGGAATGTAAAATTATTCTCATGTGGGTACTTGGGATTTGAATACATGTGACTACACGGAATCAGAATTCCTGGCAACAGATTCACTATTGTTTTCTTGACATCCTCATCCTCAATAGCTTTAAGATGTTATGCCTGATACAGATGTTTAACATGTGTTATGCGAAATGAAGGCAGGAAAAGCGAGGAATCGTCTTTTTTTTTATAATCATGATTAACGCTTCTGAGGCTGTAATAATTCCAGTCTTTCTTCTCAGTATTGTGTGACAACAAATTCATAAGAGTTTATTATTTTCCTTTGTGAGCAGACCTGATACTAAAATGCATGTTAGTTCCTATTGAGTGGGCTAAGTATTATAGTTGGGCACTTACTAGGGAAGTACCTTCAGGTTCCTGAGCTGGCCTGCTTAAAGCCATAAAATAATGTGCAAAATTGTTGAAGTCCAACATTGTAGTATTTTCTGAGAATTTGGAGAGTTGTAAAAATGGGACAGGAAGAGACAATGAAATTGTCACCTGATAACATTTTTCTACATCCTGACTTTTGCTGTGCATCCTGAATTCAGGGTAGTTCTGTGTTGGAATGATTCAAATTTTAGGACTTTGAAGATCCTGGATCATTTTGCTTAGATTTCTATGTATTGGTTAGATTTCCCCATGCGTTTATTTAAAGTACTTTCTGAAGTTTATTTCAAAAGTTTGTCTCAACATACCTCTAGGAATGCAGCTATATTTTTGAGCTGTGCATTTTCATATGCCAGTTGCTGCATTAGCATTTGTCCATAAAGTGTATGTACCTAAAATTAATGAACTGGGTGGCCAAGCTTTAAATGGTTTTAAATACTTTCAGATATTCTAGTAGCTTACAGCAGTGCTTATGTTACTTGATACGGTGCATGTGGAGTCTGAATAAATGTGCCTTTGGTGTCTTGTCACCTTTACAGCAAGATTTATTTGTTTGTTTTTTCATCTGTTCTGTGAGGTGGTGGTCTTGCAGAAAGGTGTGTATGTTATAACCTGGTGGAAATCCATTGCCAACAGTATGACACTGTCGGAAGTCTCTGCAGAAACAGCATGGCAGATACCATTTGGTATTATAACTTCCATGCCAATTTTCTTAATTTCAAATGCTTGGATAATCACCATGTTTCCTTTTTCACGCTTCCTCTTGATTGTATTCGTTAACTTTCATTTCTCTCCCTGCATAATTTATAGATTGTTATTATTTCTGTCCTTTGGGTTTTAGGCTTTATTTTTATGATTTTCAGAGCAAGGTTCCTTAGATTACTCAAATTACACAACAGCGTGCCATGGCCATGTTGGTGGAAATATTTGTTTCATGCTCAGGCACACAAAGATCTGAGGGAAGCCTTGAGAAAGAGCTCTAATAAAGGGGGTTCGCTTTGAGTGTGGTTAGACGTGCCATCCTGCTGCCCCTAGGCTTTGAAATCTTGGCAACCACATAGGAAGGGAATTCAAAGTTTGTTACTTGACAGTGTAGTTAGTGAAGTTTTTGTTACTCAGTCATTTCAGTTTATGCTTATTTCTTCCTCTAAGAATGCATTTTTTTAAAAACGGGTTTTGATTTAGTGACAATCAAATGTCAATTTGAGGTGTTTTAGTCTTAGTGTCTGAGGCGCAGTAAAAATAAAATGAGCTTCTTTTTCTCCTGAGCTTTTTAGTGCCGAGCTCTCAGTGTCAACATGACCAAATAGTCTGAAATTGACAGAAAAGATGGGCTGGTTTTATTTGAATATTTGAAGCACCTGGCAGAGTGGACTTAAAACCTTTCTGGCAACCTCTTCTTCCTAACTTGATTCTCCTCTGTCCTCTTCCAAATTGAAAGAATTGGATTATAATCCTATGCACTACTGAAATTCATAATGAATCAAAAGGCACAGATATAAAAAGGTTGTTTTATTTCTGTGAGATTAAACTAGACTGCAGTTTTCACTGTCACCATCAATGCTGTCTGTGCACTGCTGTATCACTTGGCTACACAAAGTGATGATTCTAGTAAGCTGATCACAGTATGTGGTACAAAATTCAGGCTGGGAAATACAGGGGATGTTGCTTGGTTTGCCATACTGCTTCCATCTGCCCTATACTCATTAGCTGTGGTACAGTGGGAAGCTTATGCTGCTGCATTTGGGCATGTTTGGTGGCTCTGGTAGGCCAAAGGGATCTGTTTTGAAGAAAAATACTTGCTGTTCTAGAAGAAACTTTCATAGATAAAAGCAAAGTACTGTGCCTTTGTTTCTGCAAAAGACGTCAGCATTGCAAAGGTATATTGCTGAGTTTACTTCTCTGTTTTCTGAACACCTTTGCTTGGCTGCAGTAATGAATGTCTAACTATGACAGCAAACTTGCAAGAAGCCATGCAAAGGTACACAGGGTTTCTGAAGCAGGCATGGCATGGATTACCTGCAGTGAGATGGCCTGAGAGAGGAGTGGTGCTGCCCAGAATATCTGGGGATGAGGAGGAGGTGGAAAATGTTCAGCTTCTCTGGGGATGGAGAAGTCAGAGCTGATACTTCAGATGAGAGGAACAGTTACTTGGAAGTAAAGCGTTTTGTTCCAAATGCGAGAGGGTAAACCCTAAAGAGAAGACTACAGCATGGGATACCTTAATTGCTTTGATGAGTGAGCTTGACATTGCCACATCTTTAAAAACAAAAAACACCTCAGCCTTCATTCAAGGAAGGCTTACAACCCTCTTTTCCCGCCCCCAACCCCCCATACCCCACCGTTTTTTTTCTTAGCACTTTAAAGCATCTGTGCTTGTATAAAATTCAGCCTTTTTTAATGTGGGTTTTTTTGTTTGCCCTGGCCTGCAGTTGCTGTGGGTTGTTTTCAGTCAGCTCAGGAATTGCTGGTCACTGAGTTTGGCAATCATTTCACACTCTGCCCACCAAAACTGCCAAAGGAAGTCCTGTGTCTGCCAGAAGAGGCTGTTTGTGCAGAGCTGCTGTCCTGCAGGAGCGCTGCCTGGTGCCTGACTACTCTTAAAGAGACAACAGTAACTTCACACTACTTGAAAAGTGCAGGGCAAATCCTTGGTGTTTTTTTATTCAAGAAATGGAATTATTTTCCGTGCATGGAAAATGAGACCTATTCTGTTTCACAGAGCTTCTTGGAACGGAGTGTGAAGTAATGCCAAGGCCCACTTCAAGAGGCCAAGGGGTTCAAAGGAAAAATATCAGAATGACTTTTCTGATTGCTTGGAGTTTTCGGTTTTGCTGACTGTCTTTAAAATATCCTGTTAGGAGCTGAAAGTTGGACTGTCTTACTGATGTTTGTTTTCCTCTGCTGTGTGTGCCCACAGATGCTACTTTGCAATTACAAGATTGTAGAGAGAACTAGGCAGCTGTTCCAGCCTTCACTGCTGGCTTTACCAGTCTTCCTCCTTCTCTGCTTCTCATATGTGTACAAGTACATTGTGCACATGTACATGTTCTTTCAGGCAAATGCATGTGTTGTGATTTTGATCATAAACTGTGATCCAAATTCTTGATCTCTAATTCCCTCCTTAAAACCCCTTTCTATCTGATGTGGCTTGGAATATTTATTAATTACTTCTTTGTCTATAGTTACTTTACCAATAAAAGATAGTTAGAGAAATGATAGCATTTCCAGAAGTCCTTTTATATCATAAACTTGATGGGCAGGCTCCAGTCTGGTTTTGGGCTTACGTGTGTGTATGAGGGAGATGTTGAAGCAGCACTTGCCATGAGTGGCTGGGTTTATGTTGTTCTCTGGAGTGTCTGTTTGACACTAAAGTTGGAATTGATAGAGTTGTTCTCCAGTTGTTCTTCGCAGCAGGGAAAATTTCCAACATAAATTGAGTGCAGCTTGCAGTGCTTCATGTTTACTTTCCTGGATCAGCTGAGAAAGTAAAATCTGTGGTGGAAAGGTGTGAGAAGAGGAAAAAACATTTTAATAGACTTTGTTTTGTTTGTTTGTTTTTAATGTACATAGACTGTGCTTTTGCTAGCACTTCTCATTCACTCAAGTTTTTGTTTCTCTACACAAGATTCTCATTTTCCATGTGAAACATAAACAGAGTACTTCCACAGTGGTAAAACTTATTTCAGGGTGAAGATGCGAAAATAGCACCACCAAGAGGTATAAATAGATGAAATTTAGGTTGCTTTAAAAAGTATGAAGGAATTATAGGTAATTTATAGTTGACAGTGTCCCTTAAGCAGTTGTTTAGGCAGTTTAAAAGATGGAAGCATTTTTATGGTTGTGCTTGTGTAATACAAGTAAAGCATGGCAGTGGTGGCATTCTATGAAGCATGCAAGTGCTCAAGTGAAATTTTAAGGCCCTTTGGGAAGTTTTGGGAAGTGTTATACTGTGTCGTTGTTTAGTAGAGAAGCACAGGGGCACTTACTACTTTTTTTTTTTTTTTTTTTTTCTCAGAATAGACCATTAGAACATGCATTGTTGCCTCCACTGCTTATTTGGCTTTCAAGAGATACGTAGAATGGGACAAAATTAGGCTCTGAGAATTCACTGGAGCTATGTGGAGAACCTTTGCAAGCAGGAAGCTGCAATCCATTTTTGCACTGCTAGATGGAAAGCACAACAGTGTTTTCTTTAGTGAATTTCTTTTCAAGCAAGAATCAGCAAGACAGTATAGATAAGAAATGCTCAGAATGGTACTACTGTGTGTGAAATGTCTTGTGTGACCGCCTCACCAATTCTTTGGAGGTTTTGTCAGGTGTTCACGGCTTTGATTCTGCAAGTGTATACAGATTTGAGCAGTCTTACATGTACAGAGAGAACTGATTAAACTGAGAAAATTTGGTTCCTGGGGCTTTTTTTCCAAGTGCTTGGTGCAATTTCATTCTCTAAAGTATTCCCCAAATATTATCTTGCGTGTACATACTAAAAGTTATAATTTTCTTTTTGAAGTTTGAAAACAGGAAAAAACTGGAAAGAATGAACACCTGCCTGAAGGTAGGGGAAAAGAAAAGAAAATGTATTGGCTGCAGTTGTTGAATCTTCTGAAGGCAGTTTTCTTTGTGCTTTTACTCACAAATTAGGTACTACAGACACACTTGCAGCATGTTTTACTCAGACTAATAGGTTAGTGACAATAATGTAAACAAAGCCATTTCCTAAATCTGGTGCTGCTGCTTACATTTTCTGTTTTTGACTCATGCGTGTGCCCGCTGTTCTCTTCCCAGGCTTGGAAAGGAAGAATTTGGTTTTATATGTCCAGTAAAAATATGAACTCCATATATTACGCTTCTCTATTTGACTGCCATTCTGAAAGACACCTGCAGAATGGCGTCTCTGTTTTCCACTCATCTAGATCGATGTGTGGTCTGGCAAAACTTTGAGGAGCAAAGCCTCTGACATGCAGAAGTTAGTTTGAACTGATCTATGATTGAAACCCATGGACAAGTGAGGTGCATCAGTGCTGCAGTGGTACATTAATGCAGCCATGTAGTTTCTGGTTGTGTGGCTAGTGCATATCTAAGTTGCTAAAAATGCAGGCAGCAGGAACTTCTGTTTATCTGAAAAGTCTGTGTAGATTTACTCAGAGTACCTCAAACACCTTTAAGGAAAATTGTTCTATCTGAACATAGTGATCTTATATTTTTCATTGTAAGAAGCATTTCTTTTGGAACAGGAACTGCTTTTACATTTTGTGCTCATAACAACTCAAACATGTTAGTCCCTCTACCCCTTCTGCTTTTTTTTCAGGACATTAGGCAGTGTTAATGCAAAAACACAAGTATAGCTTAGGGATGGGAGAGAGGAGTAAGACATCCGACTTACCTTGCAGCTCAGGTGATTCACCAAAGAAGAGGTTAGGTAAACCATGCATGTACACGTAAGTACAGAGCAGAATATTGTCTGGAGAAATGTTTCCTTTTCTCATGAGTCTTCTATCTTAACTGTTAAAAATAAAACTTGCAAGTCTGATGTGATACCATTTTGTGACTAGGACAACAGTAAGGCAGACACTGTACTCAAGACTTGCAGGAATGGATCTTCTGCCCTTAACCATATGTAAAGACAAAAATAAATTCTCCCACGAGATGTATAAAAGAAGGAATTTCCCTTTGGGATTCATTATACAGCATGTGAACAGTATTGACATCTACTGATTTATGCAAAGCTGAGTGGGTTGTCATGTTTTTAGGTCTCAAGTGCTGGGAAGCCTGATGGTTTGTGGAAGGGCAGATGGCACAAATGGTTTCACTTAATGTTTGGGAGTTGGAGCATCTAGTTTGTGTCGAAGGAAGAATGGGTGCTGTGTCCCAGCTTTGCAAGGCTGAGCGTGGGCTTTCCATTGCACGGCAGGGCTGATTGCTAGAGGCAGGCCATGCTCTGCAGGTGCTGAAGATGGGGATCACATCTGGAGATGAAGTTTAGCTGACAGAGCGGAGATGTTCGCACAGAGACTGCTCCAGTGATGCAGCCTGAAGTTTTTGAAACGTTAATTTTTCAGGAGATCTCTGGTTCTCTAAACCAAACAATACCAGAGATATCAAAGACATAAAAACTGCTTTGAAATATATGCCCATGGGGAAAGCTGGATTTTGCGTAGTACAGATAAAGGAAGCTCAGGTACTGTTAACACGTATGTACAATCCCTACCAAAAGCCCATTAGTACACTGTAATTAGTAATTTTGAAATTGTTGCAAAAGTAGTGGTGTAAGTATGACTTATTACCCTTTGTGTTCTGAAATAGCTGTCCTTATATAAGCTAACTTTTCTTTTTTCTGTTTTGTTATTCCTGCGCTGTTCAAACAATACCATTTTCTAACGTGAATAGAACTTCAGTAACTGTCCTGCACGTTTGCCAAATTTTTTGTTCCTGGGACAGCTTTGCTCCTAATTTTTGGATTAGTTATGTATTTGCATAAATGATTAACATCTAATATAATGTGATTACAGTTGGCAGCTCCTGCTTAAAATAACAGTTTTAGAACATTAGAAATTAACTAGCTACTTTTTTGTCTAAAGATAAATTATGTGAGCGAGCTGTGGTTAGAAATGATCCAATGTTTTTTAAAAGCGTTATTTGTAATGTTCCTGTATCAGAACTTTGTGATGCTGTATGACCTTTGGTGCTTTCTGGATGGGCTTTTCAGAGTCTTTGTTCCTGAAGTTACCAGAACAGTTACCTTGTACTAGTGAGGAGAAGTTGTTACTGGTGTGATACAAGATACAGATGATGCTGAGCAGTATGTTGATGCCATACGGCATGCTACTGTGCTCTAATGTATTCTTCTTACTGTGATGCTCTTTCGAACACCTTGCATTCAAAGGATTCTGATGGTAATTCCTAACAAAGAGTGTGCAGTGAGCCCTAAATCACTGGGGTTGTCCTTGTCAAACCTTCTGTTCTCTTACCCCTTCTCTTTGGTGGAGTCCAGTATTCTCATGTGAGTGGTAGATCATAAGGGTCAGCAGATTGCACAATAGTATGCTTTTTTTACTAGGTAATGTGTGGGACCACATCATCTCTGGCTTAATGCCATGAGCTTCAGTGGAATTGTGCCAGGGTGAATCTTTCCCATGATTTTCACAACTGAACTAAAACTGCTGTTCAGTTGATCTGATTATTTCTGTAGGATGTGGACAAGAAGATTCAGGCAATGCCAATCCATTTACAACCATGCATTTAGGATAAAATAAACAACCCTGCTCTCTCCTGGCATTGCTGTGTTACTCACCATGTGGTTGCATGGGGTTGCTGTGTGCTTGCTTTGTGGTAGTGCTGCTTGAGCAGCAGAATCGCTTTACTTCTGGCCTGACAGAGAAGGCATCTTAGTGTCTCCCTGGCAAAAGCTGTGGCGATGGCAAAATTTCTTTCGGCAATAATTCCATATGAACAGTTTGTCTTTCCTGGAAAAATCTGCAAACTCTCTCTCTCAGAAACTGCTGGCTTGTGAAGGCTGTTCATTGCAATCTACTATAGCTGGCTTGATATCAAATTTGTAACAGCATGGGAGCATAGCAGAAATACCAAGAAATTGATAATATATGTATTCCAATTGGAACTCTTAGTCCCTGTGTAAAGAGTACAGCTGTTCTTTACTTTCGTCTTGAAAATGAAAAAATAAAATGGCCTAGAGGTCCTTCCCAAAGCAATTGATAAACAGTGTTTAGAAATGCAGAGTACCAGCTCTCGCCGTTTGAGGTGGGTTCGTGGGTTAATCCTTTACTGCACTCTTTTATAGCAAATGTATTAGCGCTAAAATTTTTCGAGTGAATTTCAGTTATTTATATTATATATAATATATATATATTTACTAATATATAGTAGATACTATACACTGTGTTACTAATGAACTGTAAAGATAAGCTTCTTCATATTAACTTTTCTCTCAATTTAGAATAATTTGTCCTATAAGTATTATATTAGACAGATTGAGAGCACTTATAATGGCAGTGATACGTTTAAAAAAAAAAAATCCCTTTTCTCTTCTTGTCTGCTTAGTACCAATTAACTTCATCTCTGCAGCTGTGCATTAAGTTGTCATAAATCCATCTTCAATGCATCACTAGCAAGTCAGAAAACCTGTTTCCGTGGCCATGATTTGCGAGTTAAAATTCGTTTTCCTCTTCTGTTGTATGAAACAGCTGTCCTAGCCTAGGCAGCGTAATTCAGTCCAACACAGCATATTTTTCCTGGTTTATTAGCACAAATTCACGATGGCTGTTTTGGAAAAAGAGCTATGGATTTATCTTAAGGACTTCACGCTAGAATAGTTAATTCAGCCTCGCAAATCCTTGGCACTTGACTTTCATCTTTTAGAACAAAACACAGACTGTGATTTGATACCTTGAAGTCAGCAAAACAAAATGGTACTTTTTAGCAGCAGTGTTTACTTTGATCAGTTTTCAACTTTTGTGCCCTTGCCTTTCACGTAGTACAAATTGCTTTAGCAGAGCAATGGGGCAGGAGCCCATGGACTGTTTTTGTAGTTGGTTGCTGTGGTAATACTCAGCCATCCATGAAACTGTGATCTCCAGGGAAACAGAGCTGCCACAGCCGCCCTAACCTTGCCGCTATCACATGCATCTGCGGAGACCTTAAAGGAACTTTGCGAACTCTGTCGACAGACGGTAGTGATGAGCTTGAGCCCATGCAAAAGGAGCTGGCTAAATAATGCCAGCTTCTGTCCAATAGACATGGTGTCTGTGAAATGTGTCTTTTTGAAGGTTTTGTTTTTTTTTTTTAAACAGTTTTCATAAAATATAGTGAAAGATTCATTCTGGAAGAAAGGCAAAGCTGCTCTGAGGCTCATTTCCTAGTCGTGTTGCATCCTTTCTTTGTTTGTATACACATTTTAATGAATTGGTAGGTTTTGTGGTATGCATTTTTAGAATAGCCTTAATTTTTTTTTTTTTTTTTTTTTTTTCCCAACTTGTCGTATTTTTCACAAATTAGTCACGTATTTGAAGCAGTGACTTGCATGCAAGAGGAAACTGGGAAGAATAGACTTATGCCGGGAAGAGCAGCTTTGCTCTGCAAACAGCAAACAGCTCCTGCACCTGAGCCTTGCTGAAACGTGCAGGGGACCATGCTGCTACACACCAGCTCAGTACTTAAATGAGCCTTTCCAAGCAGCAAAGGATTGTGTTGGACCACAGTGGCTTATTTCCCTGTACTGATATTATGCTGCTGTCTGCTTGGTTAATGTGCTGTTCCTTCACATGTTTTAAAAATAATATGGACAGAGCAGTCAGCTGGTTGTTAAATGGACTGGGTGTTTTAATATACTTAATGGTGCTGGTTTAGTTTTCTCTCGGTGTTTTTTGACCAAAGTGCTCTTGTAGAGCTGTCTGACACGCTGAGGTAGTATGTTGCTGAGAAGCACAAAATGTGTGTATTTTGTAAGTTTATGTCAGCTTACAAGAGTGCATGGAGACTATCTCTATAGATCCATCATTTTGAATAATAATAAGCCTCTGTAGGAGGTTCAGAAAAGTAATGGATTTTACCATTGTGCTTATTAATGGGTTCAGCATTTTGCATGTCTTCATATGTAGCTGTATGGAGCTGAACACACTAATTTCCAATGGAGTTTCTGGGCAGTGCCTCACATAAATATTTAACAGTATGAGTTCTGCCAGAGAAAATGATAAAAAGGAAGGGAAAACTTCTAGTTAGCTCTTCTGCTATTAATTAGAAACATTTTGTTGGTGGTTTGGAAATATCCAGTACCTTTCTGTTAATGTATGCAGTGTTTAGAAGGTGCTATGAACTGTCTAGACGTTTGAAAAAGAATGTGCCCTGAAGAGCTCACAAACTAAGATGAGAAAGGAGGAAAATGTGACTGGAAGAAGGGGAGCATCATGTCTAACACAGCTGATATACGGGTTCGTAGGTGGACAGTGAAGGCACTCTAGCAGAAATGACTTGGTTTTTTTTTTTTCACAAGAGCACTTGATTTGCTTATAAAAAATTAAATTTTGGATTAACATCTTGTAGCTTTTCTTATGGATCAGCCTGTACTTTTCATGCAGAAATGTAGGAAAAATTCATTGTGGGACACAAGTTATGCAACAATTCCAGCCAAAGGCATTCATAGATACACCACCAGTTCTGAACAACTTTATTTTCACAGATACTGTATTTTCATAGGTGGACGTAATCATATATGTATGTGTTGTATACATACTTGTAATAACAACTGGGAAATCAAATAGCAGATCCAGTTGCAAAGAGTCTGATTTTCTTTCTAAAGTGGAATGTTTTCTCTTTGTGCTCCCTCATGTGACCAAACTACAGGCAGAAATCTTCTGTTTAAGTTTAAGACATCTGTCTTGTCTGGTAGATGTTGGCTTCAGATAAACCTGTCTGACATCAGTTGAAACAGAGATACTTCTCCATTTTCTGATTACCCAAAGGATTTGGCCTAACTATCTCTGAGATGAAGTGTTCAGTGTGTTATGTTTTTTGTAATAGTTTGTTTTTAATAAAGAGATTTTAAATTGCAAGAATTTTGAAAATGTCTATAGGAACATCTTCTTTTAATTAAATCAACATTCTAATAAAAACACAAGCACTATGCAAACCTAAACTGTGTGTCCCAACTAGCCCATGTCAGGAGATTGTTAATAGTTTTCTATTCTTGGTTATTTAAGTACAGAAACCTAGATTATAGCTCATTTCATTAATATTTACATTAGCCTGAGCTAAATTTGGAATCAGAGGAAACCAGTTATCATTTGACTGTGAAAACGTGGCTATGGATGCATACCGTAAGATTGGAGAAAGGCAATGTTCACCACATTGAGTGTAGGAGACTTTTTTGTTGGCAGGTTGGAGTTTGTAGACTTTGTGGTCAGATGTCCTTTATGCTGTTTGGAACTGAAAAAAAATATCAGACTAAAATTTGAACTTGTTTGCCAGATAAGGACTGCGAAAGATAACACTTGGCTGCTTTGGTAAATTTAGATTACAATATTTGTATTGCTGTGTAAGAAAACTGTATTACATAAGCCCAGAACAAGGTAATTATGTTTAATTGTTTAAATGGCTTATTGCTAATTAGTCATGATTACAGCTGAAGAAACAATGGAATTAACGAAAGCTTTTTCCTAGTAGTGAATTTAATAGCAGTTCTAAACTTTTTCCACTTTCAGCTCTTTCCATTTCTAGATCGACCAACCAAGTGGGAGACTTTTAAAAGCAAGGAGTTTTATTTTTTTCAGCTAACAGAATTATTTTCACTTTATAGCCTGATACTTCAAAGCAGTTTTCATATCTAAGATTATGACTGCTTGATATCTGAAGTCTGTGTCATCCTCTGTTAACATTCAGAGTGCTAATGTCCTTCAGTTTCCTAAAAGGAGCTATTTTATTCTTTTGAAGCTGAAAATGGAAAGAAATGCTGTCCTTGGAACACAAAAGTAAACTGTGGTACTTCATGCTTTCTTCTGGAAATGCATAGATACAAATAGGACACCTGTAGAGAGAAATCAATTGCTTAGAGATATGGCTGCATTTACTTGGGGAACAGGGTTGCTTAGCCTTTCTGCAGTCAGTTGGCGTTGCCCAGTGTGCATGTTGGTCCTGGAAAGAACAAATTATTTTTTCAGAACAAATGTGTAGATTCAACCATTTGATTGTAAAATCTCAGTTCTTTTTTCCTTTTTTGAAAACGTTTTAAGCAATGATGGACATCTGTACTCAGTTTGGTTCCCAGCTTCTGTCTAGTTACATGAGTCTGCATTTATTTTAATAATAAACGGGTATTTACCACTGTGTAAGAGTAATGCAGTAAACAATGCATTTAGTTTCTCTAGCAGGAGACAAAACTCATTCTGAATTACCTGTATGCTCTGTATTCTGAGCCACTCAGAGTTTTGTGGTTGTTTGCATGTTCAGGGAGCTGTGGTTCTTTGTCAAGGAGTCCTGCTCCTTCAGTCCACAGCTGAGATGTAACCTTGCCTTCTTGGTGTGTGTGCTATGTGGTCTCCCACTGCTTTTTTTTTCAATAAAACAGAATGTATAAATATGCCAAATGCTGACTGTTTAGTAAACTTACTAGTGACTGTAACAATACTGTGATGTCACTTACGAGTTGTCATATACTAAAAACTGATAGAATGTTCTCTTTCATGCACTGAATTTTGCCCAGCATTGGCAGCAGCACTGACAGTGAGTCAAGAGTCAAGAACAAACTGAATGTTTAAAAAGTCAGCTCTTAGTTTTCCTCACATTTTTGATGCTCGCTTTCCTGGGCTTTCATTCACCATGTGTTGTTTTTTGTCCATGATGATAAGCATTTTCTTCTGTTTTGTGTTTGTTTAGTTTATTTTGCACGTTAGAATTATGCCCTATGAGCATAATTAGACGAGGTTTTGTACTCTAAGCCAGCTTTGTAGGCTACCATCAGAAAATGGAGTTTTCTTTGCTGTTCTTTTTATCTCCTTGTTCTCCAGCTCTCAGCTTAGTGGTTTGACCTTTTGCATAAGCTATTTTTCATCAGCATTTGCCAAGGTTTTCTTAAACACTTTAGCAGTGCTTTGCAAGCACAAAACAGAAATGTTAACTATTTCATTCTTTATTTTATCTGTATTCTGTTGACTGACTTTTTTTGGGAAGTAAAGGAGTCCATAATCTTGGTCTGAGAAGGCCTGAATGTTAGGAGCTGTAATGCATATAGAAGTGACTTCTGATTCATTGTTTCAAATTCCCCTTTTGTTTCGAAACTTGTAATGCAGTACTTGTGCATTTCTTTATTTCTTTGTAGGTCACATTACACTTGACTCCAATTTCATCAGTGCATATTCACCAGAAGCCTCTGGTGTTTCTTCTCAACTCACCTTTGCCTCTGGTCTGGAAGCTAAAAACAGAAAGACTGGCACCTGGAATCCGCAGAGTTTTCTTTGTAAGTATGCATGGTCCTCTGGCCCGCTCTGTATCACAGCTATTTGTCACACAAAGCACAAAGTTAATGGCATTCATTTGGAAAATTTTTAAACATATGTTAAGAAAGGCAAGTTAACAGGAGGTCAAGTTTCAGTGTCAGGCTCTGGGGAGCAGTTAGGTGGTAGGGCAAAGCAGTTTGGAAAAAGTACCCAATTACCTGTTATATGAATTCAAGTAAAAGGAACCAAAATTGCTTTTTTTTATAATCTGCATATTGGGTAGTTATTAACAGCAGCAGCAATTCCAGTTCACGAAGTTGTGAGGTTATAACAGATTGCCTGTTCTGATTAGAAAGTTTGATAAACAATGCAAAAACCCTTCAAAGCAATGGGAAATGTTACGGTGAATGCCTATTGTGCAGTCTGTGAACAAACAAAAATTTGTATGTATTGAGTTCAAGATATGTTTGTTTCTAGTGAAGCTTGATCTATTGAAATGACCTAACTAAGCCTAGAATGAAGTCATTTTTATTTCTCAGAAGGACTGGAGTGCTGCTTAAAATGTTATGATCCAAATATTACCTAGTATTTGTAAATCATGTCCATACAATTTGCCAGGACATTCAAGTTTGCTATTTGTAGTGAAACAGACAAGTTGTTTGGATTAAATTTTTAATGTGTGACATCATGTCTAATCATGAGTTGTCGTTATTAAAGTTGCAGCTTTTACTATGTTCAACTCTAATTGCAGAACTAAACTTGATTATTTTTAGCTATGTCCTTATAGGGTTCAGTTTTGCTCTTCCAGCATAGCTGACTGTGGTAGGCATTGACTGCTTCTGCACTACCTGATGGGAGGGAACTCAGTGGTGTCACTGTGCACTGGCAGGAGGAGAAGGTGCTTTGTGCTGCTGCAGTTAGCACACTGGGAAGGGACACTTGTCTCTGTTGACTTGGTGTAATGGTGACTCCATAAAGTTCTCTAAGAGTCCCGTTGTTCACAGGATATCAAAAGTTTTTCTGGGATTGATTTCTTTTTCATAGAATCATAGAATCACAAGGTTGGAAATAACCTGTAAGATCATCTAGTCCACTGCCAGGGACGGTGACTCCACCACCTCCCTGGGCAGCTATTCCAGTGCCTGACCACTCTCTGAGAGAAAAAGTTCTTCCTTATGTCTAATCTAAACCTCCTCTGATACAACTTGTGGCCATTTCCCCGTGTCCTGCTCGTTGCCTGGGAGAAAAGGCCAAATCGCTCTTCACCACAACCTCCCTTCAGGAAGTTGTAGAGTGCAATGAGGTCTCCCCTGAGCCTCCTCTTCTCCAGACTGAACAATCCCAGCTCCCTCAGCCGCTCCTCATAAGACTTGTGCTCCAGACCCCTCACCAGTTTCGTTGCCCTTCTCTGGACACGCTCCAGGACCTCAACGTCTTTCCTGTAGTGAGGAGCCCAAAACTGAACACAATACTCGAGGTGCGGCCTCACCAGTGCTGAGTAGAGGGGGATGATCACCTCCCTGCTCCTGCTGGCCACGCTATTTCTAATGCAGGCCAGGATGCCATTGGCCCTGTTGGCCACCTGGGCACACTGTCGGCTCATGTTCAGCTGAGTATCAACCAACACCCCCAGGTCCCTCTCTTCTTCAGTCATCCAGCTACTCATCCCCAAACCTGTAACGCTGCATGGGGTTGTTGTGCCAAAAGTGCAGGACCCGACACTTGGCCTTGTTGAACCTCATCCCATTCATCTCAGCCCAGCGGTTCAACCTGTCTAAATCCCTCTGAAGGGCCGCCCTACCCTCAGGCAGATCAACACCACCTCCTAGCTTGGTGTCATCTGTAAACTTACTGAGGGTGCACTCAATCCCCTCATCTAGGTCATCAATAAAGATATTAAACAAGATGAGCCCCAGTACTGACCCCTGGGGGACACCACTTGAAACGGGTCACCAGCTTTCCTTCCATCAAGGTACAAGAGTAGAAAGACCTTTAGTATTTTGACTTGTGAAGGACTCTGTCCTGTTCCCAGTGCAGTTTGTTTTAAATAAAAAAATGATATTGTATTTTAAAGGTGTTTTAAAGGTAAAATCTCAATTTTTCTCACTAACATTTTAGAGACTCTTAACTGTTATCTTCTTGTTGACCGTTCATGGTATGTGCCCTTAACATAGCCAGCACAGTTCAGATGTGCTCAGAAATTGACTGAAGATGATGATGAACAGCAGTATGATGAGAGTCCTCGATCTTCTTGTGGCCAAAAGAAACAACACCTTTCACCAGTTAATTAAGATTTAGTCATATTTTCAGTTTAGTTTTGATCTCCTCTTGCAGTTGCTATACCATCACTCCCATTTCAATTCAGCTAATTTGTTTTCAGCCCTCTCTTCTCCTCTCTTCAGCATTTTCCTTCTTCCTTTGCCTTGACTTTGGAATTGAAGAGACTCTGCTGAGAGCTATCGATTTCTGCTTAGCAGACCATGCCAGTGTTCAGACTGTGGCTGTGCTGGACTTGCTTAGCTTGGCTCAGTGGCCTGCAGTAAGGCACGGAAACAATAGGAATGTGTCTAAGGCCTTAGCTGCCAAAACTGTACGATTAGCCAAGTGTTTGCTTCAGAAAAGTGCTTCAATCTCTTCTGACTTAAAACAGACTTGAAAGCAAAAACAGTCTTGAAAACTTGAGCAGCAGCAGTCATGATTTGTGCCAAAAAAGGCATTATAAGTTTATTTCAATCTCTTATCAAGGACTCATCAACCTTCCTATACCTCATATACCGGTTTCTCAGTAGTTATGACTTGTGTTAGTTGGCTGAATAACTTAACCTGTGGTAATAGATTATTACCCTTCCACAGTTCCACTCTGCTCAAAAAGATACATATGTTGTTTTGTCTATATGTTTCTTTCAAAAAAATAAAACAACGCAGAATCATATGGCACAGAAAATTATGGGAAATGGAGAAAAAATCTTGACTTGTGCACAGGTACCCCTCAAAGAAATAGATCAGCTCTAGTTTGGCAGCAGAGCTGCTTGTCTGTGTTAGGCCATGCCACACTGCAGTCACTAGTGCAGCCTCCAACCTGAAGAAGCAATCTGCCTCTTTGCAGAATCAGGGGTTTTACTTCCAGGTACTTTCAGGTGAGTCATGGAGCAGACAGACATACTTCTACTCTCCCTTCTTCCTTACCAAAGCCGTCAATAAGTTCCAGAGAATTAAGCTTCAATGTGTAAATCACAACCTTAAGAAGCATGGGATGCAAAATTGGCTTCATTGGCTCATCTTGTTTGAAAATACTTGGCTTATACATGTACTTCTGCAGTTACATCTTGTTCATTCTCCTTACGCTTACAAGCCAGAAACAGGGTATTTTGAATCATAAAGGATTTCAAATATAAAAATATGTTTTGATGTCTGTGAATTCTATGCTCCAAACAGGAATGTGTGTCATGCATACCATAGGAGTGTCATAACTATTGTGTCTGTCTCTATGGAAGCCTGAGGCATGATAATCATTGTCTTTCCAGCCTCTCCTTCTGACATTTCATACAATATGTTCATTCACAATTTTATTAATATGCTGTATGTAAATTGTGAATTGCAATGTTTATTGATTGAGCCTAGTTAGTAAGTAAAAATGTTTAAATGGCAACTTCTGGGACTTGTTAGTGGTAAAGAAAACACTCCTGGAGCCAAGTCCTGACTGTTTATTTCTTACAATTACTAACTGTTAAATTTGCCCCTGCATAGCACCATAATATTTAAGTCATTACAGCGAAGTTATTTGAATAAATAAATATACAAATTATATTAAAAGATCAAAAGCTATTTCTAAAAAGGGGGGTAACTCTAGGATATGAGCAGATAATAAAACAATCTGTGAGATGCTGTTAGTACCCTTGTACAGGTGGAGAAAATAATGTTAGCTGAGGTTAAACAATATTTCTGTTGCAGCAAACAGTAGAACTATGGCTGTGTATTCTTGGTATCCTTGTTAGAAAGATACTTTGCTCCCCTCAGTCTGAATTCATTGTTTGAGTTTCCACTGCAAAGGTTGATTGAAGAGAACAAAGGTAAGGGGTCTCAGATTGCTTGCTGATTTTTTTTTTTAATTTATTTTATCTTTCAATCTGTATATATGGAAAAGAATGAAAAGATTTAAAGCTTGTGTCAGCATATACTCAGAAGACCAGGAAAGCATACAGCAGTAGTTCTGAGTCAGTCTGGAGTTCACCTTCTTTCCATATAGCTAAAAGCTGGCATTGTTGACTTGGGCCAGGTCCTGCATTATACAGAAGTTTAAAATGAATGGCGGAGAAAATCTGTCCTCCAGGCACATGGTTAAACTGTAGAAGAAAGTACAAAGTACTTTGTAAATTATTATTTTCTTCCCCAAACAGTGCAATGGATGGAAGCACAGTGACGCTTACAATACTTTGGAGGAAGGCGTCTGGGATGGTTCTTAAGGGATTTCTTTACTTATTCATTGCCTTTTTGCTGTTATTGCACTGATTTCTGCATCTGTAAATCAGACAAAACATTAGTGAATAGTCCTAAGAAAAAATGTTGGTATCTTGATCAAAACTAACTTAAGATATCTAAATAATAATTATTTTCCTGGTAGGTTCATTTGTCAATTATATAAATGCAATTCATGAATTCACTCTGAACTGCCTGAATTGCATTCAGCTGAGTTACTCACATAGTAATTATCTAGATGGAGAGTCCAAAGGAACTACATAATATGGAGAAGGAAAAGCCAGTAAATAGAAGTAAAACAGACACGTTCTGTATTCTCAAGTCAAAAGTGATGCAGTAATGATTATAGAATTGTAATGCTTTGTTTGGTATACATAATATTCCAGTGCTGTGCAAGACAAGGAAGTCAGGTGTGTTTCAATAGCCATATTTTAGTGCACAGGTGTTCTTGGAAACTACAGACACTCTTGTGCTTTGTGTACTCTTTTTTTTTTTTTTTTTTTTTTTTTTTTTTTTTTTAAATGTGAAAGTACTCACATAGAAAATAAATTAGAAAACAGATGCTTTTCCTGAGCTTTGACTCCTGTTGTAGCTGAGTTCTCTCAGGTTACCTGGGAGAAGGCAGAAGGGTGGAGAGTGATTATTGAAGCTGTGGAAGTGCCAAAAAAGGCAAATTTCTGCACGAGGGTTACAGAAAGTAAGTACATGGTGACTGTCTGGTACGGTGTTAATGTTGTATCTGGCTTAGATAAGATTATTTTCAAAGAGCCTACGTGAGTTATGTATATCTTAATGGGTTAAGTTGGTGGTGCCAGCAAGTCCTGAGTTTGTTGTCATGATGCTGAAAATCAACAGACCTAATTATCGTACTATTTTAATTTGAAAACACCTGAAATATGTGAGTGCATGAAGTCTGCCTGACCTAAGTCGCTGAAAATCACCACTTTGACTACTGATGTATCTAGACATATTAGTCTGATTGGATATTCTTACATTCTCACAAAAATACAATAGCTTGGGGACTGGGCCCTTTCTGTTGGAGAGTTCCTAGGCTGAACCATCAGCCCCCTCTAGGAAGAGCGGCACGCAGATGGGAAAGTCTGCTTAGTTCAGCAAGGGGAATATTTAGCACCTGTGCTAAATACTGCTTTTTCTTCAGTAGGAAGAAATTGTAGGCCAGAATTGTACCGGAAGGAGGCAGAGGGAGAGAGAGTACATCTTCACTGGGGATTAGCCTGGTTAGATTACAACAGATCTCAATTTCATGTAAGCTAGACAACACCTGCAGAAAATACTTCTACCTTTGATCCTTTTACAGGCCAATTTTGCAGAAAAACCTGACCAGACTTTTCCCACCACCACACTTTTAAATTTCTGTATAACAAAATAATTTCCTCCCTTCCCCCGAAGTCATTATTTCACTCCTTCCCTAAAAGCAGTTTATTAAGAACATGTCTTGGCAGAAAACCAGAAGGTTTATGAAGCTGCCCAGAAAGAGGGTTTTGCAGATGCTGCTCGCTAGTGATTTCTCTCTTCAGATTTGTTAGCTTTCTCAATTGCTTTTATAGCCTAGGAACGTCTTTATTGGGCAAGTGAAACTAATCAGAATTAAATGAAAAAATGGACCCCAATCCTTTTTGCTTTCCTGAGAGAAATCACTGTTAGAGTAGATGCCCCACCTCCTCCTCCCCCCAGAAGTCTGAATATCTACTTCATAGTACTGCTTATAGTATTTGGTTAAGGATGTGGTGCTTCAGCTCTGAGTTAGTTATTCAGGTAATTGGCTGAATAAGAGTTATGGATGCGAAAGCACTTAAGAAGTGAATAACCTGACAGGAGATTGGTAAAACGGAGGAAGCAACAGTAATAAAAATAAATGCAAAACCAGATCGTGTGCTGTTGTTTTGAGATTTGAGGAGAAAAAAAAAAAAGAAAAAGCTGTAAAGAAAAATGAGTGATAGAGTGATTGAGTTTAATTATTAGTCATCTGTTTATTTCTAAGAAAAAAAAAAAAGGGATGGTCTTATTTCTTCAGCCAATAGCTAGTGTATTCCTTTTACTTCATATGGCTGACATATTTTGGGTCTCTGCCACCAAACCACAAGCTGCTCTATGGTTTGCACTAGATTTTGGATGACTGACAAAACTCACTGAAAAACAAGTGCTATTTGTTTTCCTGTGCCTAGAATTTAACGGGAAATCAGGAGACTAAGTTTCCAATCACTTGCTAAACAGACCCAGATGCGAACAGAGCACTCTGCTAGAAGAGTGAGAAAGGATAGGAAGTGCATGACTAGTGATATAGTATAAATAGTGACCTTTCACTGTTCAAAGTAAAATGCTGTAGGTTTTCAGCGTTGTGTAACAGTGTGAAGAGGAATTTAAAGGGACGACTGCATTTCCACAGAATCCTGGGTTTGTTTTTTGTTTAAATCTTCATAGTTCTTCTACTTAGTAGCAGGAAATAATCCCATGGTTGCCCTTTTCCACTTGGCAGAGTTCATGTTTCCTCTTCCCCTTCCCATACCATTTCCATGCTTTTTGGAAGGAATGTGAAAATACCATTAAGTGTCTAATTAAAAGCAGCGTTTAGTAAACAGTAATGTTTATTATGCTTGTCACAACTGTAAAATTCCTCAGACAATGTCTAATTTAGCCTGATTTACCTCCTGACAAAGTCATGCTTTTCTAGTCTGTAGAACTGTTTTCCTCCCAGAAATTTCAGAGACTATATATGAGAGCTGTTCTTGGCAATCAGCTGGAAGGATTTTGTCAGAAGTAGAGATGGTAGAAAATGAGAGTGCTTAATACATGTGTAACAGTGTTGCATTGTCTGCATTCAATAAGGTGGAATGTGAAAGAGCACAATAGTCCTAGTAAAGCAGCTTTAAATACTTGCATTTTTTTGATTCAAAAGTTCCTTCAGGAAATGTTAGAGGGGAGAATTTATATTTTTGACTTATGAAGCTATGTTCATAGCAAAGAATTCTGTTTGTGGTAGCATGATGTCCCAAAACAGGGGACTTTTTTTACAGCACAGAAGTATCTTTTGCTTTCAGTGTAAAGCACTTTAATCTGGAAAGAAATATTTCAAAATTCCCAAGTTGCTGGTAAATACCAGAGGAATCTATGCAAGTCTGTGTGCCTTAGTTTCTCCTTTCATGGAGTGGTCAGGCCCTCTTCTTTTTTGGAGCTTGGTATGCTAATGCTATCACAGTTCATATTAGATTCTCTCATGTCCTAAGTGATTTAAGCCATTTTTCAAAACTCATGCTTAATGCTTGGTGTTTCATTAAGCTTCGAGGGTGGGCTGTATTCATGGGTCATGGCTCCAACAAAAGCTTTGTCTGCATCCTGGGCTTTATGTTAAATCGAGTTGAAAGAGCAAGGAAAGAAACAACATTCTGGCAATTGGAGATTGGAGTGGACCCATTCTGCAATAGGCTGAAGTGTTTGGAGACAGATTCCTGTGCTGATTTTTGTCTTTTCTATACTGTCATAGTTCCTTCCTGTCCTCACTTGCTTCAGTTGATGGGGGTTTTGAAAGTGGAAGTTCACAGAAGCAAGCAGCACATTTTGGCAGACTACTGGTGTTAGTGACGCAGAGATAATAAATCACAACAGGTTGTTATTTAGTCACTGATTCCAGTGGAAAGTATAGCTACACTTGCCTAGATATGCTTTAATTCACTCCTTCTCTAGCTAGGTGGAATCTAGCTTGAAACTAAATCCCTGAAAAAGCGTCTGCTAACTTATTTTGTTCAGATCAACTTAATGTGTTGAACCTATTAAGATGGTATTAGATTACCGTGAGGTGAGTGAACAGTTGCCTGTGTATGTTAAACTCCTGCTGAGCCCTGAACTTTGGGGACAGATTTATCCTTCATGTCATTTTTTTTTTCTTTTTCCTTTTTATCATGATTCTTTCTATGGTGGTTCTGAAAATTGCACTTGCTTTGATGTGGTTTCAACTTAGATGGAAAATTTCTGGATTTTCTTTCCAGATGCGCAATTGTGGTCCCACGGGGTTCTAATTCCTATCAGGTTCTTTGATAGTTGGTGAACTCAACATCTCTTCAGAAGCAGAATTAAAATCTGCAGATAAGATAATGCTATTTCTTTCACATTTGTTCTAAAAACAGTGAGAAAAGGAAGTGGAAGTTTGTCATGATTTTAAGTGGTCTTGAGAACACCAAACTGAAAATGAAAAAAAATATACTGCTATCTGAAAGCATCTTATCTCTGTGGTTTGTAGGGAATAATGCAAAGCTGATAGATGCTGCACAAATGTGCAGCATGTTTTATGTTGCACCTGATTTCAAAAGCAGCCACTTACCAAGAATTGCTCTGTTTGTGATTATTGTATGCTGCTTTTTTTTTTAAGCAATAAAGGAAATATTTTTTGAGTTTCAGGGTACTTGATCTTTCTCCATTTCTGGCTTCGCTTTTTCTCTGTAAGAGGTCTGAAGTCTGTCAAAGTACATTATCAAAAAAGCTACTGAGTCCTGACTCTGTGTAGGCTGCTATGAAAGTTGGTGCAAGATTTTTACTTCTACTCTGTGTGGATTTACTCCTGACGTGTTCTGTCACGGGTCTGATACTATCTAGAAACATTAAAGGGTGCTGCTTTTCTTCTGCTGATTTGTTTGTTCCGTTATGGATGGCTTTGTTGGTCACTTGTGCTGGAGGGACCTTGGTGAGTGGCTGTTGCTGTGAGGAGAGGGAACGATTCATGCTGTGGATACTTAACTTTGTGTTTTGAGTCAACGTCCAAAGGTATCTGACTCTCTCTCAAGGCTAATTTATGAGCTTGCTTCCTACTTGGGTGTTCTGAGTTACAGCTACATTAAATTCTTAAAATGTCATAAGGCAAACAAAAAATAATATCCCCAATATATCAGGTTCAAAGAAAAGAAGAAAAAAAAAAAAAGACAGAGAACTTTAAAGAGAGAAGGAAATAGGTAAAATAAGAAACAGAAGTTGCTGTTTTGAGTGGCTGTAGTGACATGCTTACCAGTGAGATGACTTACGGTTGGTTCTGAGGTGTTCCTTCCGGCGAGCAGTAATTGGCGCAGTTTGGCACTTAACGCCAGGTAGCTGATGTCCCAAGGTGCCTTGGCAGCACTGCAAGAACAATTTTTGTGAGACTGGAAAGTTTTTTTTAGAGACACATAAAGGTTTGGTTGTTTTTTTTTTTTTCAGGATGAGAGTTTCCTTGAAGTTTCCTTGCCTCTGTACAGTGCAAAGAAAATTTCTGTTTCTCCCAAGGACCACTAAGTTACATCTAAGTAGTAGTATGTGTAATTAAAGTAGATTCCTAAATATGTTTTACTACTTGATAGAAAGCTCAGAGTTTTGTAGCAAATGCAAGATGCTGCACTTGATCCTCATTCCCCTTGACAGCAGAGCCTTTTGAACTGCATTCCTTGCTGTGGAATACCGCTGTCTGTGGACGGTGTATTTTGGGCCTGCAAACTGATTTTCCACATCAGACTTGGAAGTTCCTCATTTAGCCTCAGAAATGTGGCAAAGCATGTAGATGACCTCAGCAACAGGGGATGTTTCTGGTGCAGTCATCTTTAATGCCCGCACAACAACAGGAAGAAATAGAGCTGGAGCGCTTTTTCCACTCTGCAACCTCTAGAAGTAACCACTGCAGGAGATGAAGTTGGGAGATGAGAGTGAACGTGGTGGCAGTTTCTTAATCAACCATTGGGCTGGGTAATGTGCGCTCACGTTAAAATTGTTGACATATTTCTAAGCATGTAAAGCATTCTTTTGTTTGAATGCTCTGGCTGCCATGCCTGAAGTACTTCCAAGAGGGCTGCTTTTGTTTTTTTCTGAAGAGTAAGTAGTTAATGTTTGAAGCAGGTGTTGAAACAGTGATGGTCGCCTTTTTTGGAAGAGTTTGTTGAATTCTTTCCAGAAAAAATAACGTGCTTGGCCCACTTAACCTTACCTTAGGTCCATGTAGTAAAAATCCTAACATTGGCAGGAACAGCAGAACTCTGCTTCTTTTAAAAATGTAATAGTGAAACCATTAATTTCTAATTGTCTTCCGTCTGTGATTAAAAAATGAATGATGATAAGCTTCATGTCTATATAAAGATGTTTACTATATGATCATTAGTTGAGGATGTTAGTGAGAGACTTGGTGATTCTGCTTTTTGTCTCCCAGTTTCTCTCTAGTAAGACTCAGAAATTTCAGTGTGGTGTTCATTGATAGGATCTGTCCTGCAGGGAAACATTTGTCTTGCCCCAGAATTATGCTGAATATTTGCAAGTTTTAATTAGTAATAAATGGAAAGCCAAGACCTTTGAGGAAGAAACCTATTGTTAATAGACACTTAAATATTTCATATCCTAAATAGAAAATACAGTGAAAATGCATTATTGCAAGCAAATGCATTTCTTTAGACAATATTTTAGAAGTGTTAATATTTTCCTCTCCAATTTTCCTTAAATGTCTTAAAAGGTTACACTGAATTCTTTTCTCTGACACTGACCATGGAAAATACCAGGCCTATTATAAATTGTGTAAATGAACATCAATTGCTGTCACTCTTAGATGCACTGTAGGAATTTTTTGAGGCAGTTACGGAATCTTGGTTCCTGGCAGTGGAATGCCAGTATCTATCCAATGTACCTGTAAAATAGTAACTGATGAAATCCTTAAATCCAGCAATTTTTACTCACAGGAGAATTTTCTTTTTTAGGCCAGGGCTCTACAAAGATGTCCCATGTGTTTGGATAGAAAAGACAGCATAGTTAAGAGGTGCTGCATAGGCTGTCTCCGCATGACCTGTCTTGTACTGACAGTGTAGTCTTTGTCCTGTAAGACTGGGCACTATGATCCAATGTTATTATGGAGATGCTCCATGAAAACCCATTCATGGTGTAACTGCTTCTAAGTAATGGAATTACAAAGTGAATACTATTTGCTAAGTGCCGTCATATGTTGCCATCTGTTCCTAGTATTGTAGGAGAATCCTAGATTTTCTCTTACGTTGGAGTCCACTTTCTTATTTGGTAAGGATGGTATTTTCTGCGTTACAGAAGATAAGGATTAATTTAAAGGAAATGTGTTCTGATGGTCATATGAAAAACAATTAAGGAAGATCATTTGGAACTGAAACAAATGTTAGTTTAAACTTTGAATGCTATTCTGGTGGGGGGAAAAAAGTCTTCTCTTGAGCAGAGTGTGATACATAGATAATAAATGCCAACATAATAGCTGGAAGCATGGAGAAGAACTTTCGAAATTCCTTCCATGTGCCAAAGGACATAATTTATGCGTTTACTTAGACAAATACCTGTATGTGCTAAACTGCTCAACAAGCTGATATAGAACATCACAAAATAGTGCTGTGAAGTGAACTGTAGATACAGGGAAGATAATGGCTGGTTGTTATTAGTTAATATTAACTAATTGGAGCCTGACTTCATGTAATTTGTTTAAATAATTGCTATTGATTGTTTAAAAGACTAGAGGGGTACTTATCACCATTATCCTGTGATAGTGTGTAAATAATACTCAGAAGGGGTTGGAAATCGTTGCACTGTGCTTTTTACTCTTTTGCTGTTAGTTTTGAATTCAAGGAAGTAAGGAAGTAATACTTTTTTTTTTTTTTTTTTTTTTTAACAAAGAAATCAAGTTTACTAGAAAGCCTTGATGTTGCAGCAGTATATATTAATATTGGGATACTTTCTGCCTCCAGGCTTCTGTCTGATTTGTGCTCAGGTGCAAGAAGTGATACACTCTATATTTTGACAATTTTAAGCACTGTTTTAGTTTTTCTGGTCAAGACATAAGTTAATACAACCTATTTATAATGATTTTTCTAAAGATGCGAGTCATCTGCTTTATGTGCTAGATCAAAGCATTTCTTTTCTTACTCTAAGTAAAGCAGTAGTGTGTATAGCCTGTTTCATTTCTAACAGTGTCTCTCCATTGGTCTTTTCACTGTGCCTGAACTCATGTTCTTTTGGATTTGGAAGACCTTCGGATTCGGATTACCTCAGTAGTTCCCAGGTGTATTGAGCTTCACATACTTCTCTCCCTTCACTTACCTGGACTCTGTTGTTTTAACCCCCTCCCATTTCCCTGCTGTCTTCCTGCTCTCCCCTTCTTCTCCTGTTCTGCCCACGTGCAGCATTATTATACTCTTGTCAGCAGCTGACATCTGAAACTGGTTTAGAGACCCTTTGATTCAGCTGCCGTATACACTCCAGCCGAACTGATAGGTTGGGAACACTTGCTGTTTAAAACAACTACATTAAAGTAAATAATCTCTGCAAATGAATCATTATGCAGATGTTAAAATGCATGAAATTTAGACATGAAGTTGGAAGTAAGCTGTAAACGTGCAGCTGATTTGGGTGTGCCAGATGATGTTGCTTAAACAGGCTGCATGTCTGTGTGGATAAATGTACCGCATTAAAATTGCGTTTTTATTTTCATCAGGTGTCTTCAGGTTCCATTGTTTGGTTCGAGAAGGGAAATTTCTCTTTGTCAGCCGAAATGGAAGAAAAGAATTTTCCTGAGAGAAACGAACATCTGTTACAGTGGGCCCAGAAGGAATATGGGGCAGTGACATCTTTCACCGAACTCAAAGTATCAAGAAACATCTATATTAAAGTAGGAGAAGGTAAACAAAAAGAAAACAGGCAAACAAAACTCAACAGAAATGTTGGAACTTCTCAATCTTGAGAATAAATTTCATTGTAGTATTTCATTGTTTTTTGATTTTGATTGTTAAACAAACCTCTCATTTTCCAAAGAGATATGTTATGAAGAAGATGAGGCAGAGAAAATCAGGTGTAAAGACCAGACGTTAGGTTTAGTCAGTTTTTTAATGAATTTTAGTGCCATAATTTTATGCTTACAAATTCAGGTACAGGATCACTGGCTATAATCTTACAAGAAAAAAAAAATTGCATTTTTAAAGAAATATACTACTTGTGGTGATTGTTTGGAGTGTAGAACCTGAGGAAAGTTTCTATAAACTTTCTGAGGGCTATTTCTAGAAATACCTGAGTTGTCTTTTGTTTTTCTTATTCCCTTGCATAAGGATACAGACTACTCTGAGCAAAGAATTATTGTCTTTCTCATGAAGATAGGTCATCTCGGGCTGATCTGATGTCTTTGTGTATTTTTACCCTGAGGATTAAGATTTCCTGTCCCTATGAGCTGGGCTAAAGGGAGCTGGGAAAGTACTGCAGTGCCTGAGGGATTTCATGGCCCATGTTAGGGTGGGGCTTTGGCTGTGTCTGTGCAGCTGAACAATATCAGAAAAATATAAAAATATGATTCTATGCAGTAGCTTCTGGATCATGCTTATATTATCATGCTACAGATATCTTCTGCAAGAGATTTGTATCTGAGCTGTTCTTAAGTTATAGTGATACAACAGGCACAGCTTTTCGCTATGATCTTGGAATAAGGCTGTTGGTTCAGGAGAGTTTTATAAACTACTTATCTTTATTCAAATTTATTTTCTGGAACACATATAGAGAGCAGAAGAAATTTATCAGCAAAAGCAGCTTTCCGTTATAGTACAAGATGATGGGGGGTGAAATTTGCTTTATTTGCAGGCGTGGGATGTGATAAGATTTCAGTGTTCATTACTTAATGGCTTGTTTCAGTGTTCCTTTAGTTCTTTGAAGATGCCATTCAAGTCTAGGCTAAACCAAATGCAATGAGAATAAAGGCTGGTAAAAGTGAGTTGGAGCTGTTCTTTGCATTGCAGCTAGAGATCCAGCTGTTTTGAAATATTAGAAATCAGTAGAAGAACACTTTTAACAAAAGTACTGGGGGACTGAGCATTGACTAGCACCAGCAGACTCTGTGACTTAGTATCACTTCAGCAGTATTTCTAGAGAAGCTGCTGCAGAGTGGAACTAGTTGGCTACCAAAAAAAAAAAAAAAAAGCGAAAACCAAACCCAAAGTCTTCTGTGGCAAAAACACCTAATCCTCACCACCTGTATACCATCATTAGATTTCCTGAAGCATAAGGCTTGTCTCCCCAAATCAGAGCATGGCTGTGTTGGTTTTATCCAAAACATGCCAAATTTGTACAGGATTCCCCTGCATGATTTTTGTTCTGCTTGGCACCAGTCTTGTATTTTAATGCCAGAAGATCATTCAGAAATACATTTATTAGGTTATTAAAGTGCTCTTGGAACATATGTATGGGAGTATGGTCTCCATGTTACAGAGATAAGCATTCAATTAGATATGTCAAAAAACATATAAAATTGTTTGTTGATTTGCTCATCTCCAGTTAAACAAAACAGCTAAATATGAGAGCTTTGCATCGTGTTTAGAGTATATTTAAACACAATTTAATTAGGAGTTAAGTACACAAAATGGAACTTGGCAAGCAACCAACATCAGTTTCTGAGAAGGCTCCTACAAACTAGCTCAACTGTAACCATATTTGATTTAGACTTGAATTTTTGGCAGAAGAAATAAACGGGCGGGGGGAAGTGGAGAGATCATGCACATGTATTCCTGCATAGGAGAGGGTCAGATCTTGAACTGTAGCAGTCATGCAAGAAGTTCTATGAAAAACACGTGGGACAGGGACCTGATCTGCTTCTCTGCAGAGTGAACAATGGAATCAGTGAGTTCCACAAATCACAGTGTATGCTGATAGGCAGCTCAGGCTTTTCCTACAAAAATCACACTACGCAGTCAGGTACCCTCAGTTGCCAGTCTCTGAATTCATGGCTAGAGGTACTCATAAAAGAAGAGGCTGCATGAAGTCATTCATTCTACACAGCTGATACAGAATTTAATGTGGGTAGTTAAATGAATACTGCCATTTTATCTTTATTCATGTTAAAAATATCTGAAATTGGAAGACATAACATTTTAGAAGTTGGTGCTCTAGCTGAATACAAGGAAAAGAGAATTCAAGCCAGAGGAAAAAAAAATCTGAAAAAGGATGATCTGTCATGGAATAAAACTGCTTCTGATGCCATGAGTCTCTGAAATCAGTTTTAAGGCTGTGAGTGAAAGGCAGCTGAGTATGGAAGCCTGCCAAAACTGGGTCAGGGCCAGGCACACCTGAATCTTATTGATTCCATCCATCAAGAGCCTGAGTGTGGCTGATCCAGCTCTGCAGGGGTGGTGAGCACAGTGGAAACTTAACCAGGCTAGACTGAGAATTTTGAGCTGGGAGGCCCACGGAGTAGGGGTGTTGTGGTCAGCTGGACTTCTGTGATAAAAGAGGTGACAAAGTGATAGCCATGATAATTGCTATCAGATCCTAGAAGGCTGGACTGCTCACAGAAAAAGTGATGTTAGAGCATATTTTTCTATAGAAAAGAAGCTGATTTAGTTCCTTGTGGCTTAGTAAGATATGACATACAGGTCAGGGAGACTTATGAGTTAGCTAAATGTTACCTCATGCAGCCGGTACCACCAATCTAAATCCAGCACAGGTGCGCTAGCCTGGAGGGCAGCCTATTTTCAACACATTTAAAGCAGAGAAGGAGTCAACCGTAACAATAACAGGTCTGAAAAAGACTCCATGTACAATCTGTTTACAAACTAACACTGTGCTCCTGTCCTGGCAGAAGCTGGAGCTTCACTCCTGTTGCTGAGTTGGTGCCCTGTACTTACCCACACTTGCAGACTTGCTGGGTTTAATACTGTAGGTTTGTGCTCTGTGCTATGGTTTGTCCTGCCATTGCTTCAGCTCACTGCTTCACAGTGAGTGCTGCTAAGAGCTTCCTCCCTCCCTGCAAAGACCGCAGCTGCTTTCTATTTTTTAACGTGGTGCCACTTTAAAGTTGATGTTCTGATCTCTGTAGTGCTAAGGGCTAGTGAACTGTAAAGTGCTTCCTGCATTTTTTTTGCATGTAGAGGAGTGGGAGAGGAAAATCCCAGATACCTTGCTCATCCTCAGCTTAGAGTTTTGGAAGGTGAGCTCTGCTTGGATAGGATTTTTTTTGCTGAATTAAGCTGCTGCTGCTAAGACTGCATGTCTTGGAGAGTGATGCCTGATTAACAGCTCTCATTTGCACAAAAATTGCATGAGTTAAAGCTGGGTGTTTAAGTTTTATCCAGTTTAGCCAAGAACCTGTGGGTGATACCTAATGTATATAGAAGAGAGCAGCTGTTGTCTGTCCTCTTTAAAATGGAGGTGTTGCCCACAGGAACTCCTGGGAGCAGCCAGCAGCTGGGAACAGTCAGGGCTGCATGCTTGTGGCAAGCAGGGCTCACCAGCTGTGGGCCTACAGCTCACCTGGTGCTGTTGCAGAGGAGCCTCACCTTGGTGCCTGGGGAGATTAGGGAGGCCTGGGGCTTCTAGATGGGCTCGTGGGCTCTGTTTGATCAGTTGAATTGCAGACACCCGCAGCAACCTTTTAAAGTAACTAAAAAGCACTGAGAGGGAGAAAAAGAAGGAAAAAAAGTATGGTGACCAAAGAAAGAAGAAATGAATCTCCTTTTCTCTTCCAGCCCAAATCTTGGTAACTGACTGACAAGAGTAAATGCATTTTGGTTAAGACGGGGCAAGTAAATGTGTATATCAAGCATCTACTGACAGAGTTAAAATGAGCGCAGAAGAAAGGCGTGTGAGGAGCAGGGGCCCGGGCTGGGGAGCATCAGCGCTGGTGGCAGCGAGCAGCGGTTCCCTGAGCTGTGCTGACGCGGCAGGGAAGGGCCAGGAGCAGGAGGCGAGTGCTTTGCCATGGCCTGTGATAGCACGTGTGGTGATTACCCACACACTGCTTAGAGGCTGGTGTTTTATGGGTTTAACTGTGTTGTAGCACAGCAACTGAGAAGCAAATACATAATATCTGTGTGTAAGTATGAGCATATATATATATATAAAACTTCAGGCTCAGTATAGATCATTTGGGATCACTTTCCATTCTGTGCTGTAGTGGGAGGAGTTGGCAGGAGTGCAGCTGCATTCAAGGCTAATCTGGCAGGGCACGCACCAGATGTTGGAGGAGTGCTTTGCTTGCACAGTATGAAGAGTTACTGCCTCATGCAGCTTTGACAGGTTCTGTACAAAAGGCAATAAGGTTAAAATTCAAAGACTGCTTTGTGTAAGATCAGGAGAAGAAATTCTCCTAATTGTTTCCACTGTAGCTTGGGTCACAGGAGTCTCTGAGCTTTCTGAGAAATTGTGTACCACATGCAAATACACTTCAGGGATGATATGTCAGCTCTGATTTACGAAGCAAATGCAAACAGTGATCTCCACTGAGTTTCTAGGAATTTGTCCGCAGCTTTACATGCGTAATGCATTATATTCTTTCAGATGTTTTTCTGTTGTGCTACTGATCTTAAAAGGAAAGCCTTCTTTGTAATGCAAAGGTCAATGTGGCAATGGTTTGGAATTCTGTTCTTGTAAGACTTTGTCTTGAGCATGACACTTAGTCTTTCTGTGTATTATGGTAGTTCGTACGTAAAGCTCTCTCAGAAATGAAGTATTTATGTATGCTGCTGCTTGAAGTGCAGCAATCTAGGCTGTGCATGAGCACTTCATACCAAGACTATTTTTTTGTTTAATTTTGTACAGTAATTAATGTGCATGATCAGCTAGACAGTTAAAACCAAAAGAAAGATTATCTACTCTAGGATTTCTTCACTTCAGCAATGAGTATTATATCAACCATTTATTTCATCCTTTTCTTGCTATATTCAATTTTCCATGCGTAAGAGAACTGTGATATTTCTAGACAAAGCTGATTCTGACTACACAAAATATAGGAAAATATACTGAATATGGAAATGGAATATATTTTCTGTGATCTTTTAAATATATTAAGTTTTTAATAACAAGAAAAAAATTCTAAAGGGAGGAGTTAACACAGAAGCTTTGAGTTAATTTCAAAAGAAATATGAGAGAAGCAAATTAAATATGTTATTAATTTTGAAAAACGTTCACGTATTTTCCTTCAGTATTGTTTTCAGGTTTCTTTTGGGGAAGGGAGGGAGTTCATTAAATATTTGAATCTGTAGTTCAAAAGTATGTATTTTAGAATCACAAAATTGTTCAGGTCGGAAAAGACCTTCAAGATCATCAGGTCCAACCGCAACCTAACCATGCTACTCCAACTCTAACAACCCTCTGCTAAATCATCTCCCTGAGCAGAGGAGTGCTTTTTTTTTTTTTTTTTTTTTTTTTTTTTTTTTTTTTTTTTTTTTTTTTTTTTTTTTTTTTTTTTTTTAACAGTTACCTGCTTTTCAACATTATGGTGATTTCTCCTAAGTACTTAAGGTGGGTAACAGATTAACCTCTTGTGCTTGATATCTGCATCGTAAAATACAGTGCTGCATTGAAGTAGATGCTGTACGTACCTGAATGTAAGTGGATGTTTATGTATAAAGCTACTTATGCTTTCTTTTCTTTTCTTTTTTTTTTTTTCTTTTCAGATCAAGTTTTTCCTCCCACATGCAACATAGAAAAGAATTTTCTGTCTTTAAATTACCTTGCGGGATACCTACAACCAAAAAGAGCAGAGGGGTGCCTAATGTCTAACTTGGTCCAAGAAAGGGAGGTTCACATAATTGAACTAATCACTCCAAATTCCAATCCATACAGGTAAGGTATCATGAAAGATATAAAATCTGAAATCACAGCTAGATCTTTCCCTTTTGTATTGGAATTTAAATGAAGATAGCCTTTTTAGTCATTTCATCATTACAGGAAGAGCTTGGAACTTAACATTTTAACTTAAGTAGAAACTAGTTCTTCATCATGTAAAGACTCTGGATTCTGCTTCATGATTCCAGGATTTTTCTGGACAAGACCATAATGCACAGTTTTTATGGATTTTACTCTTCTGTCTAGAGAAGGACAGCAGTCTTGCTCAATCAATTGATGTTTTCTAGTGAAATGAATAAGGAGGTATGAATAAGGACAAAATCTGACAGGGATTAAAATAAGCCCACTGAACGGGGAGGTGAGAGAGGAATTAAAAGTAATTTTGACCTGTCATAGGTATTGATGACTTACAGTAACCCAAGGGCACTGATTCCCAACCAGGGGTCTAGAGGTCATGAGTGATCTGTGATCCATGGTAAGAGTGGCACAGTTCTGCAGAATCATAGCCGTATTTTCTGTAATGTTTCTGGTTGAGCATAAGGTATAGTTTGATAATCTATGAGAAAAAGGGTTAACAACAGTCCGTTCATTTTTAGAAGGTTTATAAATAGTTGTTAGGAAGATTAGGTAGCTCTCTGTACATGTTATTAGAATTATCTAAATTGTCAAAAGTACTGTAAACTGGGAAACTAAGATGGTCAAAGCATTCATCCTTTGCCTGTCTTTCTTGGATCTTAGTGGAAACGTATGAATCGTGTTTGCTACAGATAATCATACCTGGAAAAGCTCTTCATAAGTGCTGAGTAATGTTGCTAGAACAGAAATTTGCCATGGAACTTATTTTTGCAAGAAGAAAAGCACAATTTCAGCAGAGATGAGGTAGAATTAAAATGTCGTCTGTTTTCTGCAGACTGGCTTTCCAGCATTGTCCACTTCTGCTCCTTATGCATTATATTTCCCATCTCTAGCCAGGAAATCACACAGGGAGACAGAGGTGGAAGATTAATTATCTCATTGCACGATGCTGAATCCAGGGTCTGAAAATACTCTCTTTCCTAGCAATCTTGGCAGAGCAAGAAAGTGCTGAGGTGATGGAAGGCAAGTAGTTAAGTCCTGCCTGTCTGTGGCAGTGGATAGTAAGCCCATTTTGAATCATGGTATTAGTTTGTAGCAACATCACCATGAGTCTCTTACAGCGTTATGTGATGATTAAGGCCCTGTTTCTATTCCTCTGGGCGTTTAGCGTTGGCTGACAGTGCACGGTAGGAGTTTGTTTTTTAGATGATAACACTGCAAAATATTTAAGTGTTACAATACTAAGAAAGACAGTGAGTATGTTAAATTTCTGCTTGCTTCATAAATAGTTCCACAGCTATCTTTACAAACTTTATTTGCACAGAAGCTGAAGTGAATATGTGTAAAGCTACATGAGATAAAACAGAAAATGCCAAGATATGAAGTCTCAATGTAGAAAATTAGTTGAAACTTGATATTTGGAGATGAGCATGTTCTTAGACGTATGTTCCCATAAGATGATTTGGAAGTAAAGGTTTTTATGTTGAATTAATATTTTGCATGATGAAATGTTATTGCTCTACTTACTGTACTGAAGTCTTGAAAATCTGGATAGTGTTCGTCTATTTTCCAGTGAT
Source organism: Tetrao urogallus (assembly GCF_951394365.1). Taxonomy (NCBI): domain Eukaryota; kingdom Metazoa; phylum Chordata; class Aves; order Galliformes; family Phasianidae; genus Tetrao; species Tetrao urogallus. The sequence continues at coordinate 15,579,987 of NC_136818.1, read as the reverse complement.
CAGTAGGCTGTACATCTGTTTTCTTGTCTTTTTAAAGTATATATCCAGAAGTATTGGAAACTAAATAGGACAGATTAATTCCTCAACACATACATGATCCTAAGCAAAGTAATTTCAACAATTTAACTGCATAGACAGAGACATTGCCTGATACAGCATTTTTGTGTTTTTTGGTATTAACTTGCTTGTCTTTTTGCTTTTTTAAAATACCATTTTGAACTTTAATTTTGTTATACCCAGAGGAAACTGAAACAGCTATATTTAGCCACAGCTGGAATGAAATAAGCAAAGAGTGTAAAGCAAATGGCTTGCCATATAGCTAACCTGCCCCAAATAATAGCTGAAATGAGTAGCACGCTTCTTGTAAACAAAGAAGCAAACAAAAAAAAATTGTCTAAAAAATACTTGTATCTGTTGCAATGTAAAATCATTCAAGAGTAAATGGAATAACAATCTGTTTTGCACATGTTGTGTTGTCTGGGATAACCTCCAGCATTTTAATCAGCTGGCCAGACAGTGGAAACATGATGGATTGGAAGAAGGTTGATAGCTGGAAATTTCTGGCACTCTGGTCTTACTTTCCCTCTATTTTCCACACACAGTGCTTTCCAGGTGGATATAATCGTTGACATCAAACCATCTCAACCTGGCGCCAAACTTGACAGAAATGTCGTACTTATCCTCAAGTGTAAGAAATCGGTCAACTGGGTTATCAAGTCACATGATGTCCAAGGAAAGCTGGAAGTCGTTGTAAGTTATGGCACCCTGATTTTTTTGAGAGGTACCATGTATGAACAGTATGGAATCCATTTGAATGTGATATGCTACTAGTCCATATTGATTTTTTAGTGTATTCTAAACTGCTGGTGCTGATGCAAACCAACATTGCAAGGAGTAAATACAGAAACTGTACATATTTCTTTTCTCCTTTACATACCGACCAACGTGTCCCAAAAGCCAGGTAGTTACTGCAAGGATTTAGTCTATGTTTTCTTGATTTCTGTTGAAGTACACTCACTGTTCAGTTGAATCTTCATCTCTTTTCTTGCTGTTAATTTGGTGAATGAATCTACAGGTTCATCTAAGAAGTTGGAAAGATGCCTATGAAATCAGAATAGATAATTCTAGATATAAGTCGTGCACCCACATTGTTTTATAAGTGAAAACTGCTTTTTGCCTTCCACTTGTGATTCTAGTGGTCTCCAGCCTTCTTCCTTGCCAGTATTTCTGTCCCCAGCAAGTGTTTGGTCAAATTGACCTCACCTCTGCTCAGACCGCAAATAGTAGGTTTTATAAAATTTAAAACCAGGGTCTGTAAAGCTGAGCATTTGAAACCATACTTAAACATAATTGGAAGCTCCAATTCAGAATGGTTTTTGGCACAGGCTCTGTGACTCAGCATTGTTTCTACTAAGAAAATAAACCTTTCCTTTTTTGGAGAGAAAGAAAACCTAAATAAAAATTACATTAGGCTTATTTCTCTCTTAAGTAGTGAGCTGAGTGCATTATAAAGTTGAGCTTAATGTTGGCTCGAGACCAGCCAGCGGCCTATTGGTTAACAGTTTTGCAATAACCAAGATGCACCGTCGAATTCATACAAACATAAATGGCTAGAGTTTATTTGCTAGCTTTCTCTGTAGAATGCGTGCAGGTCAATACTGAAAGGACCCAAAGGATCTACATAGGTCTCTTTGAAAGTAACTCCTCCTAGTTATTTCCATATACAACAGATACAAACAACGCAATACCACTATTAGGTAGAGTAAATTCTCAGCTACAAAGCACTTCTTTTCAGCATATCACCACCATTAACTATGTGTTTTCACCAGCAATGAATGGCCTGCATGCCATGCTCATACACATCACCAGCGGAGATGACCTACTGTTGCTATCACTGCTGCTGAAATGTGCCACCCAACTGCCTCACTGTTCTCACTGACATCCACTGTTTGGTCTCCTTAAACTTTAGCAAGTGGCAGTGAATTTCAATGGGGGTGATTTTTTTCTGCATGGAGGAGTTCAGTGACACACCTTTGCTTCATATACACTTCCATGTCAGATGCGATTCTGTCAGGCTGCCCCTCTGCTGCCATCTGTTGCATAATAACAGACTGTAATAGAATATTGGTGGGAAGGTTCAGCCTCTACTGCTGTTCCACCAACATCTGTCTCTGACATTGTATCATAGGAGGCATTACTTTCAGAGCAACCCTCATAATCTGCCTACCACTCATTTCTTCTAGGATTTGATCTTTGGTTTTAAGAGAAACCAATTTTAAGGAAAATATGGTGGTGTTGCTCAGGAAATTGTCTGAAAAGACTTTCTAGTGTTGATAATGAAATTCTCTTCTGATCCTTGGCACGTCTTGATCATATGGACAGGTAGGGCTGATCTAGATCAGTAGGTCCGAAAAGAGTGAGATGAAGGTCAATTGTTCATGATTAGCGCATTTAAACAAAAGATCAAAAAACAACATTACACTTGAAACTTTCATTTTGGGTTATTTAATAAAGTTCACTGTTGTATATTTAGACTGTTCTTCTTCCACATGATAGAGAATTGTGCACTAGTTCACTTCAGTGACATGTTTCAAAGCCATGAAGCTACCTCTTTGTAGATGTGAATTTTCAGAGTGAGCGTTTTTAGGAGATTTTAAAATGTCTTAAAATGCTGCAATTTTATTCAGAACAAAGAAGAAATATTATTATGTTTTGTTCAAGTTCAAGTTAGTAATCATTAAAAGTGTGAGTAAAAAGTATAAGTGAAACTTTTCTCTAATGGGTGGCAAAAAATAATATTTTATTTAGGTCAGCAAAAAGAGAAAGTAATGCAGTATATGAAAATGTCAGTGTTTTAAAGACTGTATGTTTATGTTAGGATTCGTGACTGTTTACTGGCTCATTCATATGGATGCCTAATTTTCCAAATGTGTGTTTGTTCTACTTTATATGGGGGAGGGAATTAAACAACCACTTATTTAAAAGTATGTACTGTGAGAATTTAGGATCTGTTAATATTTCTATTAAGCTAACAGCTTTTCCAAGCTCAAATTTAGACAATACATAGAAACATTACTAAACAATTAGGTAATGTTTCACAATGTGCTTTTTTATTAGTTGAGTAGGTTCCATGCACTTCGATTTTCCTGATATCTTGCCCTCAGTTCTAGTCTTGAGGGGATTGACAAACTGAGAGTGAAAGGTTAATGCTGTGCTGCCTCAACCCGGAAAGCTTGAGTGAAGGTCCAGATGCAGAGATGATAAATGATCATTTATCATTTCCCACCTTGCCATGCTCCTTGAAAATTGATGGGTACAAAATTGAGTAAAGAGAAAACAGTTTAGGTAAAAGAATTGCACACGATATATGTGTAATGTGTTTTTCATGGGCTGTGTTCAGATCCTGTTTGCAGCTTTATGTCCTTACATCAGCTTGAGTTTCTGTGCTTGTTGAACTATCTGCACTTCACATTGCTCCCTTCAGGGTAGGTGTCTTCTTACACAGCTGTGTACAGATTGTGCAGTGGAGAAAAAAAGTGAAATTGCAGAAAGATTTGACTGATTCCACTGTATTGAGGGGGGTAAAGAGTGAAAGAGGTAAAAAGCACAGAACAACAAATCTCTGATGATTCCAGAAGCTTGGAGGAGTTGTTCTTTAATGAGGAAAACTGCCTGCCAGTTTCTGAAAGGATCTCTCTATTTGGAATAGCTTTCTAGGCGGCTCCATGTTGATTGCCTGCACTGTGCAAGGGTGTTGGCAGGGCAGGCATATGAAGGAAGGTATGCCTATTCCTGGAAGCCCTTGTGATTGGTTTTGTTTCATTAAGTTGATGCAAGACTGAACTTTTACAGGCGCACTGTGGCATGGAGAGGTATAAACAAGCTCTGAAAATGTTCAAGAGCCAGCTAGAACTGAAAAGTTCTGGGATAATATTTGTTCAGCTGTCTCATTTTAACAAAGAAAAAGAAGAGGAAATTAGAGAGGGAAATCCAGCAAAATTGGGATGGCATAGAAATTCTAGCTGGTCGAAGCGGTATGGTAATATGAAAATGTGTGATAAATCATATCCAGATTTGTATCTATTGGAAAAGTAAAATATTATTTGACCCAAAACAGTAATAAGGCACTGAAATTAAGATACTCATGGCTTCCTTTTTGTTTCTTCTGTTTGGTGGTATTTACTGGTCTTTGAAAACTAGTAACAGTATCCTCAAACCAGACGCTGTCACCTAAAATTCCCTTTAAGTTCTGAGTGTTTGAAGTATGCACAATTGGGTCATTAGAAAGAAATGAGGGAGGGAGCTGAAGATAAATAATATACAGCCTCTATGATGGAGAATATAATCAGGCATGGAAATTAAGTGTGTGCTGTAAATTGAAAGATGTAATCTGCATATAGAAAAAGCAATTCAGTCACTTTGGAGGAATTGTTGAGTGGGTCATCATGCCCTTTCCTGCTGTGTGAGTATTTTCAGCTTGTTATGTAGTTCGTAATGGAATTGTTACAGTGATAATAGTGAAACTGTAAATGTAAAAATAAATTCATGTATCTTTAGCTTTGTGGGAATACATATTTACACATAAGATGCCAAGCACTTAAAAGAAAGTTGAAATGTAATATCAGTGCATATTTTCTGTCTGCCCCTTTGACAGCTAGGGATGCTTGTTAGATATCCTTTCGACTTGCTTATTTGGACAAGAAAACTTTCTCCATGTGTGCAGCACTTCTGTTTTTAAGGTGGCAGAGTTTATTTTATTTTATTTTATTTCCCAGGTGATCTCAGTTTGCTGTTATTAACAGAGTAAAAGTTATCAACAAAATATCACTGTCCCTAGTCCACATTAAGTATCTTTAAATGGTAAGTAATGAACCATGTTTTTCTTTGTTTGCAGACATCGAATAGTATTGGTTTTGGAAAGGAAACAGAACGATCCATGGCTATGAGTAAATCAGTAATACCTGATATTCCTTCCTCACATGAGAGTTTGATCAAGTGGGCATATGAGCATAAATACAGTCCAGTTACTTCCTATACAAAAGCCCCTGTAGCTAACAGATTTCATCTGCAACTTGAACATACAGGTGAGCTTTAAGATGGACTTTTATCATATGGTAGAAATAAATACTGTCTTCCCAGGAGTATGATCTTCTAAAGGTCCTTTCTCAATTTTGGAATATTGTTGTTGGGGATTGTGCTATTTTCACTGCTCCTTGTAAAGTATGCTGATTGTATGTGTAAATGCTCATTTAAAATTAAAAAACAAAAAACTGTGGCTTCTTGGTTAGAAAATCCCTGACAAATTGTGTTACATCCTGAAGTGGAATTAAATGGTTATATTCTGTCCAATTCAGAAGCTTGACCACGCTCAATATTCATTGGAATGAGACTTCACCAACTGCATATTTTGTTAGTCAATAAATGCAGTTTTGGTTTTTATAAAAAATATGAACATGTTTCTTTGGACAATTAAATGAAAATTTAAATTTTTGACTGAAAAATCTTGGTTACCAGAAAAGTCCGAGTAACTGGAATAAATACAGCCATTTAAAAAAAAATTATTTGGTCAAAGTCACGGCTGACTTAAATATACCCTAGTCCAAAGAAGCTAATAGAATTACATCTCCTTTGGTGATAGTTCTGAATTTAAGGCCCTAAAAATACCATTTTCTTTTTTGATAAAGTTTATATTCACATAAATTTTATCATTTGCACTCTTATGGTTTCCAGATAACTTTCTACTTGGGTGAGTTGCTAAAACTTCAATCCTGAGCAGTACAGCCTGCAATCCAGGAGATAGTGTTCTCATTTCCTCATCTTAAAGTTAATTCTAATTTAACTTCACTCTGGTTATATAAAGTAGTTCCTCAACAGTAGAATTTGTATTTTCAAGTAATAGAAGAATTTTGTAGGTTCATATGACTGACTGATACTTTAGCAGCACTAAACTAGTGTATTTCTTGGGTATGATGTTTTCTTTATGTTCGTGGTGGCCTTTTGCATACAGTGAGGCCCATTCAAAGTCTGTTTTTAACTATTAGGGAAGCATATTTCTAGAAGAAAATAAACCTACCGACATTAAGTGCCTCAGTATCAACTATACTGTTGGTAGAGGAATTGTGGCTAATAAAGTACAAAGATGATGCTTTATGGATGCCTTTCAGAAATTCCTTTCTGGATAATGGTTTTTTACATGAAAGTTCTTCAGCTCTGAATACTTTTAGGAAAAATACCTAATAAGCCAAAAAACTTTTTTTCTATCTTTAGAAGAGATGAATGATGAAGAAGACCATTCTCTTCCTCCAGAGCTTACAGAATTGCTGCATGGTGCAAAGAATCCTGCATTAAGTGATGGCCTGACTTTCCCTTTTCACATTAATAGAGGAGGACATGACACAGGGGGAGAAGGAATTTTCCCATCCAGGGATTCAGTGGATACTTTAATTAATCATGACTTTGAGCATTCCCTCTCAAAACACAAAGAACCTGAAGAAGTTCAAGGCAGTGCTGATGTAGCCTTGTCAATAAAGTGTGATGACAAAGTCATGACAGTGGCTGTAGAAAAAGATTCTCTGCAGGTAAGTGTGGTCTCTTATCCTCAAATTTGGCCAGGCTTTTTTGATCAGATTATTTTATTTGTATTTTGATGGAAAACAAGTAGTCTAAGATTCAAAGCAATTTTCACCCTCCTCACCTTCCCCTGCTTCCCTCCCCCCCGGGAGTTTGATGGGGAAACTGTACTGTACCTATTCTTTGCCATAAATCTTGTTTCCTCTTCTCAGTAATGCAGTAATTTGTAGAGAGCTTTCTGATTAAAGCTTTGCAGGATTGATTCTGTAGAAAACTACTGTGTTCAACCATTGGTCGGTTTTTAATTTCTGTCGTACGATGAAACTGCTTTTGGTAGCTTTGTAAGGCCTGAATATTTCAATGAAGAGGCAGCTAAGGGAATGGAAAGCTGGAGGGTGAAACTATGTAGTCTGCTGTTACCCATTATGTGCTATTTTATTCTGTCTTCACCATCTACCAGCTGACAAGTCGCTTGAACCCATTTGCATTGTGGAAAATAGCTTGATACAGACTAAAACATTTTTAATTCAAGACCATAGAGTTTCTGTCAGTGGATTAATAATGAACCTGTTGTTTCCTTTGTTCCATGTTACACTTATTCCCTGTCTGTCAAGTATAACAACATTTTGAGACTGACCTTCCCTAGATGTCAGTACAATGAACTTCATTTCCTCTTATCAGTAGTCATGAACAGTATTCTGAGCTACACTTTAAGAAAGGGTCTAACACAATTTCAGTGGAGGTTGCAGCCATTTACAAAGCATCTTTGTTTTAGGCAAGCGGCTACACAAGAACTGAACTCTCATTGCTGGATCACTCTTGCAAAGCCAGGATGAATGGTACCCATTTCATTCTGGAGTCTTTGCCGAACAAATGTGGGACTCGGACATCGTATATCTTGGACAAGATTGTTTATTTTAACTCTGTGAGTATTTTACAAAGTGGAGCCTTCTTCTCTGCTGCACAGCATAGTGATACAAGGAAGCCACTGTAGTTAGCTTTAGCCTTCGCAGGAAAGAGGCATCCTGACCTCTTCCTGTTGAGCTCAAACCTAGTTCTAGCTACAGTCCCTGTATTCAAGAACGTATGAAGGCTATACATTCCATCTGACCTTGTGGTCAGCTAGTATCCTATAGGAAAAAGGAGTTGAAGTTGCATGCTTTTACAAAATTACATGGCTGAACCCTCTGTACCAGTTTCAGAGAAGTTGCATCTACTTTCCTTGTGCAGTTTAGATGTGCCCACACTTAAGAAGTAGGTATGTTGCTCTAAGAAGGGATAAGAATGAAGTTCTGTGATTGCAGAGAGCAATACCATTTAACTCACATACTGGATTGCTTAAGATGTATTCTTTCTTTTAGAATGGTGGGTGAAAAGGCTTTCATAAGTGAGGAAAATAGATTGTGCATGCTTCTCTCTTGTATTTTGGATTTGTATTTATTTGCTATCAGTTGATGCATGTGATGAAGAGGCTCTGAGTGTTTTTATGTGAGTGATGATGTCGAGGAGCCTACTTAGGTTCTACCACTTTCATGCTGGCTCAGTTTATGACCTTAAAAATGTTGCGACTAATCTGGGTTAGGAAGTAATGACACATTTCTCTGAGCTTTCCAGTGCTTATCTTTGGCAAATAATGGAAAGCCACTGGTCCAACCCAAACATTGCTAAAGCAGTCTGATCTGACCTTGCCTTACTAAAACTGGCAAATCTGTAGAGCCTGACTTTAGAAGAAGTCCTAAACCGAGGCTGTAGATAGAAACATCTCCAAACTGTAGAATAGCATGTGTGTGGAGCTAAGTATTGTCTTTGTTCCTGTATTATATTCTGTTGTGGTCCAAACCAAAATGGATATTTAATGCTTTTCTCCTTTCTCCATCATGTCTTAAGAGCCTTGGTTACTTGCTTAAATTCAGAATTGTGCATGGTATCAGTGGAGTCCCAAAGAGGGATATGCCACTTCGTAGTGGTTGCTCTGTGTCCAGGAAAACAAATATGAAGTCTTAGAAGGATGGGGATGAGCTGTGCAGTTGCAGGGCATAGGTTACTAACAGAGTGAAGAAGGCTGCTAAAAGAAAACTGGAATTGTCAAGTGAGGAAATGGAAAAGTGTGCTAAGGAGGAGTGGAAGAGCCGAGTAGAAATTCAAATTGAAAAACAAAGAAAAAGACATAATTTCTTTGGATATGTATCTCAAAAAATAAAAATGCAAATGACAGAAGAGAAAAGCCTTTAATGACCCTAATACTTGCAGTGATTTTTTTCATGTGTGAATCAAGGAAAACTGTAAGTTGTGAAAAATCACTTCAGAAAGCCATCTTTTCTAATTAATGTTGGCTATAGAAGTGCCAGAAATAGAATGGAAATACTGAAATACTGTTTTAGATACCAGCACCCAGACCAGCATTTTTTATGTCTTTGCTTTCTGAATTCTGGAAACAAACTAAAGGACTTTCGCTAAACATAACCTATGTATTTTCAACAGCTTTGTGTCAAGCATATGAGATGTTCTTTTACCATCTTTTTAGCTGGTGCACTTCTTTTGGCTTTCACGTTGTTGTGAAGAGAGAAGAAAATAGTAACTGTAAAGAGAGAGTGCTCAATTATCATCTAATTTTATGCAATTTGCAATATGCTATGTGCAGATTGTCATTCAGCTATCATCACCAGCAGAAGGCAGCAGCTTTGATGATGATGACATGGAATCAGGTGATAATGGATTTCCAGGGGATGCTGACGAGGGAGATGTTACTTTCTCAAGCTGGCCTGAAATAGCGGTATGTTACTCTTGGTTTTGCACCTGACAACTGAGAAAAACCTCTTGTAATTGGCAGTTCACAGAAATTACATTAATAATATAGCAATTAACTTGTCTTTATCACTTTTCCTTCCACTTCAATTTCTTGTGACCCTGCTGAAGGGTTGCACTAAGTAAAAGGAATGTGGGGGGGGGCATTACTATATACTCCAATTTGTCCTTTCTTTGCTACTACTTCTAACTCAGGATGCATTTGTACTTTTATCTTTTTTGTAATTTCAGTTTAATTGCACGCTGCACCAGCCAGAGAAAGACTTTTTTAATCCTGCCATGTTCTGGCCTCCTGAGCCACACATCGCTAATGTGACCTTCAACATGGAGCTCTACAAAACAGATCTATTCCTTGCTCCCTCCCAAGGACTCTTCTCTGTTGCTGAAAATGGGCCAATATATGTAGAGGTAACAAACTGAAAAAGGCTCTCATACTAGCAAAAGCATTTTGCAGGGCTGTACAACTCATTGTGCAGCTGCCTTAAGTAGATAGTTATGTGCTTTTGGGGTGGTAGAGAACAGAAATTGTGGGTTTGATTTTGACTACAAGCAGGACAGTGCTTTTGGTTGACATCAAAAGGTCCTTGCAGAATGCATGAATTTAAGTACAGGGTCATTCTTTTCATATCTGCTTTACTGTTCAGAACCTAACAGTGGTCTCTAAGTTTTTGCTCTGACCTGGCATTTTTTGGTGAAGACTTCAGGGCTTATTTTTATTGGGTAATGTGGTTGAACCTCAGGTGATAATGAAGGCATGGTAAAAAATGGTTGCAAGTGTCTGTCTTTTACATACTGGTGTTCTCAGGTTACAAAGTTAATACAGGTTCTGATCTGTCTCTGAAGTACTTTCAAACATTTTGTTTGAAACACAAAAGTGTTTCAAACACTTTCTTATGCTAACGCATGGCATCTAAGGGTATAAAATAAATGAACCCAACAAAGTCAGCAGCCATAAGCATAGTGGCTCATTTAACACTAGTAGTTGTCATCACTTTTTCAGTGTATTGTGAATCTTTCTCATTCTCCACCCAGTGAAAAGGTTTCTACTTCTTTCGAGAAAGGTCATAAGGATTCATCCCAAAGTAGTTATTTTAAATGACTTTCTGCGTCTTTGTAGTATGATACGGCACTGCATGGTGGAAACAGAAATGTGAAAGTGGTATTGGAGCTCCAGATTCCTGTTTCCTCTCATTCGTAGTATCCTGCTTGTTGTATTTTCAGTTACTAGAGCAGTTTTCTGCTTCCTTTCTTTAAAGCTGCTGTCCATTTAAGGGCGTCTAGATAGCAGATGGTCTGTGAAGGTCTTTTTTTGTTTTCTTTTGTTTTTCTATTTTCTCATACTTTGCCTGAGAATAAAATACCAGCTAAACAGCGAAAAGAGTAAGAAGCTTTGGCTTTACCATATCCTCAGTGCTAAAATGAAGCCCATCACATCAGTGAAGCCTTCTCTAAAGGGATCTACTAGTCTCTAACACCCTCATTAGAGATACTTAGCAAGCAGACTTGGGAACGATATTTGTGACCTTTAGTTGGTGGTAGTTTTTGTCTGTTCTGAAGATCCTTAGTTGTTTTCTGCCTAAAAGACTTTAAACAATGTGATAGTGAAAAGTTCTTAAGACAGCTGAAACAAAAAGAAGGTATGTCCTCATCATTGAAGAATATTCATTTATCATAATATTCAGATCATCATAATATTTATCATAATATTCATATCATCATACCAATGTTCATAAAAGACACATGATTTTTTTTTTTTTTTTCATTTGGATAAAATCTTCTGCTTCCTTCAGCAATCTGGGGTGAGTCCCCTTGGCTTCTAGCTCTTGGAACTGATCTGGTTCTGGAGCTGTTTTTTCAGACAAATGTGCTGATTTCTTCACCACTTGTCCTGGCAAACCCCCCCCTTTTTTTTTTTTTCTGTTTCTCCTTCTTGCACAGTGGAAAATGTATATCAGTTTTGGACTTTTGTGATTTCATTTCTAACTGACAGACATTTTTATGTTGTTGTTGTTGTTATTAAAAAGATAATTGAAATAATTTAAAAAGCAAACAAACCCCCCACTGCTTATGATCTGTAAATTACGTAAGCCTTAATCTGTAAGAACTTTTTCTGCTAAAAAAATTTTGTTGGTGTCTGAACATTTTGGCTTTTTTTCCCCAGATTTCATTTTCTTACCTTATTTTGGTCTCACCTTCCTACTAGAGTTCTTTTTGTTTCCTCGAGATATTGTGCATCTTTTTATTAGCACAGTGTTGTTTCATAACACTGTAATATATTTGTCCTTCATGTCATGTCTTTTTTCAAACTAGTTTACAGCACCAGCTTCTTTCCCTCTCGTTATCAGTGCCTTGATTTTCATTCACCCCTCTTGTTTCTTGTTCTTTTTATGAAATAATCTCTCCTGGTTAGATGCTTCAGCTCATCCTTTCATCTTTGATTAATGCTCACATGGTGAAAAAAGGGAAATGCCGTTCTTCACTGCACAGCTTAACATCCAAAAATGTCTGTATAGACCACAGGAAAATTTGGAAGGCTCTTAAATATACATGTAGCACGTAAGAACTAAGTACACATTTAAGGCACATTTTCTTATTTCTGAGAAAATTAATTTCTTGTGAGACTGTTTTCATCACATCATGTCAAATGGTCCTGTTGTTTGTTAAGACTAGCATGCTTCATTTGTTACAAATTCCATTTTTTTTTCCTAATTATTCTGTAACATTTGCTGTCTCTATCCAGTTCAGCTGTAGCATATCAGTGCCCTCCAAGTTGGCACTTTTAATTATTTTTCATTAAAGAATATCAATTTCAGACTCATACTTGACAATAAATTAGGGCTTTTTAGTAGACTGCCCACACCCCCCAGTCCTGGAATGCCACCCGCATGTCAGACCTTGACCTCCACTCTGCCTCTGCATTCCACTCTTGGCTGGGGCTGGGTTTTTTGTTGTGTGGCTTTCTTTCTCATTCTTTTTCCCTCTTTTTTTCCTTTTTATTTTTCTTTCCTTTTTCTTTCATTTTTTCTTTTTTTCTTCTTTTTTTTTCCTTATTTTTCTTTTTTTCATTTTCTTTTTTCTTTTTTCTTTTTCTTTTTTTTTTTTTTTTTTTTTGGTCAGTAAAGCTTTCAATAAAGGCAAAGGATTAGTAATTGCCTTTCACAGAGTTCTCATGATCTGTCTTGCTGTGAGGGAAGAAGCATCATCTCCAGTTGTAGTTGTAGTTGTAGTCAGTTGTAGTCAATGTGGGTTCATCCTTCCAACTCCTGTGATTCTGTGATCTGACTGGATTTTATTTATTTATTTAAGATAAGGAATTGGAGTTGTTTTGCATGGTAATGCTATTAAACAGTTGCTAGTTTTGAAACGATAGATTTTCCTCTCTGTGTGTGACAGCCTACCCTTAACATTCAGCTTTCAAAACAGTTCAACTGGAATGTGGAACTGGATCACTATTTTAAACAGATGTCAAAAATACAAATGAAACGTGCACTAAAAATGTCATTTTGGAGATCTTAGTATGTCTTTCTTTTTATTGCAGGTGTCTGTGACTAAAGCTGACAGATCCTTAGGCTTTGCCATTCAAACGTGCTTTGTTTCCCCATTTTCAAATCCAGATAGAATGTCTGATTACACCATTATAGAAAATATTTGTCCAAAGGATGAATCTGTTAAATTCTACAGCACTGAGAAGTTGAACTTCCCAATAGCACATGCACAGAAGGACAAAAAAAGATTCAGCTTTGTGTTTAAACCAATATTCAACATCTCACTGCTCTTTCTTCACTGTGAGTTAACTTTGTGTACAAATAAAGACAAAGATACACAAAGACTGCCTAAGGTGAGTACTTTTCTTTTTTTTTCTTTTTTTTTTTTTTAAAGTCTAAATTGATTTAAGTAATAATAAGTTGTGGGGTTTTTTTAATCTGAACTTTAATCTGAAGAGACTACATGGTTTTCTGTTGGATTGATATAATGAGCATATTTCTAGGTTCAAGATTTTATGGGTTATGATGCTATATGTTTTGACAACAAAAATTACAGTTTCTATTTAAATCTCATTGTGAGGGATAAATAGAAATTGCTTTTCATTATGCAAAAGGTTCAGATTTATCTTTGCTATCAATCTCACATAACACCGTGACAAACGATGTTATGTGTAACAGTAGGTAATCTTGCAAGTGTGTTTGACCTTCCTTTGATGAATATTGAGATCAGCTTATCTCAGTACAACTTGGGTAGAAAGTAACTAAGTACTGCCATGTCTGCTACATTTTGGTTCTATATCATCTTGGGTGTTTTTACAGCAAACGGTCTTGTGCTGCTCTACTAATTCTAAATAAAATTCATATTCTATCTGATATTTACAAAATCACCAAATTTTGTGTTATGATTAATGAATATGGCTTAAGTTCATTACCAGAGAACGTATTTTAAGAACAACTGAAGTTCAAGAGTAACACTCCTATAAATCTTAGAGGATTCTTAATGAATGTAAAGGTTGCATTCTGAAGCACTGTTTGGGATTACTTTTGCCTGTATGTTATACAGATATTGTTTGGAAGTTCTCCTATATTTTTTGGTAAACAACGTTTGATAAAACTTATAATGAGATAGCTGTGCAGCTGGCAGAGCTGGACTGACAGACACTGCTGGTGTTTGAGTGACTCTGACCTCACCGTTCTTTCCATCTGCAGTGTGTTCCTCCTGATGAAGCTTGCACCTCTCTGAATGTGGATATGATCTTGGCCATGATGCACAACAAAAAAACCTTCACCAAGCCTCTTGTAATAACCCATGAAGGAAAACTAGAAGGTATGAAAATGGGCTTGACTTGTTTAATAAATCTAATATATTATATTATGTACTTACAGCCACTTGAAATGGGCTTTTAAAGAAAAGAGTACTCTAAGTATGAAGAATCTTGTAATCTTGTGGTAATACTGTGTTTATAAGTTGTTATTTGTTTAGACTTTTCCCTGGCAGAAGTTATCATGGCAGTTGTTGCCATCTATTAATGGTCTTTATTGATCCCTAGAATGTGATTTTGCCCAGCATTGACAAAGGAATACCGTACTAAGCAACAAAATTGGTTTCAGAAGTATGAATACATCACTAGTGTTTCCAGCACTACTTGTTGCCCAGAGATCAATAGCAGTAGTCTGTTCCTTGCTGCATCACTTCTTTATTTTGTCTGTAAATATATATCTAGGAATAATAGCAGTAGAATTACAAGATCTTGAGAATTCTAAAGCCCCAAAAGTTTGTAAAGCAAAAGAGTGGCCACTGGAAGGAATGTGTTTGTTGGTTTTTGTTGTGTGTGTGTTTTTTTTGTTTGTTTGTTTTGTTTTTTTTTTTTTTTAAGCAACAGGAACTGAGAACTGTTTCCTGTTTCATTTAGTTTGAAAGTTTTTGGTGAATCCCTCTGGCAACAGCATTAGTCATATTTTGTTGCATTCATAGAAGGAGAAGGTATACATTATCTTTTCGTTTTTGTATTAGCATGGCAGTTTAATTAGTAAGCTCCAGTGGCTTTATGTGCATATCATAATCTTACAATTGCGTACAAAAGCTGCTTAAAATTTCAGAATGCTTTTCAGGTAATGTCAAAGGATGGGGATAAGAAATTCTTTAACCTCCATTGTACAGTGTGAGATTTTTAGTTTTCAAACAATTTATAGTACTATAGAGCATTGCTATAGGACTTTAGAGAAAAGTGTTTCTATTTAATTCTACAAGGCAGCTTATGATTTATTTTACAAGTTTCTTGATAATACAGATCAATTCACAATGAATTAAAAGCTGGTAATTGATCTGTTGATGTGATACAGCTGACTCTCTACTTTGGCCTGATTCTGCGCTCTTTCTTTTTACAAAGCTCCCACTTTTTCATTTGCTTTTCTATTGGAGATGAGTAAATCCTCCAACTGAAGTTCATCTTTCAATAAATGGACTTATACTCTGAGCTCTCTTGCCCTTCTGATGTGTGGAGCATTGTGTGCAGCTCCCGTCTAGGACTGCACTCAGAATGTTGCCTTTGTGAGAGACACAAGGTCTTAGTGTGCAAAGACGAGCTAAATTTATAAAGATTAGTTGCAAGACAACGATGTGATAGAGTATTTTGTTGTATCGTGGGTGATTTGGTCTAATTGTGGGACGTTCCATGGAAATCTCCTCCAGCATATCACAGCTTTCAGATGTAATACAAAGTGGCACATTAACAACGTAGCTTTGTTGGTATGCAGTTGTTCTGCAGTGAATCAAATGACCCTTTCTGAAAGTAAAGAGCAATACATCTAAGATTTGGAGAATAAGTCACATTGCATCACTGAACTGGAGAATTTACATCTCAGAGGTGTTGTTCACAATTTTCTTTCACGTGAACAGGCCAGCTTTCATTGTTGCAGACCATATTATGAGTTACTGCTATTGCAGCTGCTCTGTAAGCCAAGTGAAGGATTATATGCTTGAAATTTCAAAAGCCTTAGCAAACTAAACATTGTAAAGGTTTTTTTTCTTCAGCCAAGATCTCATGATTGTCACTGACTCTAGTAGAAATCACAACTGTCTTATCTGTATGAGACTGATTACTTCTCCCTTACTAATGTTATTACAGTTTTATACAGACTCACTTACATACACTTTTGTGTTTGTGCTGTGGATTGCTCCCTGGTTTCAGTCCAACTTTCCTCAAAAATGTTACATTCAGTTATGCATGAACAAGCTCCCCCAAACCCTCTTTTCTCACCTGTTTCCTACTACTGTTCCACCTGTTTCCTGCTATCCTGCCAAGAGTGATTTGGAGGAGATAACTATGCGTTAGAACAACTGAACGTAATGCAGTTTAAGAATAACATGCTATTTGGATATTGTAGGCACATGTGTCTGAGGGTGTAATGCCCTTATAGGATATTGCTGTCAGTTTAGTGATGCCACTTGAGTTTAAGAAGCTAGAAAAACTGGCTTGGTTTAAGAACACTTTAAATAAATAACATTTATTTTCAGGGTTTTTTTGCACCATTTTGTTTATGTTGCGCTTGGTTTGTTTTCTGGTCCCTGAAGATATAAAAATAAGTATTGGGGCACTGTCTTAACAAATCCTTTTACAGCTATTGCACTGAACACCCTCAAATATTCCCAGAATTTAAACAAGATCCCTAGGTTACTGGGCAGGACAGAAGCAAATTCTGCAGCTAACCAAACAAAGACTTGGATCTGAAGCCAGGATCTCTGGCTCTTCTGCTTGAGGTGGCATTCTTGGAGAAAGATAAGAGGAGCCAGTTAAGCAAAAAAAAAAAAAAAAAAAGAGAAAATTCTTCATTTCTTAACATGTATTTACGTAATCACTTTCTGCTACATGCTGATAATGATGATGATAATGCCAAGAATAATAACTTTGGTTTAATAGCTACGATCTTTGATTCTCTGTGTGTGTTTAAACCAAACCAAACAACCCACCATCACTAAAAAAGCCCAACAAAACAACATTCAAAACAGAATACTAAGTAGGAATTAAGCTAACGTGTGAATCAACACATATTCATGCAATTTGGATGAACAAATTTATATTATGCCATAATAGTGACTTTTCTTCAGAGAAGATAGCCACTTATTGTTTTGGTTTTCGTGATTTAGCATGCTGATATCTCATGTTTGTGACTGGTCAGTAGCCAGATCAATGTAATCACTTTAGGACTGACATTGTAATCTGTGCTCATTTAAGAGCTCCTTATACGAATTAACCAGACTTAATTGCAGGTTAGAACTGATGTTATCTGGGTGGGAAGCTGAAATGTACCTCCCAGCAAGTCACACTTTGCATGAACGTAGTTCATTCTATAATGTTTTTCTGAGGAAAGATCAATATATGAATGGAATTTTTCTAGGCTGAGCAAGATTTGGACTGGTTTTCCTGAAGTTTTTGGTTTCAAAGATTACCATTAATGCATTTCTGCTTGATCAGATCCTGAAGTTTACTTTCAGAGTTTGGAGGCTCTTTGCAAAACCTTCTAATTTTTTTAATTTGTTTTAAAACAGATTCTTCTCTTCCGAAATCAAATGTGAGACAACCGTGTAAGTAACTCTTCAACCTATCTCTTTTAAGCTTTAAACCTTTGTCTAGTTTTAGATTAATGAGGAAAATTATATTTAAGCTTTCTGAATTATGTGTGTGTGGGTGAGTTTGTTAAATTGAGACAGAAGAGAATTCTGATTAGTGCTGCCGTAGGCATTCCTAATGATCTTTAGAGAGAAGAACTGTAATCATATCTATATGTGAAAATTGAATTTGGGAAAACACCACTTAGAATTTCAGTCTTAATGACTTCACTTGCCAGTTGTGTTTTTTCCCCAGCTCTGTCAAGGCTACCACTTCCCAATACAAGAGCTTCAGCAGCAATGCCATCTTAAGGATTTCCTGTATCCCATGGCAAGCCTCTCTTCTACGCTGCACTGCAATTGCTCACATTCCTCAATTACTTTGGCACCAGTACTCATAGGCCATGCTCTAGATGAGATCACTGAATTGATGTAGGATTCATTTATTTGTTTTTGTCCTGTTGTCTTGATATAGTGAATTTCATTTTTCAGCATGTTCAGTGACTAATCCTGGAGAGGTAGAAAGAGGGGAGAAGTGGCTCTAGGAGAATAAAATAGGAAGTTGACGGTGATTTGCAGCTAAAATCAGCGATGAATGAAGAAGAGGGAAAATTAGAAGGGGAAGTGCAAAGAAGGTTTTTTTTCCCTCTATTTCTGTCCCCATAGCTTTGAGACTGAATTTACTCTAAATAGCAAAGGCGATGAAAAATTATGCTTCTACTGCATGAGCCTCTAGATAACTTTCTCCTCTTCACTAAGTACTCTCAGAGGAGAGTATACAGGGCTGGTGCCTCATGGAAAAAGAACATTTGAGTTTAGGAAGTCCTTTTCTGTTTCGCATTTAAAAGTGACCAAGTGCCAACAAAGGAATGAGAAATAGTCCCATATTAGTAATGGGAGAAAGGCCTTCTAAGCCACTGTCCATCTAGTTTTGCACATGCGAACTTGGTCACAGGCACTCAGGCCCTTGCCAACAGGAACTGCTGGAAATGACATTTGTCAGAATGGGGATGGCACGGAGAATCCCAGGAGCTGGTGGGTGAGGGATATCTATGGGGATATCTGTTGAATGCAGGAACATACGTAGTTATTTTTAAAGTGAGGGTGTTGGTTGTGTTTTTAGAACTGGAATTCTCCTGAAGGATACTACTGAGAAGATCTAGTCATTTTATTTCCCAGCCAGCTTAGTCAGTAAAATGTTATTTGCTGGCCTAAGCCATTCTGCATACTGGGAGACATTAAAAATACTGAAACTAGAAATCCATTTTGTAAGAAAAGATTACCCCCAAATGGTTGATGAAGGAGTGTTTTTGAAGCATTTCTAATCACCAAGAAAAAAAAGACAAAAGCTGGAATTTTTTTTGATGTTCAGCTCTGGGGCATCGTGTCAAGGAACCAGATGCTGTTACCCTTGAAATGGTGCTGCAAAATTGCCTCTCCCCTAGAAAGTGATCTTGGGGGGGGGGGGAAGTGTTCTATTTCTGTGTTCTGGAATTAATTTTAGTTATTGTTTTTCACATTTGGCAATCTTTTCAATTGTTTCTATTTATGTTTTTGCTGACTTTTTTGTTGGCATCTCTTTCCTCTTAACAGCAGTTCCGTTCTCCACCTAGAATTCAGACTGAACTTGTTGGAGATGTAGGGAAAAGTTTGCTTCAATATTAGGGCATTTAAATTAAAATAATCTTTTGCCAAAAATCCCTGCCTTTGTGAAACACATTTTTAAGATAAATGGATATTTAATTGAAAGCAACTTATTAAGGGCCAACTGAAAATGCTCAGTTTTTGCAATGTGTTCCACATTTGGGTGTGCAGAGCTGAAGCTTTATTTTGTGATGTGGAACAGTTGGTTGGACAGAAGCCAGTCTCCAAAAGCATCGTTTTTATTTCCTTGATGCTAATCTGCTACACTGTTCCTTAAAATGGTGCTTAATTTACTATGAACTTCAACTAAAAAAAAAGCTAAACAACTTTTTCCATGGAAGTTTAAGGGTAATTGTTCTTAAACACAACTTGTCACTGACAAAATTAAAAGCCCTTATTCTGTGTGTTTGCCTTTTTAGCTGTGTTCTATGGCTTGGACACTCTGACTGTTGTGGGCATTGCCTTTGCAGCATTTGTAATTGGAGCCCTGCTAACAGGAGCGCTGTGGTTTATCTACTCTCACACAGGTAAGCATAAGAACTCTTAGTGATCTCAGTGTAGATCATAGTGCAGGAAATGCAGTGTGGTGTAAGTCCTTGCAATGAGAGTGGGGAGGGGAGTTAGCAATAGCCATCCTGCCCTTGTTTCTCACTCGCTATTCTCTGTGAGCAACTCCTTGCAGGAGCCTGTTGGTATTTATGAGTAGATTGATACCTGCCCTTCCTTAAAAGGAGATGTTGTGTGTTATGAAAATATATATATATTTTTTTAATCTTAAATGTAAGTCTTGAAAACTCACCTGGGGTCTTGAAATTAAAACTGAGATTTCCTGTGTTGTGCAGTATCATTAGTAGCATCTCTGTTTCAAATTAATTAGCATATCCATTAATGTATCCCTTTTGGTTCACATACTACTTTTTCTAATTTATTTGTGTTGGTTTTTTTTAAGTTACTAAATTAGATTTATGTTGCTCAAGATGTGATGTGATCACTGAGCCAAATGACTGAGAGAATGCCTTACTTGCTTTGACATTTCCTGAATATAACTAGACTTGAAAATGTTTCTCTTGATTACGTAGAAATTTTGTCCCTGCCATTTATTTTTCTGTTCATCAACTGTTGCACAAGATGGTGGAAGTCACAGGTAATCTGATTTAATTTAACTCAAGCAAATAACCAAAAAAGTGCCTGAAATTGATGTACTTCTTATGCGTAGCTAATTTTTCAGTGTCTCCTTCTCACATCTCTTTCCATACTATGATGAGTTATCAGAAATGCAACACCATAAGAAGCAGAGTTTGTTTAGGGAGGTCTCTGTTTTGTGGCTTGATGTGAACAAAGACTGAACAGTGATAAGGCCTTGCTTTGGGTCATGTGATCTTGGCTACCAGTGGATTATTGAGTATCTCAGGATCCCTGCAGCATGCTGGACTGCCAACTACTTCCATTTTTAACACTGCAAGACCCTGCCAAGATCTTTAGGAGGTGGGGATAATGTGAGGTCATCTACTCCAAACCTGTGCAGCTCTGGAGCCCTAGGATTGTCCCATAGCACATTACAGGCTACTGTGGGTTTTCCTCTGCATTTAAGACCTTATGGAAGCTACATAAGTGTAAGGACCAGTAAGAATCTGGTCCTGTCAGGTCAGAGCTCCTGTAAATATTATGACCTAGGAGCTTATGTTAATTCGGAAAAAATCTGTTTTATTTCCAGTTGACAGTACAGCAACTTAGTATAAGCATTTTAATACTCCCCAATGCATCAGCTGTGTATGAAGCTTGTTTGGAATTCAGAGGCAAATGTGGAAACTGTAAATGTTGGGATCATAAGTATAAACAGTATTATCCTACCCCATGTACTAACGAAACATTATGCAAGAAACGTAAGTGTGACTTTGATGGCTAAATAGGAAATAATTTCCAAATAGGCAACACTTACTAACAAAAATAGTAAAACAGTTGTTAAATTAATATTGTTGGTTCTGTGTTTGGGGAAAGTTGAGATTCTGTTCATATGCAGAATCAACTGTGGGCACATGTTATATATCAGTAATAATGGAACACTCAGAAGCAACATGATAAATCCTTCACTAACAGCAAGGCTTGGACCAATCCCATTAAAACTATTACATTAACAGAGTAGATCAGTCATAGTTACCCTGTAAAAGTAGTGAAGAAGACAGCTGCCCCGACTTTGTGTTTAAGAGATGAAAATAAGTGGAGAAAAAGGCCTGACAAAGAGAAGTGACTTAGAAGAGGGAAAAAAAAGGAAAGTAAGGAGATGCTGTAACTCATCAGGTCAGAGAATCGCAGCAGTGAGATGAGAAAATTATCTAGGAAGTTATCTGGGTTGGATTTTGAAAGTGAGCCTACATTCCTGCGCATGTAATTTTTCCATGCATAGCAACTTGTATCTACAAAGCAGAACTTCAGCAGAGTACAGTGAAAGTTCTGGCAGGGACAGTCTCTTAGAGGACAACTGCTGTGATGGACAAGATAATCCAGCTGCAGTGGAAACATTTGGGAGTTCACTGCAGACTTATTAAAATAAGGAGGAAAAAAAAGTTATCTAAATATCATCTACAGAGTGGCTGTCTTTTGCTGTTACAGAATTCACCCTCTGTTGTATTGCTCTTTAAAATCTCATCTTTTGTTGCAAATAATGCTGAGTTTCTATTCTAACCTGTTATTTAGACCAAAAATTGGAAAATGAGTTAACTCTGAAGTTATATATTATAATGATACTCAAAGAATGGGAACAAGCTATGCTGATGGAGAATGCCAGCTGAGAATGTGTGAAGTACAATACAGCAAAAAGCCACCTTTTTGCCAATAGTGAGGTTTGCTGATATGATTTTACCAGAATGGCTCTGTTGGCAGGCTCGTTCTAGCATGGGGAAAGCTTTACATTTATGAGCTCCTTTATTCATCTGTATTGGCTGTTACCATCAAAATCTCAGTTGATAGCAAAAAAAAGAACTAAAAATAAGTAGAATTTAATCTCAAAATATTAAGCAGGAGTTGTGTTTTGTTTTTGTCTCTCACATAGGACTTTCACTGTTCTCAGTGATTAAAATATAAGAGATTTCTATCAAAAGCATCAAAATTGTGCTTTAAAATTGTGCATGGCTCTCTGAAACAATTCAGTATGGAGTTGTCCGAAGGTACATAGGTAGTAAGGGAGGAGAAAAGAGAAGCTGTGCTTGCAACCATGGAGGAGGAATTTTAGCCCACCTTTCTGCAAAACAATTCCCTACTTTTGATCCTTTGCCCAGTCGATTAAAGGCCTTTAAAAGTGACTGGCAGCAGCATTATTTTTGACTGAGAGGCCTTGAGAACAATGGGAAAGCAGCAGAGATTTGCTACAATTAGATGAAGAAACAAAAATTCTTGCAGATTGTGCAGTTTCAGAAACCCTTCAAAATTAGACACATAAATATCTATCAAGTGTCTGTCTTAATAGAAGTAAGTGGTTTTGTTTAGGAAAGGACATGCACAAATCTGTAAGCTAGTGAGGCTGCCAAACCTATATCCAAAGGTGTAAAAAGAAAGCTGTTACATCGAATGTCAATCACTTCATACTGTAAGGTAGTGCTTTTTTCTGCTTCAGGCAGTGCTGCAAGTTAACAGGATAGAATGTTCCAAAATCTGAGAAGTTAAATGCATTTCTCCTCCCCCACTTTTTTTTTTTTTTTTTAATGGGATCTGATTTAAAATAAACTGACATAGCAACCAATTATATTTGGCAGATGGAGATAGAAAAGCAAACATTCAGACTTCCTGGACAGGGAGTACAACTGGCAGCTTTCCTAAGTGTGAATAATAAAGTGCATGTTGTCGCGCTCGGATGAGTAAAAGCTTGTTTACTGTCAATAGACATGTCCATTTTGAGTAGTCCTGGTTCAGTAACGTTGGATACTCTAAGCTGTTTACAAGAAGACAGATGGGGAATGCCTCTTTAGCAATAATTTACATTTCTTTAAGTCCATTTCTTGAATATTCTTTAAAAATGCTGTGCTGCATCTTTGCTGGGTGTTTAGGAAATAAGATGCAGGAGAAATCAGCCCGTCCAAGTACAGTTGTTGGTCTGTGTTTGTAATATCGCAGTGACAAAGTTTCTTTTCTTCTGGTCTTTGAAAATTTATTCCACAGCTGATTGGGGTGTATGGGAGCTGCCAATAATGCTCTAGAGATGAAGTACTGAAGAGGAAATTGAATTCCAGCGGGGGATGCCAGTGAGGGAGGGGGCTGCCATCCCAAACTAAAGGGAAGTGCCTGTAGGGCGCTTCCAAGAGAAACTGAAAGGAGCAGGTAGCGTCATAGGGATTGCACAGAGGCCGACATGCCTGTCACTTTTCTGTAAAAAAAAATAATAATAATAATAATAATAAATAAATAATAAAAATACACACTTAGCTTGTAAATGAATTTCTGGTTAAATACATCCAGATTGCTCTGACACGCTGATGCAGAGCTGTGTAACTGTGGTTTGTAAATGGGAGACAGCGGGGGGAGGCTGAGGCCCCACTAGGGGAGCCCAGCCAGAGCTGCCTCCTCCAACGCTGCCAGCTGGGGTTAGCCCTTCGCTGCCTTCTGATGATTTTCCTTCTCTTTAGTGAAAGGGAGTTTGTTTATTCCTGCCTCTGTAAATATATCCTTTTGTACAAAGGAAGGAGGGCTTATGCACAAACAACTGGAGACGGGAGCAGCTAGGAAGGAGAAGCTATCCAAACAAGGCTTATGAAAGTCTTTACAGTACGGTAACGCAAAACGCTGATTTGGTGCAGCTTATTCTGATGAGTTACAAAGCTGTTTCTAGTGCAGGTTAGGGGTGAAACTCATTTTATGTGTGGATGGCTGGGGGTGGATTCTGACTTGTTGCCTGTAAGCAGAAATCTGCATTTTGCTGATGAGCTATGTGGATATTTCTTACCCTGTAGAGAACAGAATCAAATCTGCTCACAAAAGCCAAGGCTGTACTTCATGTCTGTGAGGGTGAGACTGATCCTCCCACACAACATTTCATTGGCCTCCTGGGCAATGAATTTTAGCGGTTTACTTGTTTTTTTTTCTTTCCCTTCTGCCTTCCCCGTCCCAAGAGCAGCAGGGTGCAGGGCAGGTCTGTGTGCTCCAGGGCTGTGCCTGGGCTTACAGCTGTGGCTGCAGCACAAGCTTGCAGTGACCCCAGCAATTCCTGTTACAAAGAACGCTTGCAGCCTCTGCTGTGAGAAATCCTCAGACCTCCCTTGTTCAGAGTAGACTCTGAGGGCTCTGCAGCCAGCAGAAGTATGTTTTCTTCATCCGGTGGAAATCTGTTGGCTTTGGCCTGAGATGCAAGACATTAAGAACATGCAGCCCCGAGGGTCCCTTCTTGAGGAGCACAGGATGCTAGAAGCAAGGGCATGAAGTATGCCATGAGGCACCTATAGGAGAACCTGTCCTTGTTCTGTGACCCTGTTATTGATGTGCTTGCTCTGAGTAGGAAAGAAGAATTGGACTCCACCTTTCTTCAGCTACTGGCAGACCTTGCCCATGGGATCAGATAACCTCGGGCAACACACATGGTGGGAGTCTGCAGCCTTCCTAAGCTCATGAGGCTGGAGATCCACCAGTCTTCGGCTTTCCTGATTATTCCTGCCTGTGATCCAGCAAAATATTTCCTTCTTGCAACTTCACTGGCAGAGTGACTGTGTGCTGCTGGCTGCTGTGGGTTGTTTCATGGCTTTGCATGGCAGTTATTTCTCTGTTACTGTGCTGAGATCTCTGACTTAACCTCCAGACAATGATTATAGAATCATAGAACAGTTTGGGTTGGAAGGGAACATAAAGATCATCTAGTTCCAACCCCCTGCCTTTGCAGGGGGGCAGTGGCAGTGTAAATCACACAAACCTCATTTTCACATCTGTTCTAAAGAGGCTATTTTGTAATATTGCTACAAAAGAGGTTACAAAAGTGAGCACTGAAACTTTAAAATAAATAACTGGGGCTTTTTTGTATATATATTATTTATGATTTCCTATGTGGCCTCAATGTGATATTTTGGGCATTTACTTTGTGACACAATGCAGTAAGAGCTGGATTTCTTCCAGAGGATCCCTGCCACATATGCAGAAGGGACATGAAGAGAGCAGACGAAATCTAGGTTTTACCAGGAGGCATAAATCTGTCTTTAACTCCTGAGTGCTTGATTTGGCAATCCAGATAACAAAGAGCTTTTAATTTATTGTCAATAAACAATTTACAAGAAGTGGTGAGGCTTGTTCTCACTGAGTTGTAAGTGCTGCACATACTGTGGCAGCTGTAAGGGAACTTCCTACATGTTACGTTCAGAGTACATCAAGTCAAGATTGCAGCATAGCCCGTTGTTTTTCTACACTAGGAAATGGATCATGTCTCAGGATATGTGGTACCCTGCTGACTGATGAACTTTGTCTTTAGCTCCAGCTTCTCGATTACAGCAAATGCACTCTTCTGTGAATTGGCGTTGGAACAAAAGTCTGCATTTCACTGGCCTTTCTCCATATAACAGAGAAAGCTGTGATGTTCTCAATCACGTAGCAAGACACACCTGAGTGATGGCTGACAGCAGAAGGTGGACAGTGTCCATCTCGGTCATTTCTATCTGCTGCTTTTACAGTGATTAAGAAAAAAACAATACTGTTTTCCCCACGTGCATAGCGATGCTGAGGTAACAAAGTATGGTAGCATCTTCAGCAGTACTCTGAGATCTGTGTCACCCAAAGCAATAGTTGTATGGAAATAAAAACCACCAGAAGAGAGAGACTGGGAAGGAATGGAATATTTTCTGTCACAACTAACACTTTCCACTTCTCTCCCTCCATCTCCTTTTTTCTCTCCCTTTTCCCTCAGGGGAAGCAGCTGGAAGACGGCAGGTCCCTACATCCCCACCAGCCTCTGAGAACAGCAGCGCAGCGCACAGCATTGGCAGCACGCAGAGCACTCCTTGTTCCAGCAGCAGTGCAACCTAACTGGGGAGAGCAACACTAAGGAACAGCATAGGAGTGCAGAGGTTCAAAGGACTGTGTGTTGCTGACATCAGCGTTTTAATGCTCAAAGTTTGGTTCCTTTATGAAAACGTGAGGATAGATTGTTCTACAGAAAAAAAGACTGATTTTCTTTTGGGGAAGCCACTATGTGCATGTGTGTGTACACGTGCACACAATGCATGGGTAAGCACAGCCTTTTGGATCTATAGCGTGTTATGCTACATGTGACAAAGCTACTAATGTTACAGTACTGCAACCTGTTCTAGGGGTCTCTTGACCCTCAATGTGAAATCTTTGCCAGTTTGGAAAAATGCTGCTTTGTCTATATGACTCTTTTTCCCTAAACTGTCTCATTGACACAAGGTATTCATTAAGGGAATTCAAAAAGATAAGCAGAACAAAAATTATCTTAGGTCAAAAGATTTCTATTTGTCTAAACGAGAAAGCCTGAAGGTGAAATCTCTTTGATTAATAACATGTTATTACTTCAGCTATGTTAGCAACTTATGAGTAACCTTTGTTTTGTTAAGCTTACAGCTACAGCATCTCATTTGCTTTTCTGTTGTGTTTGCAGCCTCAGGTTTGTTCCAGTTATTTCTGTTTTAATGCACGTTGATTTGGTAATGGGAGAAGAGTATGCTCTAACATTCCCTTCCCTCTTTTCCAGGCCAAAGCTCTATAATGAGAGATTTTTTTTTAATCTGCTATACCAAATATAAACACACACAAACAGTGAGATAAATAATGTTCTTGTGCACTAGTATAAACGTGTGTGTACATTTAATGGCAGTGTCCTTATACAAATAGATGTATATCTCAACATTTAGATCCAAACTTGTTATTTCAACAACTGCAAAATTAGTTGAGCGTTCCTTCCATATGTAAAACATAAAATGCATATGTATGAAACAGCAGGCACATTGGTTCACAATGGGTAGATAGAGGAGATTAAGAAAAAAAAGGTGATGGTGGTTCTACTCCTTTAGCTCCCCTCAAATTCCCTTTGAAATAAAAGATGATTTTGAGAGGGTACAGAGAATGTGCAGTAAAGCCTATTGTTTTTGTAAAATGCCACCTATGAAACTAAACTATTCTCTTAAGTATGCAGTTGTTTGTGCCAAACCATTGTATGAAGATTGCAATCCAGTAGTCCCAAAATAATGTTGAAATGCAGAAAGCACAAAAAGGTACTAATTGTCTCAGTGATTTTTTTTTTTTAGTGAATTGCCATAGCTTGACCTTTGACTAGATGCCAAATGAGAAGAAACAATAAGTAATTTTTAATGTGTGATTCTTTGACTGTTATGTTGCCACTTTGTAATTTTAATGTGTCCTACTGATCCTTCTCCTTTAAGGAAAAATGAGTGTTGTTTTCCTCTACAAGTGGGGTAACTAACTTTCATTAATTTCAGTAAAGATTACCTGTGTTTTGCAAGAGGAGAAGGGAATTGATTACACTAGAGTGATAGTCTGCTCTGAAGTCTGAGCTGCAGATTTCTTTTGCTGATTCTACACTTGTGCCTTGCTGATGCGAGGGTGGTCAAAGTGCAAGATATGCAATGGATGTTAAGTGCCCAGAGCTGGGTAGAAGAATATTGCTCAATTTGAACCAAATTTGTTACTAATCCTGCAAACATTCATGCCTGTGGGTAGCTACGTGCATCATCTTGATAGTACCTGAGCGTGCTCAGCTCTACAATTTACTGGTATTCTCAGAGTCTATAGAGACATCCAGTGCAGAGTTAAGCATGTGAAAAGCTTATGTTGCCATAGGTTTTATGTTACCAAGCCAATGAGTTTTCCTGGAAACATCAGCAGGAATTGTCATGCAAGTGTAGTTCTACCCATGCACAAGAGTGTGCGGGATTGGTTCTGATAAGAGGATGAAGGTGCTACCTGTGTGGTCAAAAAGAAAGTGCTTTGCCCTAACCTTCAGCAGAATGTATTGTAAAAGCATATTCTATGTGTAAAGTCTTTAAAGATGTCTTCAAGGAAGACTAGAGTCTTTAAGTTCAATCATAGCTATATTTTACTACATTAAATTTGTGTATAAAGATATATTTAAATGTTTTAGATAAATGTAAGTTACTCTATATGAAATGTTTAATTTCAGTTACTGTGAAATTTACATACTCTGTAAATTCTTTCCTTGTTTTAACCCTTTCCTTCAGATATTTTATTGAGTAGTTTCTCATAAGAAGTTTTAAATTTGGTTGTTGGGAGGGATGGGTGAAAAACTTCTATGTAAAATAGATAACTATATTTTTGAGGGAAATGTGCTGCATTAAGAATGTTTTTATAAAAAAATACTCTAATTTTAAAATGTAGAGATTTATATTTACTGTTGGATAAACCAAAAATATATAAAGTTCAAAGATTCAGTTTATTGGCTTTGATTTCAAATATTTTAATTAACTGAACTTAGTGTACTTAGCTGTTTAATTCAGAAATTTTAATCAATCTGAATTAATTGGCTATTGGAGATTACCAAAAATACATGTAATTCTTCAGCAGATGGAAGAGGCATTTCTGATTCAAGAGAGAGAGGGAACTAAAATGGACGTTCCAAGTTAATAGCTTTATTACAGAAACCGATAGTGCTTTCCAGCTATTAAGTTGCCTGTGATTCAGAGTACTGATACACCTGTAAGCTCTGCTTTTATAACAGCTATTCATGTCTACTGCAAGTCTCTGTATTTGGTGTGGCAAGCTATCTGAATACGTAACTGCAAAGTCGCTCATTCTCAATGCAATTGAAGCTGGGCTTGTCACACTGAATTTCATGTGGCAAATGTCTGCCTGTTGTGGAAAGCCACTGGGACATCTGTGTACTACTGATGTCCCAGCACACGCCTTTAAAGCAGGGCTTCAGGGGGCTGCCCGCGTGCTGGCTCATCACAGTGGCAACTTTAGCCTAATCAAATTCACTCCAAAGGAACTTCTTATGCAACAATGGGAGGACTGGGTTTAAAAGGGACACCTTTTCTCTGAAAGCTATCAGTAACGTACTTAAACTCCAAACCATACTGCTTGTTGTGACATTCGCTGCCTAATCACTAACCTGTTAGAGCCTCTGGTGTTGGACATTACTATACTGATGTTTCAAGAAGTCAGAGCTTTCTGTGTTAGAATGTTTCTGTAGTGTTTCCCGCATGGAAATGGATTTTCCAAAATGTCTGTAGATGTCGATGATTGTAAATGTTCCCCTGCCTTTTTCTAACCATTTCTTGTATGTATGTATGTACCGTTCTTTCTGTTACGTATATCTACCTCACGCTTCACAAGAAGACTGTAGTGTTGGTTGTGCTGACAGCCCTTCCTGTGAGGTGACTGATCTGCCATCTTGTTGTTTGTCATTTTGGGGATGTTCACGGAGTAAACCATATTTCGCTGCCATGTACCTACCAGTTCCACACAGTATTCTCACCTTTAAATAGATAAGTATATTTCTTTAGGATCCAAATGCCAGATTTTTTTTTAAATCCAAGAACATTAGAAATGTACTTGCTAATACCTGTGGCCAGTCAGAACATCCCATTTGTACTACACTTTATGTTCAGTATTTCAGAGACTTGTGGAAAGTGCTTAGTTGTAAAGTTTTGATAACCACAGTTTCGTGTCATCTTAGTCTCTTGTGCACAATAAAGTATATATCAGTTTATTAACAGTTGATGCTGTGATTCATTTATTTGAAGCAACTAATATCAACAAACTGTGAAAAACAGTTGATTGAGATCTGTGTTGCTGCCTGTTTCCTCCTCTTCCATAAACTTCAGTGAAAACTGTGGTTAAGGCAGGATTTGATTTTGTCCTATTTTTCTTTTTCTCCTTTCTTTGTTCTTTTATTCAGTGACTTTGGTTGCCTTCTCAGTATCACGGCTGCTTGCAGAAGGCAGTAGACATATTTAGTTGATTGCTGCCATTTTTCACTCCAAGTCCAAAGTTTGGGTCCTGCAGGTGTTTGGTTGTTGTATATTGTGACATGTCCCAAGTCCTATTTTGCACAAGGCCTGGCTTGAGAACAGCCAAAATCAAGAGTCAGCTGAGAGTCCTCCATCTGAAGCAGCAGAGTTTCCTTGGTCTGTTGTACACTTAACTGCAAGTACACTGGACATGAACAAACAAGACCGAGCTGTATTTTCATTACTGAGGGGTCGTGCTCTGTTAGAGCAGATAGCTTGGTCAGTTGCCAGCAGGGCAAGGATTTGGATGTTTACTATCCTAGTTATTGCTTTGTTTCCTGTATTTCATGTGCAAAATATTCTTTATGGGCAGTCTGGGGG
This sequence comes from Tetrao urogallus, assembly GCF_951394365.1. Lineage (NCBI taxonomy): Eukaryota > Metazoa > Chordata > Aves > Galliformes > Phasianidae > Tetrao > Tetrao urogallus. The sequence goes on along the minus strand of NC_136818.1, from coordinate 15,549,583 downwards.
AGCCGGCCTCAGCTGTATTTCCTTGGGTTATTCAAAGGTTATGGCTATTAACTCACAAAGTGAAGCTCCCTAAAAAAGGAATTCCAAATGTTTGATGTTCGTTTTTAAATATCAGGATTCTTTCAGTACAGAGAAGACTATTAATTAGAAGCAATCATAAGTCATAGGCAACCTGTAAGCTTAACTCCCAAAGGTGCAGTAGATTTATTGCTTCTTAGCAGCCATATATCAGTTTCTGAATTAAGACTTTTTTTTTTCTCTTTGGAACTGAGTTATCTGGAGCTGACAGCGTAAAGATACTGGAGTTGTTCTTCACCTTCATCTTTAAGATTTACATTTTGACTGAAATGTGGTGCAAATATATGATCAATCTCTTATGTGGGGATTTAATTTTAACATGTAATACCCAACAAATTATGATACGATATTGAGCTTCTATACATGAGTTTCTGTACATTAAGAATCAAGTCTTACCATATTATAAAGTATTGGTGTTGTTGGAATTTGTTTCTGACAGACCTTTGTGAGTGAAACAAACATCTGGGAATGTCAAAAAAATACCAAGTGCCAATTTCATGAAAAACACAGTCCAGATCCTTTCTATTTTAAACAGAATTAAATTTATCACAGCATTCCTTCCAACACAATATAAAAGGAAAAGGAGCCAATATTTTTGATACCTTTTCATAGTTGTCACTTTGTAGTTGTAAAACAGATATTTATGGGGCTGAAAGTCTGTTTGCAGCTTAGATTTCATACTGCAATCCCAGTCCTTCAGCCCAAGAGCAGACCTCGTGAACCTATATGCATTTACAGTTGGAATTCTTTGTATAAGAAAGATCAAATTACATCACTTCACCTACCCAAAGGAGGTAGCAGTTGAAATTACATTTCTGTAGATTCTCTCTCACTGGGAGCCATAAGGGACTCACTGCTATGTGTACGGAAGGCACTGCATACTGGGGTGCCATCAGGCCCACCGTGCCCCAAGGCCTGCTTGTCTGGTGTTTGGTTCTGCACAGTGCTGAGTTCTACGTTGTTTGGGAACAGCACGAAGAGGAGACGGTTTGCAGAGCTGAAAAAGAAAAGCAGCACGAAACTGTTACTCTTGCACTTTTTAAAAATGACAGCTCTTTTTCCATCCAATTATTTTGGCATGGATATAAGAAAAATTGGTTAAAAAATGTTTGGGTGGAGTCTCCTTTTGCTCAGCTGTTACTTATTGCTGCTTGTAAACTGCCTAAGTCAGTTCTAGTAAGGAACATACTGTACTTGCAAAAACTGGTATTTTGAAGATCGTAACTGAGTGTTAAGCTGAGAAAGCTGATGGTATTTATAAGTACCTCAGCAAACTTGATCTACATTTTGTCAGTCTTGTGAGTTTTTAATGGTGTTCCAGTTAAAGTCAAAATGCAGTTTCTGTACGGGACTGTTGCGTTCCCAGTTCACAGAGCATTTACCTTCCTGATTTTCTTTGTGAATGGAGTGAAAGGGTCAGCAAGTTTTTGTTCTGTCCTTCAGCACAAATAGGTACATACCTTGCAGTAACAAGAATTAGGGATGCTGGAAAATCTTTGTTCTGAACTGTATTATTAGTGATCTCTGATCCCCAAAGTGATTAGTAAATTACCTGTTAAGCATGGAAAACAAATAGGAAGATTGCAAGGATCATATGTGCAGAGTGTTTCCATCAGGTGTATTTAAGATTTCACAGGATTTTTGAGTGGCAAAGCACATAATGGAAAGTTTAAATCACTGGCAGGGAGCGATAAAATATCCTGAAGGAAGCAGTTGGAAAGCATCTGGAAACACAGCACTGAAGGCTGGTGTGGCGCAGCAGGCTGACGGGGGCTGCTGGCCCTCCCGTGGTCACAGGCAGAGCATGGTGAGAGCCCTGGCCTGCAGGCCATGCTGCTATTGCCAGAAATTCACTTCTACAGATGACTGGGCATCAGCAATCCAAGTAGGGTTATCACTGACAGGTCTTGTGATGTTAACTTTGGGGTACATCTGGGCTTGCAATAAGCTCTTTATTAACAGATGCTTGCTTTTTCAGACATCTTTTTTTTTCTTTTTTTTTTTTTTTTTACATAAGCCAAGCAGCTCTGAGTGCCTGTCTTTGCTTCAGGAAACAGATAAAAGATCTCTGTAAGATATAAATAAAGCCCACTAGGAATCACTAACTCAAATGACAAACTGAGGTGCTGGCATGCTGGCTGGATGGTGAATGTTCGCATTGTGAGGAGGCGGACAGATGAAGCTCTACTCCTGCTTTCTGGGTAAGTTCTCAACTGCTGAAAACTGTGCTTAGGAATCCAAAATACCAACCTCTGTCATGCATGAAAGTGAGCTTGTCCCTGTCTGTGTCACTCCTGCTGAAGCAAGATGGGCGGCCCTCAGGGCGTGCTGTGAGCAGGGTTCCTCCGGCTGGACCCTCAGGGTCTGTTAGGCAGCCCAAAATGGCGGCACAGGGCCCAGCACCGCCCCAGAGGACTTTGTGGTGGCGCCCGGACAAAGCAAGAGGGCAGATGGCTGCCAGCAGAGGCAACTCGGGTATGCAGCATCGCTTGGAGATGGCTCCTCAGAGGAAGAAGGTCTTGGAAAGAGTCTTGTAAGAGTGCAAACATGGCAAACTGGGAAAATGGAATGGGAGAGCATGAGGTGGAGCTGTTGTGAATGGTTTTTGACTAATTGTTGCTGCTGCTGAGTTTTGTGGGGATTGATCCCCACTCCTTCTCTCTGTACATCTCTTTTGCATCTGCGATGCAAAAGGCACCAGCGTGGTCTGGGGCTCTGTTCAAAAACAAGACTTTCCCTCACTCTTCTGCTTCAAGTGGGAGAAAACCCAACAGTGGGTCCTGATTAAATGGACTTCAGACCCATTCCCAGTCCCTCACAAGAGTCAGCTCGATCGAACCTCACATCGGTCAGCTCCAAAAGGGACAGGACCAGATACAGGACAACACAAACACATATCTGAAGAGAAAGGTGAGGATAAAGGCACCAGCTAAGCTGGTGATGCCTTAAGTGTGATGGTGTGAGAAGGGATGTCATTAATTGAGGACAGAAATAGGAGAAGATCTGCAATGAGGTTATTGTTTGAAAAGGAAAGTTGAATCAATGTGTTGATTATGAGATTAATGGAGAATGCTGGTTCTGTCTGGACAGCATGTCATACTCTGTATGACACTCTTTATCCCATTACAAAGCTATTGTAAGTACACCCATGTTTTTGCTGGCACTACTCACTTAATTTTTCTGTATTTTCCCTGAAATGTGTGTCCCTGAAGTGAGACGTGTTTTCTAGATGTTAGACAACAAGGGTCTGTCATAAACTGAGAGGTTCTTGCTGGCAACTGGCCTCTCCCCTGTCCCTGGGGCTGCCTGCCGTGGAGGTCACAGGTAATCTCCAGCCTAGCTCTGGCATGGCATTGTGTGCAATTGATTTTGTCTAATGGTAGGAGAAAGGTTATGCCAAGCTAATGATTGCTCTGTTGCATTCTTTTGTAAACTTTCGCTTATGGCATTACTGTTCCATTCAAAGGAAAAGGCAAAAGAGCTTAAATTAAAAATTACATAATAGGCTGAGAATACCCGTGTTGGAAGTCAGATCTCATACTTCTTAGTCAACAGCTGGTTAAACAGTTGTAAACCAATGACAAGTTTGTTATTTTCTCTTTTAGAAGTTGCAAGAAAGCTTAATTACTGTGTTGGTGGCGTTTCTTTTAGAGTAATGATAAATAACACGCTTCTGTGGGACCCAGATTCAATTTTATAGTATTTCTATGCTTTTATTGACCAAGAACAAAACTGATATCAAAAAGCTATCTATTCATACAGCTCTGTTCTCAAATATTAGTGTCTGTGAGTATATAAGCCTGTATTATTCCATCTAGTAATGGGAGAACTCAAAATGGAAAATACCAACATGTATCATAGAGAGTAAATGCATGTGGATATGAATAGTCCTGAAAGCATCTGGAGTATGCAGGCCAGTGCTCCTGCTAACAAGTTTTCTACATCTGGAAGTTATGATTCCTTGCTGCGCTCATTTTTCAAATCTCAAAGCGATGGGCTGTCCTGGCTTAGAGCAAGAAGGTGGGGAGCCACCAGCCTGTACTTCCTCCTCTACCACGGGATCTCCTGGAGCCTTGCACCTTCCCTGTCTCCCTGGTGGGCACAGGAGAGGTCCTACAGCAGTTCTGAGATCAGCTGGGATCGGCGGATGACCTTGAAGTCCTGTAGCTGAATGGAAATGAATTGGAATGATGGATTCTCAGAGGCTGCATTTGTCGGTGGAGCTGGTGTAAAAACAACAGTGATGTAAATTTCTTATGACTCAGCAAAGGTAATAGTTACATGGAAGAGGTTGGAGGAGGTCAGGGCACTGCCACACAGGTGTGCAGCCTCTGTCTGTAGCTGGGATAATGACATGTTGCATAGAGCTTTCAAAGTTGGATGAGGATTTTTGACAGCATTGAAAGAAAGCTGGAGGCACATGCCAGTACCCAGCATCAATGCCACCTCTGCAGAAAAACAGTTTGCTGTTACTCAGAGACAGTTTGTCATTTTTAGAGCAAACTAAAGGCCATGTTGTCAGCTGGTATAAACCAGCTCCCTCCTTTAACTTCAGTCAAATTGTGTCTGTTTACAACAGCAGAGAATCTCTCAAGTGCCTAAGCTTCTCTGTAGCACCAAATAGCAGCAGTATGAGGTGGCAAACAGCCAGTTTGAACAGCTGCCAATGCAATTCTGATCCAAAAATGATTCCTTGAACCCCAGCATTCCCCTCCCCCCTCAGACTTCTATTGAAAGCAGGACTTACTCCCTGGTCTCTGTAGCCATACTTCCCCAAACCCCAGTTCATACCCCACCCACTTCTGCAGCCATCTGAGTTTTGTTCTGCAGCAGTAACACCTTTTTTCACAGCTCCAATCAGCAACACAAGCTCTTATTTCAAAATGAAGTTGTGAGTATTAAAGCATCAGAGCTATTCAGGCCTCAGTGAATTGTACAGGTTTTATTGAAAAGCCCCCAGAGAAGATTGAAGCAGGTGTTCTGGGCAGTGTGCATTCAAGCAGATGAATAATATGTTAATTATTTCTGGAGGTATCCACAGCAAAGCCACAGGCTCTGTCTGACACTGCCGGTCTTTGGTCGCTCTGGGCCTAATTGCAACACAGAGACCAACACCCACAATCTCTTCTTTTGCTGTGGAACGCAGAGCTTTCCCATCCAAGGAACAGTGATGTACGTGACAAGTTGTTGTCCTGGGGCGATCTGTGCAAGTCCCTGTCACGTGGAGAATTGCTTCCAGCAGCGCTGCTGCCTTTGTGTGTCCTCAAGGCAGCGTTGGGTCTTGGCCTCTAAGGGAAGTGCTGGTGTTAGTCACACGTGAGTCATCTGTGACTGTCCCACCCGCTGTGAACTCTATTCACAGAGCCTGTTTCCAGATGTTTGTAACTAGAAATTGCTTTAAAGCGTGTCCACACGCTATAGCTGCTTAACCACTCCTTGTACCCATGAAGCGTAAAAGCCATTTCAGTGACCCATCTTTCCAGGAAGGTTCCTTTCTCTTTTTCCCTTCCAGCTTCTTGCCCCCCTCCTGCACCAAACATGGTCTGTCCACACCTCTGAGCATGCATTTTGGACAAGCAGGCATATCCCTAGTTTGACACTATTGTCTGGAAGTAAAGTGAGTTTGAAAAGTGGATAATCTCATGGGAGAAGTAGCACGTGGTGAAGTCAACTAATACATGGCATTGAGCTCTTTGGTGTGAAAGAGATACTTCCAGAAAGCGGTCTGCAGACAACGGATTGGCCACAGCTTGTGTTCAGGACTCGCCAAATGCCTCAGAACAGCAACCACGGCAGTAAAACCACACACTGCTCTCAGGCAAGGGGAGAACGGGAGGAAGGGGAAGAAAGGCTGTACAGGCAGCATACATTGGTTAGTTGAACTCTTTGGGTAAGATTTTAAGTCTGTGGAGAGAAATTACTGCCCAGATCTATAAATACAGACATATGAAGCTGTTCCACAGTGCCAAAAAACATTTCTAAAGGAAAGAAAATAGCTCTTTTATCAGTCATGAAATTCAAGGGAATCATAGAATCATAGAATCATAGAATCACTAAGGTTGGAAAAGACCTAAAAGATCACCCAGTCCAACCGTTCACCTATTCCCAATAGCTCCTACTAAACCATGTCCCTCAACGCAACATCCAGTCTTTCCTTGAACACCCCCAGGGTCGGTGATTCCACCACCTCCCTGGGCAGTCCATTCCAGTGCCTGACCACCCTTTCTGAAAAGTAATACTTCCTCGTGTCCAGCCTGAATCTCCCCTGCCGTAGCTTGAAGCCATTCCCTCTGGTCCTATCACTAATGACACGAGAGAAGAGGCCGACCCCCAGCTCACTACAACCTCCCTTCAGGAAGTTATAGAGAGCAATAAGGTCTCCCCTGAGCCTCCTCTTCTCCAGGCTGAACATTCCCAGCTCCTTCAGCCTCTCCTCATATGGCCTGTGTTCCAGACCCCTCACCAGCTTCGTTGCCCTTCTTTGAACACGTTCCAGGGCCTCAATATCTTTCTTGCAGTGAGGGGCCCAAAACTGGACACAGTACACCCTCCATGTATCACAGGCTGCACTTTCAGCACACGGTGATTCACTGTCCATTACAGCGGGATGCTCCTCGGCAGCTGACACACATGCACTGGCACAGATGCTGGCAGAGGTCAGGACCATGTGGGCTCCCAATGGGGACCTGACGAAGTCTTTCAGCAGGAATCTCACATCTTCCCTGGATCTTGGCTTTATTTTCCTAAAGACCTCTAGAGCTAAAACAAAGCCCATTTTGATGATCTATTGAATTGCAACACACCCTGTTATGCCTCTCCTGTGAACTCAGACATGTACACAGCAATAAAAACTTTCAACTGGTGGTAATTAAGAAGAAAATTTCTCTACGGCAGTGTTTTTTCTCCAACGTTCCCCTCAGGTGAGAATGAGCAGGTAACGCATTCAAATAAACAAGAGAAATTAAGAAGGGAAAAGCTATGGCCAGAAGTTCTCTGTGTGGAACTTATCCAGGATGACTTCCTGGAAAGGAAGTGAGATGAGACAGTAGAGAAAGGGTGAGGGGCAACTAAACTGGGTTGGGGATTTCTTGGAGAATAGCATTAAGCACAGATTGCTTTTGAGAAATCCATTTTGTGCAATGTGGGCAGTGCGCTGTGCTGGGAGCAGTGTGGCTGTCTCACCTGATGTTGTGGGTGCCACAGGGTGAAGGAGTGAGTGCAGCAGACAGCATGGCACAGCAGTGCTGGGCTTCCTGCAGCAAATTCTCTGAGGAATTCCCATTATAACTTTTTAGAGAAATCTTCTCATCCATTTCTCAGCCTGACGATGACTTCACTTGCAAAGGAAGACATTTTCCCATTTGTGCAGCCAGCTGGAAGTAAGGGTTACAAGAGAGACGAGTAAACACCAAAGGAAGGAGGCGTGGAGGGCAAAAGAACAGTGAATTAAAATCTGACTATCTAATACACTGCAATAAATGGATGGTTGAGGTTATGTAAATACTTTCCTACAGTGCAGTCATCTAGGCATTATCCTAACAGAAAGCCATTTAGTCAGTTTAATCAATAGGCCCAGGAGCGTGTTTCACGGCTTTTTTCTGTCCTAGTTAGCCACTCTGACATTCATGTTTTTACTACGGAATTGGTTTACATAGAACGTTACACTAAGAAGTCTTACTTCAATTTTTGCCCATGACCATAAGAATTTGTTGCCCACAAAAATCTGCTGGGTGCAGCGAGTGGGAGGAGACCACATTTCTTCACATGAACAGTGATTTTGGTGAAATAGGATTGCATGCAGTGGTTCCAATGCTTCCCCATCAGGTTGGTGTGCTGAATTGTTTTGAGCTTTTGGTGCCCAAAGCAGTGTTTAGTTTTAAATTACTCAACCTGGATTTTTCCTATGTGCCTGGTGCTACTCTTTCAGCTATTAGAACCCAGTGCAGTCTGTTTTTCAGCTGAACAGCATGGCCAGACTGATGGGCTGCACCTGTGACCTGACCACCAGCAATGCCCCACAGGTGTGCTGCAGGCAGATAGAGAGCCACTGGCTTTGGTGTGAGAGCTGGATGGGGGCTTGGTGCAAAGGTAAGGCAGTCTGAAATTACTTTTCTCAAGTTTTACTTTTGAAACAAGGCTGTTGAATCTGAGGTTACTGAGGTACTGTGGATGATTTTGTATGTTAGAGGAAAGTTGTACTGCAATGGTTGGAGAAGAGCTCTGGAGCTGTGTTTATTCTTTTGTCAGCCTTAATGTATTAATGCTAATTTGAGAGACTGCAAGTGCGAGTGGTGCAGATGCTGAAATGGAGAAAATGCTTTAGCTAGCACATGGAAAGTATTTACAGTCTGTACGCAATGGTGATATATAGGAGTAAACAGACCGTCAGATAAGCACTGAATTTCTTTATTTGCACTTAAAATATATGCCTCTTGGCTCATAGGAAGCGAGAATAGCTGGATGACTGTGGGCAGGCCATCTAGGGAAAAACAAGCTTGCTAAGCAGAGAGGAACATCGATGTGAAAATAATAAATTCACAATTTGAGGTGATATCTAAAGTTTACAAAAGCTGTTCTGTATTGGAGTAAGAACTTGGCCTATGGCTTAATTTTCTGCTTGTTTCTCTTTTACTTTCACTGAAAACGAACACCATGCCGACTTTCATCCTGTGTGCATCGCCTGCCCTGTGCGACCCGGGTGCAAGCACAGGGCTGCATGTCCCTGGGGCAGGCTTGGAGGGCAGGCAAGTCCCTGGAGTGAGGTGATGGTCCTGCTGTCCCAGCACCAGAGCTGGCTTGGAGACTGAGTGTCTGCAAGCTGACCCCAGCTGCCTGTGCTTAGGGCTGCTTCCATTTTCCTGAGCTTTTATACTTCAGCAGTACATTAATATGTAAATCTGTATCTTCCTGATTCTGAGCTCTGAGGAATTCCCCAGGACTGCTGCGGAGGAATAGCACTGTGCACTGATGCCTGAGCTGGGTCAGGGGGAAAAATGCTGATGTACGCCACCAGGTGGGACAGGACACAGCGTAGCTGGTGCTGACTGCCCTCTGTGCTCCACCAAGTCAATTTCAGAGGCCTGCAGACATAGCTGGGCTGCCCAGAGTCCTGCTGTCAGCTTACCAGCACCCATCAGGAGCCTGTGCAAATGGTTTCTCATCCACTTCAATTGGATGAACGTGAGATAACTTTATTTTAAAACATAACGGAGTGCCAGCTTTCTAACAGAGGTGATGGTGCTAACATACAGGAAATGAAATACGTTGTGTTTTGCATTTTTTCCTTGTTGAGTTGGCAGCTTCAAAAAAGTGCGTTATTAGTGCTGAAATCTAAGAAATGTTGGGTTGCTTAAAATACTGCTGGTTTGAAACAATGTTGTTTAAATGTTGCTGACCTAAGGATTTTCTTTGACGCTTACTCTTGTTTCTTTTGGATATGCTTTGCTATTTATCTAAGCAATTCTGGTTGTTGAATGAGGTTTCAAGAGAGAAGGTAAATAGAGGAAAGAAATCAATACAAGCAAGCACAAATAGGTTTTTCTATCACATCCATGCTTCCTTCACATTACAGCACTGAAACTATGAGAATGTATCGATTCAGTAAACTTTTCCATTTTTCTGAAATGCACAGGATCAAGAACACTGGTCCATACTAAAAGCCTTAGGAAGAGCATAAGATTTGTTGGCTTTGGCACAGGTACGCAGAGGCAGTCTGATATCATCAGGTTTGAAAAAGGAGGACAGCAACAGAGAGTGACTCAAGTACAATATAAACTCAGTTAATTTACAGCATGATGTTGGTTTTAATAAAAAGCAGGGGAATTGGTACACAGTGCTGGCAGAAAGCCTGACACAAAATCAGATTTAGCTCTAGATATCAATAAGGAAGCACAGCCAGATATTGCCATTACTAAGTATATTTATTATTGCTTAATTTTTTAAAGATGACTATATCTGTATATTGGATATTTTTAATTTTATTTTTATTTAAGGCCAAACTGTAACTGCCTGAGGTGCTTTCTATATGGCTGTGGTGTCCTGTCAGCTCTGAGTAGAAGACTCACACGCACCAGATCACTTGCTGCTCAGTGCTTACTCACATCAGTGCTGGGTCCAAAAAGAACCAGCTGTGGATGCATCTGAGCTGTCTCTGATACAGCTCCAAGTCTGGAAAAGTGAATTCCTCCCTCTTTATGCAGACAGTGTTGTGCAATGGTCTGACCTCACTAGACACTTTCGCTGTACAATGGAAAGTAACCTGGGTACAACATCTGCTTTAATTAGCACTGGCTTGTTTAGCCGACGAACAATTTTTTTCTGTGCCCTATCCCTTCCTGCTAGTTTTTAATATTGATGGGATTACAAGAGACTGACTGGTACAACCGTGTTTTGTGGCAGATCTCCAGGAATTAGACTGGTTGTGTCACTGCCCTACATGGAAAATCAGTGTTATGCAACTTTCTCTGTTTACAAAATGATCTGAGGAAATGTTTTAGAAGACAGATTTCCTAAAAATGTTAAATGGCACCATCAGCCAAGGTGATTAATTATTAAACCATATGGAAAATTGAATGATAAGGCAAGGAAAACCATCCAGGCACTTTGGTATGAGATACTGTTTCCTGAAAGTGGTGGGACTGGATAGCAAGATTTCTGTCCTCATCCCTTTCCTGTTCTACGCCCTGTATCCCTTGGCTGTGTGCTGCACTTGCAGGTGGTGTTTATTGCAAAGTGCATCTAACCCCTAAGGAACCTTGACTACTTCTTCCCAGCACAGAATAGACTATTTGTGCCAACTGATCTCTCCTTCTGCTTTTAGAATTACAGCTTTGCGTTAGTTTTACTTCAGTTTTACCACCTGCCTTAATTATTTCGGTATTTACAGCTCTACAACTGCTTACAGCATCTTCAGCATTGTTTGTTCTCTGTCCTTGTGTAAGTAGTGTGATGTCATATGGAACTCCATCTCACCACTTCCCTTTCCTATTTTAGGACTCCAGCAAACACTGTAGCATTACAGAGCTATTTATTTCTTGAATCCCTACTCCATCATCAGTGACAAGAGTCCAGAATGAGAATTGACATAAGGAAACAATTAATGCATTCAGGTAGCATAGTGTTAATATTTGTGTTTTGGCTTCATAAAATACTGTTGCTCAGACAAGAAAATGGCCACAGTGCTGTGCTTACAGCTTCCAATGCAGGTTGACTGCAAGCTGATCTATCTTTGTGAGAAAACTGCTCTTATCTATCCTAGTTGGGAGTTGTGCCTTTACCTGTGAGGCCTCAATTATAGCCCAGAGGAATATTTCCACAACACTACTTCCCTTTGGCATCTCCTTGGAGCCCTAACTCCAAACTCTGACTGATTAGTATATAGTAATGCCCAGCTTATAGCCCAGGCATTTTCCAGGAGTGAAGTTTTTGTGCAGCTGAGCTATTCTCCTGTCCGCCTCTTTGCAATCTGGCTCTACTTGCAGCTCTGGGCTCTGTCTCTCTCCTAAACCTTAACCAAGCCCTGCTTCTGAGCAAGAGCTGAGCATCATCCCACAACCTACAGAAATGATCAAGATAAACAAGTTTGTTAGTGGTTGCATCTTTCAAGAGTCCATCCCTCATTCTGGTAGCCCCTATGTAGCCCAACTCTGGAGCTCTTGGCTGTTTCTCTGTCCTAACTCTTTCTTTGATGGACTGTGCAGCCACAGTCTGCCTGGAGCTCTGTGTTTTGTCTCTCTTCTAACTCTTGGTATGGGCTGAGCCTTTAAGAAGGGCCACCAAGCAAGGTCTGGAGGCTGTGGCTGAAATCCTTGTGCAGCCCACTAGTTCCTTTAGCAGCATTATTTTAACCCCACAGCAACAGACTTTGCTTTCCTTCCTAGTTGTAAGCTTGAATTTGCTGTAAAATCATACTAAAAGCAAAATCCCTTGAGCTCCAAATGAGGTTGTACTGTGAAAGGAAAGGCTTGGCCTTATCTTGACAAGTTTTTCCAGTGGGCAGACTGAGTCTTGGTCAGGGAGGGTTAGGGTTACGGCAAGGCATAGGCTTCAAATGCAGTTTATAGTTAGGGTTAGTGGAGAGCCAACAATGAGCTGCATTTCAGATGTAGCCAATTGAGGAAAACAGTACTGTTTGTAAAACTAAACATTCCTCCTTAAAACTGACATCAATCGCTTTCACTTTTCTGAGCAGTGTTCCAAATCTTTTGCATGCTCCCCACTTTGATGGCGGGTACTGTTTGTCCCTGTGCTTTAAGCAAGGACCTGCACTCTTTTGGCATGGCAGACCTTGCAAATTCCTCTAATTTAAACTGAGTTCAGATGTATTGGAATATCTTGTGAAGTCCTATTCTGTCAAGGTAATGAGCAGATTAGTGGAGATTTTCCAACCTTGATTAAATAATGTATCTAAGAACAAGTACATTAGGGAAAAAAAAAAAGCAACAACAAAACCCCCTAAGATAAGAAGAAATGCCTCTTCTCTGGGCCCTTTCCACTTGGTAGCCAGCCAGCTTCTACGTTGGTCTGCACTTAGATTTGTAACTGATTTGCTTGACAGGGCCTCTGCCAAGCTTCTCAGTCATGGCCACGGTTCTTGTCATTCTCAGACACAATGCAAATGGCCTCCCTGGTAGAACAGGGTAGTATCTCTTTTCTTCAGGCCCACATTTTCAGAAGGTTGGATGCTTGTAATATTTGAGCACTGTGATGTTGTCCTCAGTAACTCTGTTTTATATATAGCCTTGCATAAATGATTGCTGACTTTAAGCTGTTCATCCAGGGACAGAATTACTGTCAAGCGCATGAAAATAGACTAATGAACGTAATGCTGACAAAATGTTCAGCACATCATAACACATTTTTTTTAGAACAACCACAAGGTAAAATACTCATTCTTTGGCAAGGAAGATCTCAATTAGGAGGTGCTGAAGGAATTCACAAGGCTTTGGAAAGCTCTGTGTATTCTTTCCTCTGGGGAAAACAGGAAACACGAACGTTATTTCCTTGAATGTTTACAGCTGAAACTGAAAGCTGGAAATCCAGCATAGATGCAAGAATTTCAATACAGTTTTGTTGCAACAGTTGGGAATAATGATTCCAAAGTCATTCCACTTATTCTCAGGAGTCTGTTTTATAATTAATTTTGAGGGCTTTGCATTTTGTAATCTAATAGGAATTTTCAGTATTCTTTTGCATGATGATTTATAAAAATCAAGGCTATATCCTGAGCTTTTTAGGTCTCTACCATACTAACATGGATAAGATAAGCATGTACTCTCCAGTCTGGTCACTGCTAAGCCAAGGTCTAGCAGAACATACTACCTGACCTTGGACAAGGCAGCTCAGATCAGTTAAGATACAGAAGTTCATTAACAGGAACTCTCTGAGATAACTGCTAGAAACAAATGCTGTTGTGAAAGAGAACATTTTGTTCAGCAATTTCCTTCTAGCTCCAGGCTTATCACAGTGTTAGCATTACTTCTGTTTTTATCTCTTTGTCTGGTGGTGTGTTGGCTGTAAGGACAGGTGCGGTATGGAGTGGTGGTACCTAAAGCAGCTGCGTAAACTTCCAGCCATCCCTACTGGTGATGAAATTTGGAAAGTAAAGTAGATAGCCGCTCAAGGAGTATCAAGTGAGTTGTACAGCACTTTGCTCATCCTTTGCTGCAGGCATTTTTGTGTATTAGAAGCTGCCATAGTATACTTGCCAACCTCCTCCTCTCCCCTTCATGTTTGGATGGATGCAGGAAGAACATTTTTTAATCAGAAGAGAAATTCTGACAGTTTGTGGAGGTTCAAAAGGTATTCTCTGCCTTGGCTCTAGGGAACAGTTGTCATACTCTGTGTTGGTGAATTAGTCAAAACCAGCACCAAGAACACTTTGTTTCTGAGTTGTGATGGAAATGACTTAGCTGAGATAACTGGGGAAGAAAAGTCCTTTTGCTTGAATTTGCTGTCAGACTTTTTCATATCATTATTAGGATGTTTGTTTGTCCCTAGCTGCTTCCCTAAGCTTTTCCTATTCTTAATTAGGTTTATTTCCTCTCTTTCCAGATGTATGTTCTGTCCACTACACACTCCTCCTGCTTTCTTCTCTTAAGCCAATGTTCAATAAGCCATGTGGTTAGCAGTATGCGTCAGGCTTTCCCATCATGCTGATGGAAATCTTGTCGTTGCATTGGAGATTGTGCTCTTAAGGTTGTGAAGTGCTGTGGTGCAGGGGTTTGAAAGCATATGTCTGCGTAGTGGTATCTTTTCAGCACAGATGTGCTCAACAGGAAGCTGAGTGAATAAACTACTTCAGGCAGCTTCTGCAGTAGGTTTGAAGCTTGTCCCAAAGTGTATGCTATGAAAAGAGGTTATTCTTATCCATGCTAACTGGCTTAAAGATTAGATGGATTTCTCTCTTATTGGCAAAGCAGTTACTATAGAATTAACTAAAGTTTCTCTGCAATGACAACAAACCAATAAACTGAAGCTTTTTTTTTTTTTTTTTTTAAAAAAAAAAAAAATCTGAGGATTTTATGAAATATATCTCTAGGGCGAAGTCAAAGAGTGGTGAATCGCTATCTTCCCGGCCTTTTACCTAGCAGAAAGTAAAGCCAGGTGCCATTTCTGCCCAGATGATTTTCAATCTTTCAGACTGGTTTCCAAAGAGATCTTCCCTTCTGCTCTGCCAAAACCGCTCCTGGATGCAGGAACAGCCCATGACATTTCATTTCCAAATCACACCTCCAAGGCAGCACACAGCTAAAGTCAGTGAACTTGTTTTCTGTTTATTTGCTTTTCTACTCATACTGAAATGAATAATGTCCTGCACACAAGCTGCCTGGCAGGCTGCTGTCTGTGTGCCCTCACAGGATGTTGAGCCCAGTGCGTGGTGGGATGCAGGACTGGCGTTCTGTCATGTTGTGTGATGGTACAGGCCTGCTGGCATGGCTATGATCAGAGATCTGTAGAGCCAGCCGTGACGAAAACCTTTCCTGTTTAAGGGCTAGCATAGTGAGAAGGAAGATAGCTGTCATGCCTCCAGAGACCATTTTTGTGCAAGAGAAACAGCCCAATGGACTGTTTTGCTAGTTAGGGTGGAAAGTGTTTTTGGTTTATGTCTCATATAAATAATAAAAACACAAATACCTCAACACTAGCAAAGTGGTTGGGAACAAATTAAAGAGAAAACGAATCGCTGACCAGAGCACATTAAAAATTCAGACTGAAATCTGACTTCAGTCTGCAATAAAAAACTGCTTTCCCTCTGTGCTTGATGTGCTCAGCTGATTAAGCACACGTTCTGGCAAAGAGAGACCCGATGAGGATAACTGTGTTTGCAAACGGCTGGGGAGGAGATGGAGGTGCCAGGACTGCAGCGTGTTTGCTCTTTTTGGAGCCCAGGGGCCGCACAGTGCCTGCTGTCCAAGACGCTGGCAGGAGTGTGTGTTCCCTTGGCAGGAAAACAGCTTGCTCGATTCACCCCCCTATATCCCCCAGAAATGTACACAGTGTCCTTCTTCCTCCTGTGCTGGAAATGAGCTGGAGGCAGCTTCCTTGCCCAGCCGTCCAGGCCTCGCACTTTCTACTGGCACTGGGCAGCTGCAGCCCCTTCCCCACATGGGCTCTCATGGCCAAGGCCCTGGGCACCTGCTTGCGCTCTGCCTGCAGGCTGCTGGAACCAAATACATTCAAGCAGCCCAAACTTTGCAACGCACCGGCCTGTGTCTTGGGCAGTGGCTGCTGCTGTCTGTTCCTTCCCAGTGCATCGTCTCTTCATGTGTGCTGCCATGAAGGATTTCATTAGCAATGGGCAGCTCTGTGGGTGTTTGCAAACAGCAATTCATTTTTCTGCGGTGTGGATTTCTTGGTTGTTTTTTTGTTTAGTTTCTGTTTGTTTGTTTTTAAAATGTGCTCAGTCTTGAAATGTTTTTCCTGTCTGTGCATAGTTCACAAAGATCTGTCTTGTTCAGCACAGAGAAAAACACTGTGGTCACCTCCTGCCCCAGTCTGGCCAATCCAACACCTCTGATCCACCACTGCCAGAGATGGGAACTTCTGCTTTGGAGGAGGGCTGATGCCTTTCATGGGTTGGGGTCTCTGTTGATATGAGTTACGTTTAGCAGAGGACTTTTGAAATCCACGAGCAGAAAATGGGAGTTCCTAAGTACCTAGGAAAGATTAGAATGTTTATTGTACATATTTTAGATATTACTACATTTCTGACCTTTACTTGATGATTACTTCATGCGAACAAAGTCACAGACAGTGCTGCACAATGTGGCAGTAGTGGTTGTTCTGGACGTTTCCTGGCTGACCCAAGGGGCAGGGGGGCAAAGAGGGGGACACTGGAGCTGTCTGTTTGCACCAGAATGAAACATTCCAATATTAGAATCCTGTCATTTATACATATTTGCTTCTGCAAAATAACTTATCGGGGTTATTTCAGGGAAGGAGAAAGTTATTGTGCACAAAAAGAAGCAAGCAGTTTTCACTGCCCTTGGACTGGTGCTTTGCATCAGCTGGATGATGCTGCAGGGTGCCCTGCTGGTGCTCATGCAGTGAAAGCTGAGACCAAGCAGACTTGCAGGGTTTTGTCTGAAGATGTTTTTTCCAGATACCAGCGATTGAAATCTTTCCTGGCTTCCTTGGAACTCTGAGTGCTAAAATAAGTGTTGTAGATGGAAAAACTGGAGGAGAGCACACAGACAGACAGCAGACTGAGTGGAGCAAAGGCACTAATATTTGAATGTCACGATTGCTTCTGAAATATGGGATGAGCTTAATGAGGATATAGATGATGGTACATTAGGAAAAAGATTTAAAATTTGGTATATTTTATATTGAAGATGTACGTATCTTCATGAAAGAGGGCGTCACTTTCAAAGTTGGGGAAGCAACAGTCTGTGATTTGGAAGACTTCAGTTTTATAGCCTGTGACTATTTTAGAAACCTAGAACAGGTTTATTTAACCCTTCTGTGACTTTTCTGTGAAAAATAATGACCAACAACACGTTAGGAATGCTATCAGGCAGTAGTCATGCTTCTTACATGGTCTGAGGTGTGCATGCACATAGGTTAATGTCACTGGCAAAGAACAAAATATTTTTTATATCAAGATTTAGCAAAGAAATGTCCTGCATTAAGGACAAGGTGTAGTTTAGGAGTGAGAGAAGGAAGTCTTAATTAACTCTTTGAGATGAGAAGAGCCTGCTATTGCTAGCTGTGGTCTTGAGTGTCTTCCAATAAAGATGCGTCCTTCTACTGGAATCAAAATACCTTGAAAACTGAGAGAGGCAGAAACCAGATGTAAATATATGGACCCTGCTGAGATTAACAAATAAAACACAGCTGACAGGATGTTTTTTTCTAGCCAGGCTCCCAGAGACAGACATGTTGCTGCCACTTGCAGTGCCACAGGTGGGAAGCAGGCCTGTTGAGCAGGCACAGATCATGGAGCAGCACTGTCAACCTGCACAGGGACAGCAAATTATTGCCTCTTGGCTTCTGTTCCTACCACGTCAGCTGTCAGTGAGAGGAGGATGTTGCTATCCCTTAGTGCTGATGGGTAATTACACTTTAGAGAACAGCTGAGATCTTCTGGGGGAAGGAGAGGTCCTGGTGCTGCTGAATGGATCAGGCAGGCAGGAGGCAAGTAGAAGGGTCAGTGAGCTTGCTGAGACCTGCGTGCGGGTTGTGCCATCTCTGTATTGCAAATATTACAGCTCGAGGCTGGACTTTCTGCATGCGAAAGCAATGTGCTAAGGCCTCCATGTGCTTGCTCTGCTCCCAGAAAAGAGGTGCTACTGACAGGAGCACCCCTCCTCTCTGCGAGCCTGCCTCCTGCGGCCCCGCTCAGGTGAGGCTGAAGCAGGCAGGGCTGTGGGTGCCATTTGTCCCATCAGTGTGGCCATGCAGAGGGCTGTACTCCTGCAGTAGTTCTGATTTTTTGGGCTGTTCGTGCTCCAGGCCCTGCACAGGCACCTCTGGTTATATTTCAGAATTTTGAAAAATTATTAAAAACATAAAATAACTGATCAGTGGTACCTCAAAACCTGCAAATGTCTCACAAGAGTCTTTTTTAGAAAAAATGTTCTAACTGAGGCTGAGGCTTGGGAATTCATGAACTATGGAGTCACCTTCCACCCTGACATTCTTTAGCTTGTCCCACAGCATGTTTCCCTCCTGTGTGCAGGCACTCTGTCAGCGGTTTTTATGCTGTAATTAACTTCCTTGTGCTGGGAATGCCTCGTTATGAGGCGGCTCGGTGCTGCCCTCCTCTCAGGAGTACAACTGACAGCAAGGAATTGTGCTTAATAGATACAAAGATGTGGAATTTGCAGGAAAGAATGAATTCTGTGTAAATAACCAAGTGTGTCTGAGGCATGTGTTCTGGGTAATGATTCATGCTGGAAGTTTAATTTGACACGAACAGGAAAAGAGAGAATTATCGATGGCTTGAAACTGATAGTTGCTGAATGCCCTCAGTTCCCGGTGGAAGTTGCTTGGACCTTAAAAATGAGGTTCCTGTTGCATGTTGCTGTTCCTGTCATTACTCAGCATTGTCCTGTGAGGCTTTATTGTATCTTTGTTTATAGGCCTGTTTTTTGTCTGGGATTATAATTGAAACCATATTTATAAACAAGACATGCCTTGCATGCTGAGTACGAAGGCTGAGTGCTCTGTGTTGGCTGCAGTGACTCTTCAGTGCAACAGACGAGGCTGCTGCCACCACCTCTGGCTGTAGGGCACTGTGGGGCAGTGAATGCCATTTGCTTGTGCATGCAGGACAGCTTGCTTGGGGAATCTGATGTTTGTTACGTGATTTCTTGGGAAACAGTCAGATAACATGAAACCAGCAGGCTGTATCTAGAAAAATTAGAAAGTATAAGGGGTACTTTCCCCTTTGTTTAAAGAGAAACAGATTCAAGCTCTGAGCCCCAAGGGTCTGGATATGCTCTTCTTCATTCAGCTCTACTGTGTTCTCTGGGATGCTAACAGGTTTATAATTTCAAGTTGCTAATGAGAACTGACAGATTACAGCATTTCTCTTCATTGAAAGCCTCTTTTACAGCCTTGTGCAAAGCTCTATGAGGCTGATGGAAATGTTCCCGTTGACCCCAGTGGGCACTGAATCAGGTAATACATCATATCGGTCCTATTTACCTGTGGGGTACATAAATAACAGCTGTAGAAGTTGCTAAAACCATGCACTGCAGTTCTTGACTTTTGTAGAATCTATAAAAATCTTCCTTCTAAGTATCAGAGTGTGAAAATGGGAGCCCTGAAACAGTCCAAAGGCATTTTGTGACACTGAAAGAAAACGTTTTCTGTAGTAAGAAAGTTTACTCAAGGACCCTGTTGATTGCCATATTGTGAAAGAACAGGTATATTGGCAGTTGGATCACAATCTTTTTATAAACTTCATCTCTTTAATGTTCTGAAGCTGAAGTCATCTCTCTTGATATTAAAACATCCTCCTAGTACAGATAGCTAACTCTGTCAGTGCTGGAGAGTGAATCCTATTATGTGTTGGCAAAACATTTAACTATTCTTGACTAGCTCTCACGTTATGAGCGTTTTGCCAGGAAACTTAAAATTATTAAGAAGTTTTTGCTTCTCCAGCAGCGATGCAAAGCACCACAAAATGTATTAGCTTTACTTGAGTGTTTTAATGCATAGGTTTAATTATATATATGCATAAATGCATATGCATTTATGTAAAAATATAATTCATTTAGAAATCTGGGACAAGTACCAGGAAAGCACTTTTGTGCAGATTGTTTATATGTAGCTGAAGATGAATGAAGAATCAGAAACTTTCTGAAATGCGTGCTATTTTTATCACAGTGCAGTACAAAATGGGATGTACTTCTTATTTTGTGGCCAAGGAAGGTAAAAAGGGACTGCTCTGGTGCTTTATTTTATTTTTTAAAGCGTGGTGCTTCATTGTGCTTTTTTTTTTTTTTTCTTTCCTATTTTTCTAACTGTCTTTGAAATTATTTTGGACCTGTTTTGCAGAGTTCCATTTTCACAAGGTGCTTGTAATCAGCACCTTATGAAATCCTTATTAGAATGATGTCACCAGCCATCATTAGAGATGTCTTTTGAACCTTGTGAGGTTACTTTAATGACTCTGGCAGATAAGAAGATGCAGAAAATAGAGGAAAAACAGCAACACTGTTCTTCCATCGGGTCCTGAACAACTTTTCTGTTTATTAGCTGTGAAATCCACAGCCTTTCACATGCTGTTGATCTTTTAAGATGTGTCTCACCAGTGCTACAGATGCCCACTGACAACTTGCTCTCTTTAAAATAGTCTCTTTTCATGCTGTTTCTGTGCTAGAGTGGAAAGTTTCACTAAACTCATGATGAATTCATTTTCAGAAATAAGCATGTTTCTTTTCAAGTCTGTACTGGGGAATGTAGGAAGTTCCTATTTTCTTCAACACTTGAATTTTAGTCTTCTTACATTGATAGATTGATTTGTTTGTCAGAAATTTGCACATTTAGAGCTCTGAGAATATGCCCAAATATTTACAGATAGCAAAAAATGTTGGCAGTAATGTTCTGATAAATAGCCATCTTCACTGCAATTAGTGGGGTATTCCAGAAAGATCTGGACCTACAAAAGGATTTGCTCCTTGGTTCCTAAGGGCAGCTTTCTAGGGCTTCTCACTTTACTTCCATGGGAATGAAACTGTGTTGTATCCTAACAGGAGCCTGGCTGCTGTAATCTGAATGAGTCCTGAGAACACAGTACCTCTTCCTGAAAGCTGTAATGGGCAGCAGCAAAACAGCCTTCCCAAAATCGTGTAGTTTAATTCATCAGGAGGATGAAAGTGATTGGGATGTGGGTCTGACTTGTTACTGAAATCTGCATACATTGCATAGCAAGTATTTTGTTGCACATTAGATATAATTTCATAGACTTCCTAATGGGTTGTGAGTCACTCTGCTGCTTCTACGTCTTTCCATGTTCTCTTGTTCCTTTTCCTTTGAGAAAGTCCATTTCAAGTTAGCCTAATCCTTTTGACCTCCAATGTACATGTATCATAAATTGAGATTGTCTCTTATCAGCACTTGGTTGTTCACTGAGAAGACTTCACTGTGCCCTACTCTCATCTATTTGTACACTAAACGTACCAGTAACTATGTAAACATGAAGTATTCATAAATGATTGCAGAGCAGCTACAATCCATCACAACAGGATCTCGAGAAGGCTGAGGCTTGTCTGCATGAACTGTGTTGTAGCTGAATTTCTTGACAATACTGCATTTATAGCAGGAATCACCCATTACTTCAGCATCATGAAATTATTTTGTAATATGGTGGCCAGTGCACACCCTGGGGAAAAAAGAAAACAAAACATTTATCTTGCTAGCAGGAAACACATCTCATCTGGGTGGACTGGTTTAGGCTCGTGTCACGGTTCAGTGCTCTCTGACCAAGTTCTTTTGGGTGACCTGTATATGGAGGGCTTTATGCTTACTGCCATTCTGACTTACTTGATGCTATCATCATTACATGGAATTTTGGTATGGCAGTGTCTTACCACAATGTATGTAATTTGTATTTGTGTTGTGACTTTCAAGAGCCAAACTGTAGTAGAAATGGGATTGCCACTGCCTGTCCTTGTACCATAGCTCACCATCACAAAGCAGGCACCACAAGTCACCAGAAAGGAATGCGTGGGCTGAAAATAGCTCACATGTATTGCTCTCTTCAAAAGCCACTATTTGGTTCAGGTACTCCATACTAAGCTAAGAATTTCATAGCTGCCCCTAGACCCCATAGATCTAGATGATGTAGGAAGATATTTGCACCCCAGACAAATTAAGGGACGATGCTCCATCCATTCACCTAATGTTAATCACTTGTCTAGAGCAAAGCCACACTCCAGTCCCTTTCACTAAGATAACTTCACCTTTCTTTGCAGCAGATGTGGTCAGTCATTCCAGATGCTGCTCCCAAAGCTTCAGGAGCACAGCCTGTGCCTGTCTCCTCAGAGGCATTACAGCTCTCATACAGTCATTGCCAAAAATGAGCTTATACTGTCCAAAAGCTTAGCTGGAAAAATCAGCCTCTCCCAAAAATCAATTCTAAAGCTAACCGTGTATCTCTCCTACATCCAGTATTTCCACTGAAACTAGTATCTTTGTGTGTGCAAGGAATGAGTAATTGAGTTTACATTCTTATCAGAGAGAAGCACTTTATAGAAATCAATAAGAATTCCTTCAGAAAAGTCAAAGTCAAGAGCGTTACAGTAATGTGTAATATCAGAGAGCAAAGTGGTGCTGTGGGATAGAGGCCAGGACTGATCTGTAAGTATTGCATGTGGCTGCTGATACCTGAGGAGTACAATGTGCCCAGGTGCTGCTGGCTGGTAAATTCCAGAAGCCAACTCACTGTGACTGCAGCATGCATGATGGTGCTGTGCTGCCTCATACATTTGCAGGACAAATGCCAAGCTCTCCTGTGACTTCGATAGGAACAGGAATTTGTGGCACTCTGTTAGGTAGTGTGCCATGAGGATGAGGAGCTTTGGAATGCCAATGCAGAGAATCACAACTTGCAGAATTCTTCCAGAGATCAAAAAAGGTGTCTAGAAGAGTCCTTAAAATAAGGTTTGATGTGAGAATAAAAATTGCATCTAGTCATGGAACAAAGGGTGATCGCACTCCTTTCCACATTCTACATAGTGTTGAATTGCTGGGAGTGATTTCAGATTTAAGATGTCTGTAGAAAAGTTTGTCAGAGATACTTGGCCATTTATCTCAGTAATTCTAGTCTGAACCAAGCAATCCAAAAGTATTCCTTACCCAAAAGGTATCAAAAATTATTTGCGTAGTTAAACTGAAATGATGGAAGATTAACTTATGACAAATAACTATGTTAAATGAGGGTCAGGTTGCTCTCTTAATCAAATAACTTTGCCAAATATTTACTAAAATAGGACAGACTCTTGTAAAAGTATAAATAGTTTGTTACTTATTTAAATAAAAGATCCTTACAAGCCTTATTTGGTATGATTCTTTGATAGTGTTTATGAAAGGGGTTTAATAGCAGGATTTCCATTGTGATTTTCACTAGCAAAAAAAACTTTATTTTCTGGCTAAGCAGATTTTTTCCTATAAAATTTTGATAGAAAATATACTACTTAATAAATTACGAGATACGTTATAAACACTCCATACGTGATCTTTACTACTAAATAAATATTTGATTAAGAAGGATGGGGCTGTTTCTAGGGTTTGACTAGATAATCCGATTCTGTGCAGCAACTTGCAGTTGGCAAGTTCTGACTCCCTGATAAGGAAGTGCTTGAAAACCCAGGGAGGAGTGGGGGCCTTCTGGAAGAGAAGGCTTGCAGCCTTTTATCCAGATGTGTTTTCTGTGTGTGTAGAACAGAATATATCCAGAACAGAAAATATGTCATCAAAAAAGGCAGTATTAGATAAAGCAATGTGTATATTGAGAGTAAATTGTCAAGGAAATGTGCTTATTTTCAACCTCTCTGGTCTGGCAGAAGTGGGAGTTCCTGTATTCATGGCTTGCTTTGTCACCTTGTGTACAATATCACACATATGTTGAATCTGTTAAGAATGTTTTACCAGAAACATGTTCTGTATCTCAAATCTTGAGTTCTGGCAGAATTTGGGAATAGAATTGAAACAGCCAGCCTGGCCATAAGAAATATATCATTATTATTGCAGTCAAGAAAGGTGCTAAAGCGTTGAGGACTTTTAAACAATGCTGAAGCAGTCCTGGACTTGCCTACCAGGTCAGAACTACCATTACTATTGTAGCAGGAAAACTCATTCAAATGTTAAAATACTGATTTCTTAAAAGCAACATGACAGTGACTTTATAAAACCAATTCCAGAGTGTCTTTTGTAAAGGCATGATTTCTCAACTCTCTTTAATAATATTAAAGTGGTAAAAAGGAGTTAGAAAATAAAAGTATTTACTCTCTTTCTACATAAGCCCTACTACATAAACACTTGTAAATTGTAAAGTACAATTACAGCTTAGACACTACTTAGTATGGGGGAGAAATGCAGAAATGTTAGATCTCAGTGTAGTGGTTGTAAATGCTATATATCTAGCTTAATTAGAAATGGGATAGGGAAGTGGTAGACATTACTAAGTAATAGCAGGTAGTGTTCAGAAAGCATCCCTAATGAACGTGTTAGGCAGTAATTGTTTACAAGAAGGGTGATCTGAATCTTCTGCGTGGTAATCTGCCTATCATTTCTCAAAATCTAGGAATTGTAATGAAAGGTGAGATTTCCAATCAAAATTAACATTAAAAGTGTTGGTTTGTTACAGAGAGGTTAAAATGTAGGCTCAGCAGTGTTTTCAGACAGTCTGTGTATGAAAAGCAGTTTGGCCTGAAAACTTGAAGGCTGAACTGTCTGGCTGAAGACTTGAAAATAGTATTGTGTGTGCGTAACTTTTGCTCCTAATTTTAGGATTCTGATTGTCTAATCTGCAATTATGATGGTGAGCATTTATACGGGTCACTTCTTCTGCTCTAGTAGGAATGCTTATGGGAATAAGAATATACCAACACTATTTATTTCTCCTGTCTAGTTTTATTTATATATATAATTTTTTTTAAACTTCAGTAGGAAGTAGGTGCATATTGTACTGAGACATTGATTGCAAATACACACCCATTCATTTTACTCTTGGTGAAAAAATGTCCTACTTTGAAAGGATTTGGGCACAGGACCCTATAGTGAGCACTGAAACTAGAAGTGATTCGGGCCAAGAGAGTATCTAGGTTTGTGTTCTCTAGGCAAGGTTGGAAAACCAACCTGTCAGCTGCTAGCCACCAGAAGCTAGAGCTGTGAGCTAAGTTTTGTTTTATTATACTCCATTCCTAATGTTCTGCCTGTCTGCACATGACAGGATATAGAACTGTGTTCAGCTGAAGTCCAGAAATATAATTAGTGCAACCAGAAGAGCATGCTGAGTTCCTCAAAATTCTTGCAGTCACCCATTAGGAAAATGAGCCTAGCTAAGAGTTACACTGCCACCTAACTAAGCATAATTTCACATAATATTGTTCTAAAAGTCTGGAATAACTCCAGCTATGAGATCAGATTACCCGAGTCCAAACGGTACCTAAGTAAGTAATGCAATGAAGAGATTAACTACAGATGAAGCAACTTAAAACATGTCAAACAACTGAAATAAGACCTGTACAAATGGAAACAAACGTAAGGGGTACAAAAACATAGCAACAATCACTGTTGAGGGCTGCAGTAAGCTTGTATTAACTGGAAATCTAACTAAGTAATGTAAGCGGTTGGAGGAGAAAAAATAAAGGCACTTTCAGAATTTTCTGTTGTAAACCATGCCTTTTATGGAGGAGCACAGCAGAAAGTAGAGCAGTTCAAAAGAACAACAGACAAAGATGGAATAGATAACTCGGTGAATGAAACGCATTCCATGTTCAAAATGAGACTCTGCCTGGACTCTTCTTTGAGAGAAAATTCAAACCATTAGAAGTTTGTGCTTAACACAGAAAATAGTGCCAATGCAAGCAGTTTGCACAGCAGAGACCTTGTCTGAAGTTTGCAGAACAATGAATAATGGTTAAATGGCAGCCTCTAACCAGTGACGCTGTTTACGTGAAAGGCAACTCCAGAGCTAAGGCAGCATGAAATACAATGGAAGAATGAATCTCTTTTTAGTAGGAGAAAGAGGAGACAAGCAATAGCAGCAAACTACAAGTATTTGAAAAATTAGGAGAAAAAAAAATGAAAACAGACAACAGGAAAGAAAGTGAACAGCCAAATTGTGCAACTCTGCTAATGTGCGTCAAGGGCTTGGGAGTATGCCAGCAGCATGGCTCTACTTTAGCAGATTTTAAGGCATGAACGTGCTTTATACCTGTCAGTATTTCAGAGTTTGTATTATGCATGTAGGAACCTAGCTGGACACAGGACGTCATACCAAAGCTTCTGGCTTTCTGCTCAGTTTTCATGCGCTCTTGGGTGGATCCCTGCTGACTTGTACTACAGTTGCATACGTGTTCCAGGTGGTCCCTCATGGGATGCAAATTTAGATGCCTCTTAAGACTTCTAGCAGATATGGTAGAAATGGCCAAAAGTAATTTTGCGTGTGGGGATAAACTAGTGACAGATGTATGGACAGCCTAAACACCAGAGCCTCCTCCCTGTAGGAGGCTAGAATAGAAAGCAAGGCCTCCTAACTAACACAGGGAGAAATGTATCATTGTTTAACTGAAGGGTGTGTTGAGTGAAAGAGTATGTTGGATGGGGGAATGAACGGCTGGGATTCATTTGATTGTAACACTCAAAATGCCAGACTGTAGTGTCAGGAATTCTGCAAAGCCGAGAAATTCTCAAGAGAATGTTCTTATCTGCTGACTTGAATGAAATAATGAGAAGGATAGATCAACCAAATGACTTTAATCTGGTTTACTTTAACAAATGCTATTCAGTGAGGCAAATTCTGGAATATTCTCTATGAATAAACTATTTGGGTAATATAGATTCCTGTCTTCTATTAGTGCTCTGTATCCTGAGTTCCACAGGACAGAAATGCAAATATTTCATAGGCATGTATTTTGACAAAAAATTACTGAAACCCACCAAAGCAGCATAGGAAAACTCTGCATTGCCTATTTGTGATGGAAGCTATGCAAACTTCTTTTAAAAAGTTGATATAAATCAACAAGTGCCAAGATGGAAAAGACTGATACGAAAACAATTAGAGCAACTCCAGGTATGTCAGCATTCTACAGTGGCAGAGATGCTCCATATGTATTTACTTTAAAGAAGAATTCCTTACTCTGTAGTCTGATTAAAACTGCTTTGCTGTCTTTTTGAAGGCAAGGATGGCTGAGAAAGTGAGCTGCTGTCAAACTACCTCAACTATGTTGTTATGTTCTCCAAAAGCTGAGCATTTTCTCCGAAGTCTCTGGTTTTATTTTCAGGATCAACACTTGTTGATACTTGTTGTCCATGAGAGTTGTCATATCCAGTCTATATTTTAAAAATGATAAACAGGGCTCTAGATGTATGTTCTCTAGAACTTTGATTGTATCTGGATGTGCCCTTTTCAATGACTGTGCATTTCCCATTGTTTTGTATTAAATGAACAGCTTGATACTTCTGGTTTTCTAGCAAATTGGAAAGAAAATCTGGCTCTCCCATACTCCGTGGGTGTCAAACTTTTTGGCTTTCTGGGGCCTCATTGAGCAAAGAGGAATTGTATTGGGCTGCATATGAAATATATAATATAGTAAGTGTATATAAGTTACAAAAAATGTTAATGTATTTTTTAATTAAAACATAAAAAAGAGCAATGTAAATATAAAAGTAGTGAGCTATTTGCCCTTGTTTTTGTGAAACTAATGCATCAGCATCTAGTTTTATGGAAGTGGTTGCAATTCTAAACGAGTTCTCACAGGGATCATCAGAGATTTTCCATCTAATTTTACTCTTCTTGAGCTTCATCTTTGAACATAGTTACTGTCAAATGTATTGACTTCCAAAAAGTGAAAGAGGCATGATTAATGCCATGAGTAAAACATGATATGCTTTGCAGTGAGGGATCTTTTTCTGTGATAAGAGGTTTTATAAAAGTTTAGTGAACAGGCATGATCAAATTTTTCATCTGAATGTGTGATTGCAACTCCGTGCATTCCATTTGATAATTGTCAGGTAATATATTTATGTCAACTGAAAATGAAGTTGCGAATATAGAAAAAAATCGATGGTTTTTCTCAGAAATCTTGAAACCTATTCTCAAACTCCTTTATCAAAATGGAAATATAAGCCTTGCATTTTTCACTGCTCACCGTGGAATTTTACTTAGCCAACATATCAAAATGCATAAAATTATTCACCATAACTTTACCTTGCCACAAGTTTCATTCCAAATGTCGTGTTCATAGTTGCTAAAAACGTACAATCTTTGGGTCTGCATTACTAGCTATCTAGGGCTGCATGCAGCCTGCAGGCCATGGATTGAACATCTCTGGTGCAGTCCCTTCAGTCCATTTCTGCTCTCCTTGTAGTTCTCCATCACTTTGGCATGGTCTTCCAATTGTTGGTGCAGCTGGATGCTGATCTGCCTCACTGTAGACGTAGACCAGAGTTTCTCAAACAGTGTGGCATTAAGGAGGATGCTTTGTTCCAGTGGTTCGCTTTGTAGCTGCGCATTGCATCTCACACGTTTGAAGTCTGTAGATGGTAAACATACTGAAATTATAGTTGTTCATACTATATATTATTTTTTTGAAGTGACTGTACAGCTGATTTGAGGAAACTCACTAAAAGCCGTGTGCTGTACTCCGGCCGTAAAAGTCTAAGACATTTCTCCCAAGGACAAAGAGATTATCCTTCATCTCCTACTTTATTTAACATTTAACTTGAAACTGAACTGCAGTCAGGGGAACACAAATAGTTCACTCAACTCTCTTCTGTGAGGAGTCTTAGGGCAAAGAAATTAGCAGATTAGTCACGCCAGCTTGCCAGGAGGCTGTTGGCTTGGATATAATGTACCAGTTCCAAAGGGGAACTTCTGAGTTATGAAACTGTATGTGGTTATAGGGATATATTAATAGCAGCAACAGCAGAAAGCACAAATGGGTCAGTTTTGGAGTTGTGCTGCCCCACAAAGCCGGGAACTGATAGCTGAAAGACTGCGTTGTTGTTTGTACTTCTGATTGAAAATGTCCTGTCAGGCAATGCTTCGTGATGGCTGGATGGCTAAGTGTGCTGAGATGTACAAATCCTGAACATCTTATTCAAAGAGAGATCTTTATTTGGAAAATCTTTGGTGTTTATTGAATCATAGAGTTACCAAGGTTGGAAAAGACCTCCAAGTCCATCCAATACAACAACCCCCTGCCACCAATATTTCCCTATTGAACCATGTCCCTTAGTGTAAAATCTATGACTCTTCTTTATTGTCTAAGTGGATAAAGAAATGGCTTGCAAACGCAGGACTGTATCTAGTTTGAACTTGGCATGGACTGAAGGTTCAGTGAGCTAAGCTTGGAGATGAGTGCACTGTGGGGTTTGGACAGCAGTCCTGGCTGTGTATGCTTCCGAGGTCTCTCTAGTTGCATGTGGTACCACTGGAGAGATGGGGCTGCTGTGAGAAAGGTGCATTTATTATGCATATAGGTGGGGTGAAGTAGCATTGTCATTGCAGGGAATGGAGAAATTGAGACCTGTTCCCATGATGGCTGCTAGATTATAGAAGTGGGCAAAATGGGTTCTCTGTTGCATGCTGCCTTCTTAGTTGGTGTAGATCAAAACTGTTTTACTTCAAGAGAGTGTAGGAAGTGGTTAATCTGTGGATCTTCTGCTTTAGTAAGAATGTTTTTACATGTTTCTTCTTGGATTATTATTTTTCTTAAGCATAGTCAAATACACCAACTTTTACAAAACTAACTTTAAGTGGTTATTAAATTTAAACTAGGAAGAAGAGTTGACTGTGGTTGCCTTGATTCCTAGTGAAGTAAATATACTCAAAAGCTTGCAAGCTCAGATCCTAGTCTTTAATATCTAAATTATTATTGTTTATTATAGATTAATAAACAACAGAGTATTGAAATAAGTTTTTTTTTCTTTTTTTTCTTTTCTTTACACATAACACCCATAATTCACTCTGTGGTTCAGACAATCAGGCCAATAATCATCAGGATCAAAAAAAAGTACTTCCCTCTGTATCCACCCAGCCTGCAAGTCACTAGATGCTTCTGATTCAGTCTGTAGATGGAGGAGAGGGAGGGTGTTTTATTTTTCCTTTTTTATTTGGTATGGTAAAGAACCAAGCCCAGAAAATGTATTTGACTCCAACTCCGGAATGAATATATCTATAAAGGTTAAAATCTACTTTGATTTTCTATGTAAGGCAGTAGTTATAAATTCCTTTAGAATTTCAATGTTTTGAATGCTGATGATTAGAAAAAATAACAAAATAAAAGTATATACCGGGACATTTTAAATTCATTAAGTAAAATTTCAGAGTGCGTATGACTTTGGGTTCAAGGGATACTTTCTAACGTTGAAATGTCAAAATTGAGCGTGTCTGAGTTGGTACTGTCTTGGGAAAGAACTTGTTTGTGGTTGTTGCTTTTTGATCAGGAAATTTTTCAAAAACAGATCTTCCCTATGAGAAAGTTTGTACTTTTTTTGTACTTTTGACAAAAAAGTCAGGCTTTTTTGAAAATGAAGATTTCTGCAGAAACATTTTCAAAACATTACTTTTCACAGGTTTTACACTAAAGACCTGAGTGATCCCTAATATTATCAAATACTTGTGTGACAGAATGCATACTCAAATAAATGCTATAAAATGAAATTAATGTAACTGAAGTAGCCCCCCAAAAGTAAAAATAACACCCCTTGATTAAGCAGTATATAATCAATGCCGAGGAAGAGGCTTTTGAGTTCTTCAGGCAGCTATTTGCTGAGAGTACTAGTATGGTACAAGCAGATTTGGGTTTAAAGCCAGACACAGAACAGCTGTGTTGCTGGAAATTTGGGAGATCTCATTCTAAATATTTTAAGCCAGAAGAAATGTTTAAAACAATCTGCTATGCTTCAAAATGGTCTCCTATGAGTAATCCCATTATCTTCAGGAGAATGAGGACTATTTAACTGTTGCTAGATCTTGCCCATAACTAGTGTGTATTTAGATTCCTAACTGAGTAAAAAATAAAGAAAATCCATGTGGTGGCTTCTATCCTGGGAGCAGGCAGCAGCAGAGGGGCAGATGTGAGCTGCAGGGGAGCATGACACCTTTTGCTTCTAGGAAATGGGCAGCTCCTTTAAGAATTGAAGGAATATAAAGCTGCTAACTGCTAATCATCTGCTCAGTGTCAGCGCTGAGCAGAGCAGCTGTGTGCCAGCAACCTGCTGGGTTCCAAGGAGAGACAAAACCCTGGGACCAGGAGGAGGTGATGGCACCTCAATCCTGCTGCGCAGTTTTGCATCATGGAGATCTATTTGGGCTCCAGCTCGAAGGGAAAGCAACCAGAGGTGAAAAATTCTGGCTTGGTTCTCTTTCAGAGAAAGACCATCACAAAGTCAGAATGATAAAAATTATTCAATGCCAAAAAGACTCATTTAAAAAAAAAAATAATGTATCAAAAGAAGTTAGCAAATAATGTAATGAAAGAAGGAGTGAGGCAATTCTACTACAGTCAGGTTATGCTTAGATAAAGCCAAGACCATTCAGAAAACTGTAAAAGTTCGTATCTTGAATGAAACATATCACTGCAGTGACTGTGCAAGTTAGGGCTGCTCCTGCTCTTTAGTTCTCCTGTTGCTGATGAAAATGGTGCCTTTATTTAAAGAAATGTCCAAAAAGGACACAAGTGATGTGACAGGCGTGTAGCTCTGCTTCACTCTTATCCATGCCAGATTTTGGTCCCTTCTGGGCCATGTTGTGTCAGTCATACTTTGGCTGTTCTGCTGCAGCCAAGGGACTCACAAATGAACTGACCACAATGACCACTTGCTTGTATTCATGGCATGGCACGCTGACCTACTTTAAAATACTTGATCCCAGCAGTGTCGCTCTGCAGACCCAGCAGTAGGCTTGCTTCGATGCCTGCTTTATTTTCCTTTCCCAACTAAACTCTTTAATGGGGTATTTGCTGTACAAACTCCAAAGCTCAGTGAGCTGCTCCGCATTCCAGTTTCACAGGAAGCACAATCTGAGCTTGCCAAGTACACCGCTCGGCATCCCAAATTCCTGCGCCGGGCAGCAGGAGGTTATGTAACGGGAGCACACCGGGCCCGTGGCTGTCAGAGGGAAAAACAGACATGAGTGAGTGTGATGTGGCAGGAAGCGGCTTGTGGGGCACAGGCAAGTGGAGTCTGAAAGGTGGCAGCAATGTGTGTTCAATACAAAGTTAAAACAACAAAATACTCGCTTGGACAGCAAAGCTGAGGTCCCTCAGGCTGCTTTTAGAAGGTATAAATGGAGCAAACCTCAAAAATTTCACGGTGAATTTATTTGACAGCTTAAATTAACCTAGCAGCTGGATAAGGAACTGTTCTAAGAGTGACAGAAGTTTTGTGGCAGCTGTCTTTCTTTTTGAAGGCACAGTGATAAAAGCAATGGGGTTACAGTAGTTTTAAAGTCTACTGAGGACATGGGGCACTGGGGGATGAAAGTGTTGCATCCAGACCCAAGCGCCACCCAGGTCCCTGCCACAGCCCAGGCTTGCGGTTTGGGCTCAGGCTCCACTCCTGCAAGGAGCAGGGCAGCTGGCAGGCAGCGGTGTTGTGCACTGCAGCTAGCTGCTGAAGCTGGTGGCAGTCGCTTCATCCGAGTGGACAACACTGCTTGTGCTCCTAGGGGCAACAGTGCTTGTTGAGGTCTGGCTGTGCTTGTGCTCAAGCTAAGCTGCTTACCAGCGTGTTTCCTAACCTGTCTGTCAGGGTGTTCCTTTTGCCATGTGCAGGGGTACTGATTGCTTCATGGGATGAGATCAGGCTTTTGTATAAACAGATTTCCTGGTGCAAGGACCAGAACAGGAGCAATATTCAATTCCTTCTGTGTTACGTTACAAGGCTTTGGGCCTCCTGCTGCAAGTGTGAAGCTTGGTGCTGGCTGCTGAGAAGTACTTCATGGTCTGTAGTGATAGCTGGAGCTCCTGTGGGCTCAGTAGCTGTATATGTATATGCAGATATGGCCCAAACTCCCAAATCCCATGCTCACCTGCCAGGGCTGTGCTGCTGCACCACACAGGCTGCCCATACCTGTGCAAGGCTTCCTCTGGTGAGGAAGAGACCCATTTCCATCTAGGTTTGAAAGGAATAGTGCTAAAACATGGCTCCCACAGATATGAAGTATTGCAGCGTGGCCCTTCCTAAGGATTAGTTGGAAACAGCAGCAAGAAGGAGCAGCCAGCCTGTTTTGTAACATACAAAAAGATGGGGGAAAGTGGACTGTAATTAATTTACCAGAATTCTACAGCTCTCATTTCACTAAGTAATAGCTGAATGGAAATCCAGATTGTCTGAGCAGATGAAGAAATAAGCAGATCCTGTGCATTTCATAGAAGAATGAATTTTATGTTTCTGTGGTTCTGTTGTTCCTCGATTTACTTAGAGACTGTCATTATCAGAATACTACGTTCCTTAAAGGTGAATTAAACCTGTTTGTGTTTTGAGATAGCATACTTGTATCGTCATCAATACCGTAAGCAAGCTGCTTTGTGAACTTTTTGTGTCACAGTTTTATAACAACAAGAAGGCTAAAGTTCATGCACATGGAATCACAAAGGTCTTGAGGCACAGCCCACAGATGTCAGGTGAGCTCTCTGCTCCCTGAGGCTGCTAACCAGATTGGGAGAGAGCTGGTACCTCCATTGCTGCCTATCTGAGAGATCACTTATGCAGCGTGGCTCTCCAGGGAGAAGTATCTAACTTCTAGCACTGTTTGTTACTATGAGACCTAATGGAAAAGTCAGTTTGGAAAAGACATTATACAGACTGTGTGCTATTAGAGCTGCCTCCAGCATTTTCATAGGGAATCTGAATCCTTCTGCTAGAGATCTCCTTTTCATTCCTTTGCATTTGCTGCAAGTTCTCATTATACAAAAGCCGTAGAATTTTTGTAAGCTTTCAAGCTGCACATTGGTCCTTCACTCTGGCAAGAACAAGGTGAGCCTTGGCTGTGAGTAGCACCTCATGGGGTCAGACCTGAAGGCCTGGGCACAGTCCTGCCCCCTGGCATCATGGCCTCCTCACCCAGCTTGTCCTACCGCCTGACCTGCAGGGCTGGGAGGGTTAGTCCCTGGCCAAACCTTTTGTTTAGCTTTGTAATTTTATGAGAAATGTTTGCTTTTATTTTGCTGTTTGTTTTGTTCTCTGTAATCACTGTTGCATGGAGTTCCACAGGATACTTTTTTGGTGTTAGGAAGGGAAAGGCAAGAGAGTATTTCCTAAAGGAGATAGAATTAAAGTTCATGCTCTGTGAACTACGCAGATTGCTTATACTTATGAGTGTGCATGCATCTGTGATGGATGATCTCAGTTTTTGGGGACCAGTGTGTTTCAGCAAACTCAGCCAGTTTGGGAAGGAAACTTCCAGGAGAGGAAGGCACTGCAGCTTTGACGCACAAAAGGAGCAAACTCATGTAACCTTTTAAGAGAAATGCTTAGGCTTTCTTCCCTGGTTTCTATGCTTGAGATAATAGGAAGGAATAAAAAATACTTATATGCAGCTAGGCTTGTACATGTTATGAACCTCTTACTTCTTCCTCCCAAAGGATTTATGTATCTGCAACTTTTCAAAAAAGAAAACTGTAAGAAAGAGGTCTTTACAGCGTAACTTGAATAGCAAGTTGGTTACTGTGCATGTGAGGCACCAGCTAAGGGTCTCATACATTTTATCTACACAACCACTTTTTGCATGGATATGCTCATTTCTTCACTGCATGTTTGTGTACCTGTGACATAGACATTTTTTATTTGCATGAAAACAAAGCAAAATCAGCAGATCTTTCCACCTCTTTCACAGCCACCCTTGTCTCCTATATGTGTTCTTGCCAACTGTAAAAAATGGACAGTTTTTTACAGACAATGCATGACACATACTCTATATATGTCCTAATTCTGGCAAAGTTGCCTACCCAGGCCTCAGTCTGAACTGTATTTCTGTATGAAATGTGTGTGTGCTGAGCAGGCTGCTGAGATGACTGTTGGAAACTTATCTTTAAAACTTTATTGAAAGCCAGAATATTCTAAAACTTGGCATGCTGCTTTTAGAGAGGGTGCAGTTCATTTAGTTAAATCTGGGTCTGTCTCCTGCTCTCGTTCAGGTTCCCTAGGGTAGAGAGAAGTACCTAATTGCAAGGCTGTTTGCCAACTACTTGGCAATGGGAGCTTCCCCGTGATGCAGTTTGTCTCTAAAGCAGATAAAGTCCGTTTGGAATAGTCTGCTGCTTTAGGGTAGCAAAGGGCAAAGAGTTTTCAAGAACAGTTTAGAATTTAAATTCAAGCATTTATAACACATGTATTCATTTCTAAACACTATCAATAAGGTGCCCTCTTAGCATGTCAGTAGTTGAGAAGTATTTTATAACTATCTTCATTCTACTTTCACCTTCCCTTGCGTTTTCTTTCTTGCTCACAGTTGGTTTAATGCAAAGTTTTGGTTTTATTGAGTCAATAATCATGTTATGAAAACATTTTGTGCCTAGGCAGCACACAAATACATGTAGATATTTCATACCAGGAAATGCAAATGCTTTATTCAAGCCTAATGTGCTGCTGGAGATTGAAAAGTACTTCTATGGTTTTCTGTACGTTAAGAAATCTGTCATGCGAGGCAGAGGGTGCGTACCAAGGAGTGTGTATCAGCAGGGCAGAGGTACCAGCAGCGTTAGGGGACAGCGCTGCTGCTGGCTGCTCTTGCAAATCTGCAGTACTGCAGAGTCAGCACAGGCCCTACTCAGTCAAAAACCTAAACATCTGTTTAACTTAAGGCATGTGCTTACACTTCTTTGGCATGGGCTTCTAACGGAGGGGGATGTTTTTGTTTTTCTGAGTGTTTTACTTCACAAGGTTATGCTTAGGAAGCACTTTTCAACCAAGATAGAGATTCTTTTCCCTAGCCTGCCTTCCCATAAAGGGGTAAGATGTAGACATGCAGTCCTGAAACTTGTGCTCTGTTTCTGTCCTTCCATACACTTTTTCAGAGGAGGGAACCTTGGGTGTCCCAGCCTCAAAGAGACCTTCAGCTTGTTCATGTGGGTCCCTGGTCTGGGCAGCCAGGGCTAGGGCCTCAGGACTGTTAGGTGCATGTCAGCCCCTCATAGGGAAATAGCAGACAGCATCACTGCTGTTAGTTCACTTTCAAATGATTTAGTGCATTCAGTAATGCATGGGTGCATAAGCTGATCAGTATTTCTTCAATTACCTGGGGGATTCTGTCTATGAAAACCTGCAGTGGACTTGTTCCTTCCTTCTACTCTAAGCTATGGAAGCAAATGACTCTTCCTCTTGTACTGAAATCAATTTCATTTAGTTGCTGCTTTCATCTACTTTCTGCTTGTTGCCTACTTAGATTCTTCCCGTACTCATACTGATCGTTAGCTGGAATAGTTCATGTATGCATATTTTATATATTATTCTGTAACAAATATCTGACTTAAAAACTCACTTGACCTAGCTGTGGTGATATTGAGGGCAAAGTGAAACTTTCAGTTCTCTTTGAGAATGAGACGCACCTGAAAATTTGTGGAGGAAATCACATTCTTGCCCTGACACTCATAGGAAATCTGCTGAGCTACTGGCAAACCACCACTGGTCTGTGAGAGTCTTTCTATTGAGCTTTGTTCTCTCCAGCAATGAGAATTGTTGCAATGCTTCACACAAGAAAAGTGAAGAATCAAGGAGCTTTGCTTGGAGACCTACACTAATTCTCTGATAACCACAGCAAGTTTGGGAAGAGTTGTTGAAGATCTTGAGTTGTTAAAGATTTTACTTTAAGATCCTGTGTTTCAGTTTGGGGTATTTAAGTGCATATTAAATTCGATAAATGCATTTTCAGGGAGGAGCATGTAGAAGTCAAAGGAGAGGGGAAGGAAAAAGCAACCATTCTTATTGCTGTTATAAAGACTTCCTCATGAACAACTAGAAATAAGGCCTGGATCACACTGTCTTCTTTGTCATTTATCAGCAGGATTTACCTTCTGTTGGCTACGTGGTGTGGTTCAAGGCAGCAGTCACCCTAGTGTGGGAGCACAGGGCAGCAGGAAGATCTCACTCCCTCAGAGCTGGGGATGTTACTGGCTGCTGAGGTTTATTTGATGGGAATTTGAATTTATTGCGGTATCTGGTAGCATCCATCTTTCAGTTCTTCAGCTGTTTTGATAAGGCAAAAATCCTGTGCTGTTGCAGCCAGCTCTGCTGCTCCTGATAAATAAGCTGCATATCTTTAAGAGCTATTTATTACTCTCTGTTTGTCAGTTTTGTAAACTGGAAATGATTAGTGGGATGAGAAGAGGGGGGCTGCTGCTCCACACAGGCTACTCCTTGGGCCAGGGGGATGGAGTGGGATGTAGCGGGGGTCCCAGCATTTCCCTGCACTCCCCCACAGCAGCCCTGCATGGCCACAGGCAGAGCCAGACTGGAAGCACCCCCCTGTGATTTGTATGTGGTATAACTACTTCTTTTGAATAATTAATACATTATAGAATCAAGCATTACCATTTCACAAACCACATTTATGGACAGTCAATATTTGAAGAGTACTTGTTTTGGTAGAGTGTTTGTTGTTTTTTTTTTTTTTTACCCTATGTTTTATAGGCAGGCCACAAGCAGAGTGCAGCATCTCAAGAACCAGAACATAATCCTAGAGGCAATACGATCACAGAAGGTATGTGGTTCAGGAGCAGTTAGCTTAAGAGGGAAGTGATGTCTTTCCTACCAAATTCATTAGGATCTACATTGCCTAGAAGCAGTAAGTATCATGTGCTCTATGAAATGAATCTTCATAGGAATGTTTTATTTTATTTGCCCTGAAGGAAGGCCAGAGAATGCAGTTCTGGAGCCGTGTTAGTCCAGTATAATTTCATCCATCCCCAAAATAATTTTCAAAGCATTTTGCAGCTCTCATTCTTCTGGCTGTTCGGAGATTAACCAGATCAAAGTTACAATGCATCAGATTAATCAAATCATTGATTTTAACAAAGGAAGTCATAGCAATCAGCAGGTATCTTGATCCTCTCCTCTCTCAGAACGGGCTGTTAGTGAATATTCAGTACATGGTGATTTTTTTTTATTTTTTATTTTTTACAAGGACAACTGGGGGAAATACCTATTAATTTGAACTACGTGTTACTTTATTCATAGTAAATGTGGCTCAAGTTACAGAGCCAATTGCAAGCAGACCAGCAGTGGAAAACATAAGCCAAAAGGCACACACGAGGAATCCCAGCAGGTGAAAACTGCTTGGTTGTAAGCTGCATGCAGGACTAATCTGTGCTGCATGAACTATCAATTGTCTCACCAAAATCCATCACAGCAAAAAGTGGTAGAGGAACAAGGCCACCCCTAGTCTGAGTCCTGCAGTGAGATATATTTTTGGAAAGTGAAGAGAGCCCCGTGAGGAGCTAAGGCAGCCCATGGGAATGGGCTGGATATCACTGGGCAGAATAGATTTTTGGAGAGTTTAGAAAGCAAGTTTGAGATAACTTTCGTAGCTAGATACGGATGTGTTGGAGGAAAATGAAGTGGTTGATTTGTTACAAATTCAGCATTACTGTCTCATTTTACCACTTTCTTTCAGAGTAAGGCAAACAAGTGTGTAGGTATCTGGTAGAAGCTTCAACAGAAGATAGATTTTCTCCCATGTTTAAAACTGATATTCAATATCAGATGTAATAAGAATACAGACTAGAAAAATGCAATAGTAGTGAGAATTCTAGAATATCTTACCTGTACAAGTCAAGTGTTTTGATGAGGAAGACTGAAATCTCTAAAACAAGCCAAAAGGTAGTAGAACAGAGGCAGGACTTGAAAGAAGGCCCACAGGATGACTGGAAATGGAAGTGATTGTGTGCTTGCATTTAATGCACAGCAACATACAAAATCATGAAAGAATCACTGAAGACCAACACTTCTCAGCAACACAGTGCAGGGAATCCAATCTTCTAGTAGGATTTTTTTGAGAGAGCTGGTGAAAAGAAAGACAAGAGATCTTATCAATAAGCTGCCTCCTTCTGGGCATTAATTAGATCAACTTATACAAACTTTCATCACAGAAAAAGGTAATATTTTTCAAGTATTACAATTGCTAGGCTTCATCCTTAGCTCTTCACATTAAGAAGTAAAACCACCTATGCACTAACTGTTATAAATTGTATGATTATGCCATATAAAGGAAAATGCTCATGAAAATACTTCTTAAGCACTAGTATTTTTGTGCCAAACACATAATGAAGGCTTAGATTAGAATCTGACTTCTCTGAAAACCATGGCAGTTTATGCAAGAAAGCAAATGACATGTAACAAAAGCACCATCTTCCCTGCCTTAGTCCCACAGGAGAACTTCAGTCTTTCCAGAAATGGAATGAACTGGGGATAGCAGGAATGCTTTCAGTGGTTAGTTTTGAACATGATACAGTGGTGTATTGTATAGAGGCAGCATTCTTGCAGAGTCAGAAGAACATGAAATTAGAACTGGCTGATTCATGGAGAGGCAGAACTAAGCACCTGGCCAAAGGTTTTTGGATGTTCAGTCATGCTGTGCCCTGTTTCAAAACATCCATTCACCAGGAATGCTCAGAGTAACAAAGCTGTATGCACCCACCTCCACGAGCATCTGATCAAAGGGCCCATCCAGTTTCCACCCACTGTGTGCAGGCAGCCAACTTCAATATTTACCACCCTTTGAACTGGTCAACCAGGAATGCAGCAGTAGAAAGGAGTGTGAACCTCCTTTACGCTGCCACTGATCTGGAACATGTACTGTGTTCTGGAAAAGGGACAAGACGAAGCAAACACGCAGTGGCTGCGTGAGTAGTAAAATTAATTTTAGGCCATATAGTTTGAATAGAAAATAAATAATTTAAAAAGGGACCCATTGCAACTATTTACATAAAAATTGAGTAATGTCTTGGGAAACAGTCTTTGCTATGAGCCTACCAACTGAGAATGATATTGTTTGGTTATAGAATAAGAATCCACAAAGCCATAGAAAATATTAATTTCGTTTTAAACGCTGTTGTTCTCTTAAGTGCTTTGGGTGCTTAGTGATTTTTTTTCCCTTCAGGAAAAGCATCTTTGAAGTAAGATGATAAAGAAAAAGGAGAAAGCTGACTTGCCTGAATCCCACTGTATTATATGGTCTGTTCCTAGCACACAAGAAAATTTCAGGTGTGCTGTATTAAATGCAAACACATTTTTTAAAACATGCCATCTAGTTGAGAAGAAAGTGCCTCTTTGTCACTGATAACTACCTCTGATGGAAGATTTGAGATTTTTCCTTTGTATTTTGCTAACCAGCAGCACTAGTAAGAAATCTGCTAAGAAAATAAATCATCTTGGTAAAGGAAATGCTTTTTGTTTGGCAGTTGTAATTAAAGCAGGAAGTTGCACAGTAGCCTGACCAGATTACAAAGCCTACATTGACTTTGATGTGAATTTTTTTAAATTCTTGCAAAATCACAATGCCTTGATTACCAGATTGGCCATGTCAGGGGCTCTCTGGAATGAAAATTTCTTTATGTTCTATCTTGAAGTGCAGTTTAGCTCTTCAGCTTAGGAATTTGGCTGGATATTGGACAGTTATGGAAACATTTTCATCAGACCCAGTGGCCTCTAAAGGCCACTCAAGATCATCAAAATTCTTTTGCACCTGCACATGAAGCTTTGGCCGCATATTGGTCCTAAATTGCTTTTATTATTTGAATAGCAAAGACTGTGTAAACTCTAGGTATGGCAAATGCATAAAATAAGGAGGATACTGAATATTCTGATAGAATATTGATGCATGATTTATTTATTTATCCACATAACAATTTGCTTTATGTAAGCCTTTTAACACTTAAGTCCTATCTCAAAAGCCATTGAGTCTGATCTCAAAAAGGAGAGCACTACAATCTCAGTAGGATTTGGAAATTCATTTCTACTTTGTTGTCAGCATTATCCAGAAAAACTTGCTGCTGGTTTGCAGGTGCTTCTTCAACCATGTCTAGTTAGATGACTTTCCCTTCCCTAATTGTCATTTACAACAAGAAAACATACTGTAAGCTTAAAATGTGCCACCATTTCCTCACTTAGACTTACGTAGGACCAGGAATAAGCTTGTCTTCCCTACACTAGATACACAAATGTATTTAGATTTGCTCCCAACATTTTGTTCTCAGGATTATTCCTATCAGTTTTTCTTTATCCAACGAGGTCTATGCTTATTTTTGCTGCCTTATTTGGTTTCTTTCTAATGTATTAACATCCTTGTTATAGCACAATGTCCAGAACTTAACAGTGCTCCAGCTGTTTCTTGCAACTGCTTGAATATGTGTTGTATCACTCTTGTTTCTGCATGCAGTTCATCCTAATTGCAGTTATCATGACACAAAATTCACATCCACTTTATAAACATGTCAAGTAATTTAACTTAAAGAAATCTTTTATCTTGGCTCTTACCTGTAGGACCATTGGAGAGATAAGGAGAATTCAGTGGCAACTAGTTGTTCACCTCTAGTGTTTCCTTGCTGTTTTCCAACATTTTTCTTTGTTTTATCCCACTCCTAGGTAATGTCTGACGTTTTAAATAAATAGCTATCTGGAGGAAGAATAACAATGCTTTGTTCTAGCTTGTTATCAAATAATCTAAGCTTAGAATTGTTACTTGCAGAATTTTATTTACCCTTAACAATAGTAAAAGCACCATCAGCAGGAATATTCCTGCTCTGATTATTGAACTTACATGGTGGTTAATGATTGCAGTGCCTGCTGCAAGCATCTGATCAATGCAGTGGTGAGCAGGAGGGCTGAAAAGGCAGAAGTGATTTAGAAAGTTCACAATAGATAGTTGGCATTTTTTTTTCCATCAACTAGTGCTCTCATGAGACTACAGACAGCGTGAGTGAACGTAGGAGGAAACAATACATCTGCAGACACTGGCAGACAGTATCGCTTGCCAAATTTGGCCACAGTTCCTCTAGATAAATAATTTCTCAGTGACGTGCTGGGTTGAAATTATATAAACAGCAAAAGTTACTAAGACCTGGGCCCCAGAGTACTGTGGGTTTCAAGATTTTCTGAAACCCACCATTAGTAGTCTGACATCTACAGATATTTTTCTTTAACAGCTGACACCAGGGACAGGGCAATATTACCATCACTTTGTACTGGAGACTTTGAATGTACTGAAATAATCACTCTTCAGGCACAGCACTGGTCATGACATAACTACCAGCTTCTTCGTGAAGGCTTATATAAAAGTTATCAAAGCAGCAATCTTTTCCTGGAGTGGCTGTAACCTTTTATAGCAACAACTACATAAGCATTTCAAGAAATGTAATTGGAAAAACACTATATTAAATTTCAGTCTCCAAAAGCATGATGGGTTTCCAAAGAGGTAACTGCTGAGAATGACTTACTTCACACAACGAATTCATGAAGCTAGAGGGTACTAGGGATGGGAGGGGGGGATTCCTACTTGTGACCAGACATTTAGCTAGCTTTTAATGTAAGGCAGTAAGATTTCCTTGATAATTAAGATACTTCCGCTATGACAGCTCTATACACTGGTCTATCTGAAAAGTATTGTACATCACTGAGGAACTTAAGCAGAAAAGAAAGCTGCATAATTCTTCCTGAACAGAAGTATCCCACAGGGAAACCTTACCTAACTATTTTTATAGAATCATCTCTAGACACACTTCTGAAGTTACAAAAACAAATCCTTTATTTAAAAGATGTTCTGTGAAAATCAGTTTCCATAACAGAAATCAAACATACATGTCACACAAGACATTCTGAAGGCAACAGTTGTTGTGTATTGACAGCTACCAATGGCATAGAAGAAATACAGGCTATGCAAAATGAGTAACTGCAGTTATCACTATTGCCTACGTAGAAAGGAACAGACAGGGAAAAGAAGTACTTTTAAAACAGTGATGCTTTTGTTTTGATGATAAAACTTCACTATCTAGCCCCTGTTCCAGCAACACTCCCGAAGTAAAGCTGTTCTCTGAAAACCATCTCAACAAAATTAGTGCACTTTAGTCTCCCAGGTACTAATTGGAAGCAAAGCAGGGGTATGCAATTATGGAAAAAAATCCCTCGAGCGCTTTTTCATTTCAGTCGTACTTCAATGCAAATTTCTATGTTTTGAGAGAGTATCTTCAGCATTAATCTTATTGTGAGAAACTCTTTAGTTTTAAATCAAAGTTAATTTTCTTAGAGAACAGGTATGCACAGTAATAACATCTCAAAAGCATCTCAGGATTTGACCATTTCAGTAACGTTTATGTAATATTTACATCTGCAAGCATTTTTTAAGAAGTTGCATTTGCAGTCCAATTGTGAGACAATTTCAGTAGTGCTGTGCACAGTGTAATAGCACTTCAGTGAGTGTAAAGGCAATGGATTAAAACTCCTTAATTATCTCATTTTCACATAAAACGTACAAAAGCATGAACAGAGCATGTTCTCATAGTCTCATGTCTTTAAAAAAGGGATGCAGCAAAGCATCTTTTGCAGTTATTCTTGTTGCAGGGTTTAAGTCTAGTAGCTTATCAAGTAGGTTGTATGCTTCATCAGGAACCTGATCCCATCCCTTCATGTCTGTTGCCTTATTTTCTGAAGCATCATCTTCCTGACAGCTCTTTAAGTGCTGAATTTCTTTTCTGATTGCCCCAGGAGCAGATTGTTTGTCTACTTCAACTGGCAAAACTGAGTTGTCTCCAGATTTGCTGGGCACGTCACCGTGGGATCTGTTAGAGCTGCTATTTGTTCCTCTCAGCTTCTCGCAGAGGGTTCGTAAGTTTTGTGCTGGAACAACGTGGGTACACAGAACTGATTTACCTAAGAGAAAAATAGTTTTTACAGTCAGCGACATTTTATTTTACGTGCTCTATGACTCAACTTTTAAGTTTGTTTCAGAGAAATTTCAAGTATTGAAGCTTAAGTGACATTAGTTCAAAGCTAATTAAAAAAAAACCAAATCAGCCATGTTTGACAGTAAGGGCCCCAGAAAGCCAGAAGTAGCTCTGCTTAGAACAGAACTGTGTTTTTACATGAAGTTATAAATTGACAAGTCGTCACTCAGTCCACACAGCACCATTTGCCATTTCACCCTCATCTTAACAGAACTGAAAACTTAAAACCCAGTTCAGTTCATTGCTTATATTACTGATTTAAACGCCTGTTTGGAGAATTAAAATTGATGCTGTCAGTTACACTTCCAGGTACCAAGTGCTTTAATGTTTGGCTTGCAGTCAAGGAAAATGGCTATTTCTATTTTTGTGCTTTTTCTTCTCCCTCCAAACAGGCCCTCTTGCATTTTCTACTGTTTTTTTTTTCGTTTGGTTGTTGGTTGGTTTTTTCTGGTCCTTCTTGAAGTTGGATAAAAATGCAAGATTTAGATCCTCTAAATATTAAGTCAATACAACTTAAGGCTCCATAGCAAATTTTGCAGGAATAATATTACTTCAAGAATTCTAAGAAGTAGGAAACATTTAGCTGGCATATTTCACCTCAAGTGGCCCTGAGTTACTGAAAGGCAGCAAAGTTAGGAAATCCACGGAATGAATTACTCCTCATAAAAAATTATAAAAGATAGACAAATAAAAGCTTTCCTAAAACTCTGTATATAT
This sequence comes from Tetrao urogallus, assembly GCF_951394365.1. Classification (NCBI taxonomy): domain Eukaryota; kingdom Metazoa; phylum Chordata; class Aves; order Galliformes; family Phasianidae; genus Tetrao; species Tetrao urogallus. Next base: position 15,505,172 of record NC_136818.1, on the reverse strand, counting down.
GTATAAATAAGTGTTATTTTGCATGCAAGAAGTGTGACTTACCTCCGAAGTGACTCCCAAAGTTAAAAGTTTGTTTAAAATAAAAACAAGTCACAACTAGATCATAAATCATTGTATTAAACAGCAGACCAGGCATACATTTTCCCCTCCTCCCCATAATTAAGATTTGCATACCAAAAGTTTTAGCAGCCTGAATGGTTTCTCGAGATCCACGAACTGTCATGATTTGTGCCAAAGCAGTTAAATCATCGCTCGCTTTGTAAAATGGATACCGTCCACTGAGCAGAGAAAGGAATACAATTCCTGCAGACCACATGTCAATTGCTGTAATGGAAAGCAAGCTTAGTAACAAATAAGCAAGCAAAACAAGTAAAGTTTCATCAAAAGCAAAATCCCAAATTCTTGAAAAAGAAATTATGACCAGAAGTGTTGTCATCAGAGAAAGCAATGTTCTGAATTACCTACAGACTGTGGTCACAATAATAACACTTCAGCAAACAGTGCAAATTGGTATACTTGTAAATAAAATCAGATGCCTTCTTTTATAGAGAATGTTTGTCTATAGAATTTCTCACATGAGTAATTTCATTAATTTGCTTTAAGAAATGTACTGAAACAACATTTGGAGTTATTCCGATCAGGGAGCTGAGAGAGGAAAAAATGGCTAGTTTTGATACTTCAATAAGTTTGGTTAGATTGGAGAAAACTTTATATAAAAGTTCATGAATACAAAACAATTCAGAATGGAATGTAAATCTTACTTTTCTGGGACTGAGGTTGCCAGTTAGATGTACTAAATGGTTTGTCTTACTACAGACTTGCTTGCTCTCTAATATGAAACCACTTGACAAGATTGTTTAAGAACTGTAAGAGTTATTCATCACTTTCATTGTGTTATGAAGAGTACAGGGAGTTCTCTGATGGAAAAAGCCAGAGCATGATGGAAACTTTAATACTGAAAGTTATAAGAATACCTGTCTGCTGTAATTTTTTGGCTAAGTTGCACATTTTGAGAGATGGCAAGGAAAGTGAAGGAGAGAGTCTGAAGAACTCTCAAATTCTAAAGAGAAAAATTAAGTTGGGAAATAAACCTCTAGTCATCCTGCATATCTTCCAAAAATAGGCAGTAAAATATGCAGTAATTAAGTCTGACATTTTAGCTAGAAACGGCAAAGAGCTCTGAAACTTCTAAGTTGATCTACAAACACAGGTTTCAAGTCTTTTACAAAAATCAAAATCCAAGTTATTTATGGGTACAATAATTCAGTGTGCAAGAATTCTGCATCTTATCTTCAATGAAAAAGTTTTAGCAGTACTGTGTTGATGTTGATCACACTAGCTGCTTACAGTGTTATGCATCACCCTTAATATGTGGTTGGGAAGGACAGTCATTAAGGTGAAAACTTTTAAAGATAATTATTTAGCTCTTCCTGATATTGTCAGACAATTATATAGTGAAATTACTACTAAATCCTACAGTTCTGATAGGGTTGGCATCTTCAGCAGACTGTGGGATCTTGTGCAATGACATCAAAATCATGATTCCTCTCTGTGCATTTGCCTAGTGGTTAGTATCTAACTAGTGAGGGATACCATCTTAAGGGGAAACAAAGGAACAAATCAAGTTAAAAAATGTAACTGGATCTACTTAGGGCCAAGATGTAGGTTTGGGTTGTATTCTCTGTGTTTTAAACCTGGCTCACTTATTTAAGGTAGCTCTGGACAGCCAGCTGGATCCAGCTGATAACTTGGTCTCGGCACAAAGACCAAAACTAGTAGCAAGATTGGCAGGAGTACAAGGAGGTGACTACAGCAGTCCCAGATGCTATTGGGAAAGGAGATTTGTTAGCTCAAGTATAGCATTATCTCATAAATATTAGTATTATTCTACCCAGTTCTAATTAAGCACTTTGTTGACATATTACAGAAGCTTTGCAGCACTGACTCAATACCTTTAGGGCCACACCCGAGGGTTTCCAGATTTACCCATATTTTCTGTAATCCTGCCCTCCATTACCCTAGAGAACAGAAAACTGTCTGAAAGCACACTGAAGACAACCCTGTGTCCAAAATTTCTTAAGTATGTCTTCTTTCTGCATAAATTCTGTCTAGACAGATTTAGGGATTGTCTAAACTTGTCCTGGATTTCTGGATGTCTCCTAGCTCACAAAGCTGGCTGTTACTGCACAGGCACAGTGACTCCAAGTAGGCTGCCATTCCTCTTGAAATCCCAGCCATGCCCACAGCACAGATCCTGTCTCAAATAGCATTAAGCTATCAAGGGATATGATGATCAAATGTATTGTAAGGCTAGTCTGAGTGTGTATAAGCACTTTCAAATGCTGCAAATTGACTATTTTCTTACAAAGTGCTCAGCAAAAAAGATGGCTATCAACTTATTTTAAATACAGATTTTGAGAATGTTGGTTTCTATCCTTCATTTTCATAATCAAAACCTCTGGTCACACATGACATGTTTAACTTTGTATCAGTCCTCCAATTCTCCATGTACGCAGAGTTTCTCCCAGCCTACTTGCATCAGCTAATGCATTAACCATCCCTTTGTTCTGCCCCAATATTTACCAGATTACTGAAACGTATAGGTTTTAGCCCTGAAAAATTAAAAATCTTAGTAAGAAAAAATCATGAAATGTACAGATTATCTATTTAAAGCATTAGTAAAGAAGAAAAAAAAATCCAGTGAAAAGTACTGATTAACTAACACTTCATAAAAAACATAAAAATTGCACTCATACAATTAATTATGCCTGTGACAGCAAAATACATGTGGCAAACAGTCTAGAAAAGTCTAAAGCATATCTCTCTAAGATTTATTTAAGATTTTTCTTGAATAAATAAGCCAACGAGCCAAGAAACTTGATAAAACTTACAACTTTGTTTTCTTTTAAAACATGTGCTATTGAACTCCTGCATATGGCAGTACCCCTCAAAGGAATAAAGACATTCAAGTTTCAAACATGGGAAAATACTCCTAGTTCCTTCTTATTCTGAGTAATTAACTTTAAATTAAAATTGGGAAATGGTTGATAAATGTTAAAGGGATAATAAAACGAATTTCATGTGTAAACAGCCTCCAATACAAAAGATGATGTCAGTGCATAAATGATAGGTATGAAAAAAAGAAAGACATTTAGCTTTTGTCTGTTGTGTAGTACCTGTTGTCTGAGTGGGGCACTTTGTCAGTACTTCTGGTGCTCTGAATCCAGGTGTTCCTGCTCTGGGAGCAACTTGTTGACACCTTGTTGTAAGAGACAAATACGTTTAGAATATATACATTCAGAAATAAATAAGTTCTAATTACAATGATGTCTAATATTTTTAGAATATACTTTTGTCAGATGTGCAAATCTGCATTATTCAGTTTTTGCAGTTATTCTTGTTGCAGGGTTTAAGTCTAGTAGTAGGTCGTATGCTTCATCAGGAACCTGATCCCATCCTTTCATGTCTGTTGCCTTATTTTCTGAAGCATCATCTTCCTGACAGCTCTTTAAGTGCTGAATTTCTTTTCTGAGTGTCTCAGGAACACACTGTTTGTCTACTTCAACTGGCAAAGCTGTCATCTCCAGACTTGCTGGGCACGTCATCTTGGGATCTGTTACAGCTTCTATTAGTTCTAATTATAATGATTAATATTTTCAGAATATACTTTGAGATGTGAGATGTGTAAATGTCTCATTCAGTTTTTATGTCTGAAGTATCTTATAATCATCTAGTGTATAATTATTAGCTCATATGAAATAACCTTATTATAATTACCAATTATATTATTGGTCTTGTTATAATACATAGAAAGAATACTTACTGCATACTTCAGTCACAATATTTTCAGTTTCATTCAATGACATGTGTTTTCAAAGGAACTTTCAAGTTAAGACTAATTAACCAATGGCACAAAATGCATTGGTTTCTTGGGTGTGGATGTTATGGCTTTCTATTTATCCAGAGCAAACTAAGGCTCACTATTTCTGAGTGTTGATAAGAATTTACTTCTTGTTAGATTAACTAAAAGTTGTGAGATCGTTATTAAAAGTCTTTCTTGAAAAGAAGGTCCAAAGAGCCTTCCTTCTACAGGCCAGCTTTTTTGTGAGTCTAGCAAATTCCTCATGTTTAATTTCAGAACTGACTTTGATACCATTGTATTTTTACAGTCAGGGGAGAGGTACCACACCGTTTCATGACTACCAAGCAGATTTCTCTGCATAAATTTCTGTCCCCTAAACGAACTACAGAGGAATTGATCTGAACTGTGTTATTTAGATTCTCTGGCCTGTTCACTATTAAAATATTTCAAATTAAGTAATACAGCACTGTCATCTTTCCTTTTTATTCTATGTTTCATGATTTCCAGAATGCAAACAGCCTGATGAATGTATTTAACCTGAAGTTCTCAGAAAGCAAGAGTCCAATCACTGAATTTCAATGCAGTTGGCGTAATTTAGGCCTATTAGATAACTGTTCAATGATAGACTGTTGTCTAAGTGTTGTAGCTCAGGTTATTTGCTACAACACATGTAGGCAGATAATTAAATACAACAGCAACAGAAAATCATTAACAGGGAATCTCTTACTGCAGACAGCAGTGAACTAATTACTCCACAAATTCCATGAACTGTTCTTTTTGAAGAGCACACCTAGTGTCGTAAGGGCTGTACAAATGCTGTCTTTCATCTACTAAAACAGCTCTCCAGTAAATTCAAGCTTTTTGACCTTGTTTGACAGCATAGTAAGTAATTTTACAGCATTGTTGAAGCAAATTACCTTGAAAGGCAAACACTGCAAACTCTGTCCGTTGCGTAACAGTCACAGGTCAGGTTTGATGGACAACCACTGGCAGCTTTCCTGCTCACTGCTTTGGTAGAAATAATCTTCTTCTTTGTTACTAACTTTCTAGATGAAACATCTATCATCTTAGATTGTTTAATGAGCTGCAAAACAGATATTTTTTTTAGAAGGTGAACTATTTAAGAAGCTTCCCTTTATACATAGATACCTGTCTCAAAACTACTGAAAAGACTCTCATCAGCAAGGAGCTCCAATTTTGAAACAGGAGATAGCAAATCTTTCTACCAAATCATAATATCTATAAATGTACTTCATTTTTCAGTGGTTACAAAAATTAATATCCAGTAGATATTTTGAAACTTCAAAGCTTTTTTTTTTTCAAGTTAGCATAATTTTTCAAGCATTCTTTTGATTCAACATTTGTAAAAAAAACCTGTATGAAATAGTTAATGCCACAACCAAAGTAGTACTAGTTTTAATTCTACAATAAGATGATCATTGCTAGACAAGCCTTCTAATTTACTTGGGGTTTTTCTCCATATCAAATTAATTCTTAACAACAAAATGAAAACATTTATTACATACTTGTTTTCTCTACAACTTCAGTTGCAAAATAACAAGCTAAAGCTTCACAAACTAAAGATATCTTGGGGGAAAGGTACATGTGTAGGAAAGATACCAACTAGCATACAGAGAAGATGAGCTGGGGAGACATACAAATAACACCTCTTCAGGAGTTTCAAAAGGGACTGAAACAAGTGAAAAACTCTTCAAGCCTTTCAGTGAAGTCACACTTAATAATCTGTATTCTTGTCAGCTGAGAACTTTAGTTTCACAGGGTTCTGCCCAATCTTATAGAACTAGTTCTATAATTTCTCTAAGACGTAACAAATTGCTCTTACTGATGAGTCATGTTTCTTACTTTTGTATTTGAGTTCTCCTGGTATGTGGAACAATAGATGTTGAAATTCCTCTCTCCAAAGACAGAGCGTTGGGCAGAATGGTGCACAGAATCCTCCTGCAACATCAACAAAGAATACAGTAAGGATCTTATGCAGTGCTCAGCTGGATACTGGGAGTTCAAGAACTGTGTTCAGTGACATAAAACTGAAACACCTACGCGGTAAGTCATTTTCAGGCATCAGTTCACTGTGAAGAAAACATCATCTAGACAGAACAACAAACGTGCTCACAGAGTTAATCACAACTCATGTGCCCCAAGCTGATTTGAAATGCCATCTGTTTTGCATTTGTTATATATATGCAAGTAAGCATACACAAATAATCATTGGTTTGGGGAGGAGTTTAACAGCATGTGAGCTTAAAAAAAAAGATTTAGGGTTGTCTAGAGTAACTCATGCTAGAGTTTCAATGCTGAATTATATCTAACAGATACTGGATGACGCCAATAGTGTTACATAAAACTAGCTGCTCCAATGTGAAAATTGGTTCAGTGCATCAAATCTGCAAGATCAGCACAGCTTTTGTTCAGGTATTACATCTCCCCCTGTTGGATAAAAAAATACATTAAACATGCAAAAATATTAATGAAAGCAACTGATAACCTTTCCTCCTCTTCCTTGTTTAATCTGTGTTTTTGAGTGTGAGCTGGAGAGTGAGCTTTTGTCAGATGCCCTTGATGCTAACTGTTGAGCAATCTGTTTAGGTGCTGTGACAGCGAGAGAATCCCCATTTCCCAAAGCTATACTGGGATTGTTTTGTGAGTAACTTCCCTGCTGGCCTTCAGAACGGGCAGTTTTGAGAAGTTCAATTTTTGTATCAGGAGTTCCTTGTGCCAAGCCAAAGTCTACCAAGGCATACCTAAAAGAAACAAAGTTAAAATCAAGAGTCAAAAAGTATCAACCAGTTTTATCAACTACTTATTACTTGTTTGTTCACATTTTACTACTCATGTTGCTTATTTGCTGCCGCCAGCAACTCTGTTCTTTTTTTCCTTGTGCTCTGTTTGTCTCATCTGTCTGGCTCTGTTTGTCCCTTCACTTTTACACCACACCTATTTCTCTTACTTTGCTGTTTCTTGTAAGCTTTTCAAGTGTACTTTCACCGCTGACATTTTGAAAATTATACCCAGTAATCTCTTTCTTGGGTTCTCATTCTGCAGTTCCAAATTACCTCAAAAAGCAGCCAAGTGAATTGACCTGTCATGGACAGAGGCACAATGCAGCAGTGAAACCAGCTGGAATAATAACAATGCTAAGAGTTTGCCAAACCTCAAGCAAGGCCACTGTAAATCACTTATCTTTAATCAGATTGTTTCTCCACCAGACCTTCACTAATTGCACCCTTCTCACTAGTCACCACAGGACCGCTAGCAATGAAACATTACCTTACTCAATCCATTCCAAAAAAATAGCAGTACGTGACTTTTTAGTCTTCAGATACCAAACACATTAGTTACAAAAATTCATGAGTAGAAAGTTACAAATGCCAGCCTATGCTTAACAAGTACCTATTAGCTTTTTTCCAGACCGTTACTGATTTTATTCTCATTTTTATTAAAAAATGTTGTATCTATACTCAACAGTAAATTTTCACTTTTTCAGGTACTTGACACTCTGTAAGGCAGACATTAAATTAAATGCTAAAAAAAATCTTTCCATTCTCAAGTCCCCAAACACAGAAATAAAAGTTTTACAAATAAAAAGCCTTTTTTAGGTTTATTAGTTAAGCACATGTTAGGCAGCTGGAAGGAAGAAAACCAAAAGCCTCATTTAATCTGTTCTGCCAAGACACACATCCCCAGACGAGATCACACTATGGACATCTGGACAGACTTACTGCTTCAGCCTCCTGTTGTAGAGGAAGTTACTGGGTTTGACGTCACGATGAACAATGCCAAAGTGATGAATGCGCCTCAGTGCTTTAAACAGATTAAACATGTATTCTTTCGCTTCTTCAAAGGAAAGAGAATTCAGAATGTCCTGAAAGATTATTTGGATACTATTATTATGCAACTACGTTCAATTAAGAAGTTCTATTACACATAAGAAGTCTGGGACTCACCAAGAAGGATTCATGTTCCAGATATGGCATAACAATAACCACGTGATCATTCTTCCTAAAGCAATATTTAACTCCCATAACGTTGTCTTGTCCCCTAAAAAAGAGAAGTAACGTCATGGAACAAAGACCAGAAGATGAATTTTGATTTTCCTTTATTTCCTGTAAACTTCAGTCTGGCTTTCTTGTAATATCTGATTTATACTTTGGCAACAGTCTTATTAGCAGTAATTATGTTGTACTTGTGTTCCATTTGAATTCTGCAGTTTGAGATGAGGGCTCTACAGATCAGGGGGCCACAGTTTGTAGTTACCACTGCATTTAGATGTAAGAGTTCACAATGCTGGCTACTCTGAAAATGTGCTATTGAGCACATTGGTGACTAGAATTCATTTCCAAAACTTTGATTTCTTACTAAGAGATTATTTTTTCCAAGCAGCTGTTCCCACATACATACATTATGGAACTTCTCAGATGGAAAATGTAGTATGGTCTGCAAACTGAGACCAGCAAAAAAGGACATTCCTTACAGATAAGAATCCATTTCTTATTTGCTCCTGCTATAAGTCTCAAACATTTCTGAGATTAAAAAAAATAAAAATGCAAGTGAAGCACCTAAACTTTACATACATAAATGCAGAGCAGCAAGACAATATTCAGCATTTTAATCATGATAATCATGATTTTTTTTAAGTACCCTGCTACTGTGAGGCACTGAAGTTCAGCAGCAATTCGCAGAGGGTGACTGGTTGGAATCAAGTGCTTCAGAGCCATTTTTTCTTCACATCCTGTTTGTAGTTGCGCTGTGGCCAAGTAAACAGAACTAAAAGTACCTGTAAAAAAGGGAGAAAAGCAACTTTAATTAAATCAATTCAGATTTTTACAGAAATGATCTAAATGTTCACAGTCTTACAGCACATCTGACACTACGTCAAAAGCAGATTTTAGAAGAGAGAATAAGCAGTTTCTTTTTTCTATTACTGAATTCAGTGATCTTGTATGCAATTTTTTTAATGTCAGTAAAAATGCAAATGTTACACTGTCTAACTTGCCGGGGACATAGAGCTCTTTGAATGTAAATTTTCCTGTCTTTGATTTGCTTTCTTGTTTAGGTAGCTCTCTTTCATCTGACATCCAACTCTTCTTTCTCTGCAATGTAAGTCAGCTATCTAATGCTAATCTGGCTAGCACTGCTTTTGCTACTCAAGGAACTTCTGACATCATTACATTTTCCTTAATTCTGTTATCTTATTTATAAAGTAAGGCTTCTTTCCTACCTTATAAAGGTATAGCTTTACTATTTGTTGGCCTCCAGCATTACCACATAGACAGAACATTATAGACTCCTTTGGGAAAGAGAGCATTCACACTGTACAATAATATTACAGCTTTAAGTTTTATTATTACAGTTTTATCTGTTACAGTTTTAAGGATATCCTAAAATATCTCTGGGAAGGTTAATTTATCCTAATGATCTGAGACACCTGAACATACAAGTCAGAGCATTCTTCCCTATGAACAAGCAGTTCAAATTTACTTTTGATTATATTTTAACTACCGTGTTTGTGTCACATTAAATTTAACAGTCTGTAATCATATACATACATCAAAATGCCAGGAAAACTTCTAAATACTTCTTGCAGTCGTAAAAAAACCTAGTGTCCCATAAATCAAATAGAATTGCTCATAGCAACATGGGTTACTAAGTTGACCTAAGACCTTCTTTTTGGTGGTGAGAATTGCTAAAACAAAACAGACTCCTGAATGGAATCCTAAGTTGAAGCTTGTCTTGTCTTTATGCCACAGAACTGCTAGTGGTATTTTTGGCTTTCAAGAGCATTGTTTGCTCCCAGGAGAGAAATTGGAGTACTATTCATAACTGGAGATTTAGCTTGACTCTTTTATCTTATTTATGACAAACAGAACTGCACGTTTTCTAGAAATTTTGGATCACTGTGCAGAATGGCGCTTTTTACGTTCTTTGACAGACAAACTTTAAGCCCCCTGGTTTGCCATCGCTGTTATTCCATTGCAAAACAGCTACAAAGCTGCCCTGCTTCTCATACACATCTTTGCTGGAGTGTCATTCCTGAGTAAAGTTTCAAAAAGTGCTGAAGTCCCAGACTCAGAAGGCACTAGGAATCTACTTGCAGTCGTACCTACCTTCTAATAGAGTATCTACAATGGTATCCGCTGAAGGTCAGGAGTACCTAAGTGTTCCAAAATTTGATCCTGTATATCCTAAAAACAAAACCCAGCAACAACAACAAAGAAACTAAAGCAGCTATAATATTCTAGCCTCCTCCTCCACTTCTGCCCTCAGTTTCAGCAGAAACAAACCTAGTAATTAAATATGTCAAAACATAAATGCACATAAATAGATTTTCCATGTAAAAAAAGAACGGAGTACTGTATACACCTAAAAGTAAATCAAAAGGCATCTGGCTTAAATAGCTTGTATTGGCATCTTAGATTTATATCTGCTAAGTTATACATTCCAAAAGAGAAGTAAGTTTAAGTACGCTACAATAAAACATTTACCTTCTCCAATTTTTTCCTTAATTTTGAACACATTTACAAGCTGTGGCACTGCTTCATAAAGTTTTTCGATATCTTTTTTTATTCCTGCTGTGGAAAGAATGGGGAAATTCAGTTGAGAATTTTATTGCTCGATTCAGTATCTGGTCTGTAGTTCAGATCATAAATCATACATCAATTTCTAGTACTGCAACTTGACAAACTGAAGGAAAAACAGACGAGGGGTACCTATCCTTGCTGGCATTACTGTCTGCCTAATTGATCATCTTCTTCACATTCCCTTCCATGCTGCAGCATTTCAAAAAATTTAACCTACCTGCCACCTAGAAATTCCTGAGAGAGGAAAAGCTGTTTTTGTAAAACTTCACATGATTAATGCTCACTGATTAATGTTCCCTAAGACGTGCAATGTCAACGCCACAAAAGACAAAACTATAATAGTTGTTTATGAAAGCAAAGGAGCACATCCATGAGATGCAAACCAAGAATCAAAAATGTAGGAAAATTATTATTATTTAAGATCACCAATATAATCTCTTAAACTGTTATAATAGCAAATGCCAAAAAGCATATTTGCTTTGCATTTAAATTATTGTACTTTGTGCTGCAATCACTAGATGGCAGGACAAGGATGTTGTACTGCATTCCTCCCAAAACTTAGCTCTCCATTCAGTTCCTGAATGCTTCTATTTTAATTGTTCTCTATTTCTCTTGAAGCTGCGTATGAAGCAGGGTTAAAGAACATTTGATTATGCAGAAGTATGAAAAAAATGCTATTTGGAAACTACATCAAATGGAAAAAACCCCAAAAGTTTATCATTTTCATCCTAAAAATGAATAATAAATTCAATTTAATAAAAATATAAATTCCATCGCATTGGTAAAACATGGGTCTTACTGCTCAAGATAGGAACATTATTAGTTCTGTAATATCCTAGACAGACCTTCATGCCTAGAGGCTGTGTGCCATAGGACAGGCATAGCAAATGGTTCAAAATGCTGATATACATCTTAACAGCTCTGTCAGAATTGCCTTGTTTAGAACTAGATTGCTATGCAACCTGCTCTAAATAAAGCAACCTACAGTTTTGTTCCAGCACTCATATCTGAGTTTGGCTTCTGAAAAGAGGAGCTTAAGCTTCAATTCTTACTGATTACACCGAATTTGCACTGGAAATGCTCTAGTAAAATTGTTTGGTTGAAAAAAAGGACTTAACCTTGGCAAAATGCAAATGACTCCAATAAAGACTTGAAGCCCACATCTTTTAAGTCTTCAGAAACTAGCAGATCAGACTTAAAGCTGACTTTAACTTGTCACCAGACCAATGGCCCTATGGTAGATAGTAGCAGTAATGAAAAGCTCTTGCAACTGCTGCAGTCCAATCTGCCAGCTACTTGGTTTTGTGCAACCGAGTTGAAGGAGTTGAATGTTATCAGAGCTCTAATAGCTGAGTGATCCTACACCAGAGGAGTACATATCTTAGGCACTGAGAAAATTTAGCAACATAGCTTCGCATGTGAAAGATCCCCAAAGCAAACAAACATTGACTGTCCTTGTTGATAGCTGCATAAACATCATCCATTCTCTTCCAGGAGTCTGAATCCCCAGCTGGGCATAGTGCTCGCTCCATTGTTGGCACAACACAATTTAAAAACGCAGCCATTCTTTGCAATGTTTTCTGTTAGATTTTAAAGCAATTTGTTTACTTCCCAGAATTAAAAGCATTTGCAAAGTGAGACATCAAATGCTATTCAGCATTGCTCTAATTATGGACACGGATGTGCAGCAAAATGACAGAGGACTATTTCTAGGAAAATCAGTAGCCATTATATATAAACTGTCTGACCACCAGCAATTACTGAGCAAGGATGGTGCCTGTGTACAGAACACCCAGATTTAAGTCATAAACAAACAAAATAAAAACAGCAACAAAACCGCTATCAGTGCACGTGTCTGTACTTAAACTTCTCTTGCATGAGCAAGAACAGTGTGTTTGTGCACACCGACACATCTACAGATATTTAAGGCCAAGGCTGGTGATTTTATTTTAAAAGGCAAATATTACTGTTGAGACACTGTCTGGTAACGGAATTTTATTCTCAAGAAGTCCCTTTTGAAATTGTATTATCCCTTAAAATAATATATTCTGTAATATATAAATGGGATAAAGGAATTGTGACAAACTACTGCTGATGAACTGTAGCCACGTGGAAAGCAGGAATATGCTTGATGTCAACAGCAATTTCAAATGTTCTCATTTCATTAATTCTTTATACAATATGACAGTTGATGTTAAAACTTCCTGAAGTGATGAAGCACATCAACACCAAAACGTATTGTTAGCAGTCCCTGTTTAAGCACGTACCTGAAAGCTTACTGTTCGGTGCAAGCTTTCTGCTTGTGTCTTCAGCCTGATGAGGGTGCTGCTCATCACAGTGAGACTTGGACTCTGTCTCCATCACAAAACTAAAGAAAAAAAATCCAAGACCCTGAAAACTACTTCTGGACACTTGAGGGAGCAAATTTATGTGATACTACACTCAGTGCCCTGCACTCAGAGTGTGAGGAATTCCTGTGCGCTGCCTAAAATTGCAAGGCACCTACCATCCCAGAGAAAATCAAACCAGTAAACCCACTTGATCTCCAGTAAAAGGTAAGAAAGGGGAAGAGAAGGAAGAAAGCAGGATAAGCTTAGAGACAAATGATTTTCTTCTATGTGGAGTGTTTGCTCATTCATGTTAAAGCTATGTATTTTTTCTGAAATTTGCTTTGAAAAGTGGGGAACTGGTCCACAAGAAATTAGCTGCATTGTACACTGCAGCACGCCTACAAAGACAGAAAACCTGAAAACACATAAGAGAAAATCTTCTCAATATGTGAGATTTCCCCCTCTTCTAGAGAACATAACCCAAAAGCATGATTATTTGTTCTAATCTCTCGTAGAAATAATAGAGCATATTTATTTTGAAATGATTCTTCCCAAATCTTGTAAAAAAAGGTGTAAATTATTATACTAATGTACAATTGAAAAAAAAAAGATAATCCTATTTCATGAAGAAAAGAGATGCAGAGCACCAGCGAAGGACAAACAGCGACAAAGGAGCTCAACACCACTGCCTCTCACAGTGGCACCATTTTTTCTCGAGGATCTTCCTTGCGTGTACCTTTGCCGAGCCCACAAAGTTCTGCCTGAACTATTCTACAAGAGGGGAACGTATTTTGAAAAACATCAGATGAAAGATTCATCTATTTCAGCAAGCTAGAAATACATTTTGTCCCCTGAGAATCCTGGCTACCTTTATTCTGTCATTCTCAGGCAGCAGAATAGGGACAGGCGACAGCCTCTTTCTGTGAAGGAACTCTGCTGGAGAATGCAACTTGGAGCGAGGCAGCACTCTGCAGCCTTTCACAGGTAGGCACTGCCCTGCTAGTGCTGAGCAGGCAGACGAGCCTGTTCCAAGCCTGCAATGGCATGGCCTCATTAGCAGAGCAAGGAGTGCCCTGAACACGGCCTCGTTAGCAGAGCAAGGACAGCCCATCAGCGCACGGCAGAGCTTGCTGTAACCAGCATGCTGAAATGGAACCCCAGCTCCAGCTTCTGCCAGCACAAGGCTGACACGTTCAGGAAGCTGGAAGCAAAACTGCTCAGCCTGCAGGACCTCGGGAACATGGGCAGGGCAGAGGGGGCTCAGTAACACAGGGTGCCCCTTCCATTGCTTTGTGTTAAACAGGTGCTGATGGCTACAGAACTGAATGCTGGGAATACCTGAATATATTTTAAAACAGTTTACAAACTTGGAAGTGGGCCTCGCGGTTGCAAAATGGAACCTGATGGAGTTTCAAGTCAGGCATCCAGTTTTTATGTTACAAAACATTCAGAAGGGATCATCTGAGAGAAAAAAAGAGGAAGATGGAGATGATGCAAAGTTTCAGCTCAATTCACCCTCACGTGTTCTAGCTTCCATCACAGAAAAAAAGTTCTGCACGGCCTGGAAATGAGCGAGGTGCAGGCGGTGGCGGCCATACGGCTCACACAGCTCCAGGGCCTCTCGGGTCAGGTCCCGAGCGCTTAGCGGCCGTCCTCGGCTGCAGCATGGCCAACTGCCACAGAGCCACCGGGAGCACCGCGACTCGAGCAGCACCAACAGCGCACGAAGGACTCGAGCTAGAGAAGGCCGGTACTCGCAGACAAAGGGCTCACACGCGGAACGTGTCACGGCGGGTTAGCATTACGCGCAGCCCTCGCAGCGAGGCTCCCGGTCAGACACGCCATGCCGCGGGCACCAATAGCGGCGGGCCGGAGCTTCGAGACACGCGCCGTGCGGGAAACGGGGCCGGACCCCGCGGTCTGCTCCCCCGTCGGGCACGGAGAAGTGGGGCCGCCGGCCCACGTCCCGCAGCCCTCCCGCCCCGCCCTGCCGGGATCACACGCGGGCATCGGCCCGGCGCGGCGGGGCCTCCCCAGGACGGGCTGCAGGAGAAGCCCCGAGGGACCGCAGCGGAGGCGGGGGACGAGCGAGCCGCGTCGATGCCCAACGGAAGGCCGCGCGGGACCGGCCGCAGTGCAGCGAGGAGCGGGGGCGCGAGGGGGCTCGGGGACGCGCGCGGGACTCACTCACGCGGCCGCCGCGACGCGCCGAAGTTTTGCCCGCTGCCGCCTTTTGCCGACCGCCCCTCCGCGACCAATCCCGGCCCTCGGCGGAAGCCGCGGCCGCGGCCAATGGGACGGTGGGCCGCGGGGAGACGCGCTGCTATTGGTAGGCAGCGCGGGAGGCCCGCCCCGAGAGGCGGCCGGCCGGCAGCGGGGGTGGCGAGTTGTGCGCTTGCCGGTCCGTTCTGATCCGTGCCGTCCTGCGGCCGCGGGGCTGCCCTGGGATCTGCTGGAGCGGGGGGAGAGCTGTGTGGCGGCGGGGCCCTGCTGGGCCTCCCGTGTGGGCCGCAGTGTCTGCTGGATAACGGCCCGCGTAAATCTTGTTCTCTGTGTGTGCGGTTATTGCGAAATAATTGCCAGCCGGGGGTAAGATCTGGTTCTCTTCAGATCTGCCTTCAATTCAGCTCAATTCTTCGGGAGTCCGTGAAGCTGCTCCATGTACGTTGTTGTTTGTGTGGAGTTTGGTTTGGGGTTTTTGTTGGTTTTTTTTTCTTTTATCTAGACTTTTTGTCGTTATTTTGAGGTGAAAAATAAGGGTCGTTTTTATTAAAGACTGTCTCTTCTGCATTTGTGCACAAGTAACTTCATCCCTCGGTGAAGAACAGGAACCCCTGACGCTGCCGAGGTTCCCAGGGCAGCGAACGGCAGCGCCTCACAGCACGCAGAGAACTTCAAAGCAGAAACAGGTTCCGCTGCCTTTACCGAGCTGCGTGGTCTCCTGTTACACGGTTTCGAAAGAGGGTGCCCAGATATGTTGCTCAGCTGCTTTTGTGTTTTCTGTGGGACGCGTTATCTTTTTCCCCAACAGTTCTAATTGGCACCTTTCGTTCAGATATCTTAACAAAGCAGTGCAGCAGCTTTTGCTCAGAGGTTTTGCTCAGTTAAATTACAGTAAGGCTTAACAATTTAGGTGAAGGGTGAGGGTATTTAAGAGCAGATTATAGCAAACATGAATTAAATGAGGGATAATGACAAAATAATGACAAATTCTGCTTTCTTTTATCCATGTAATCTTCTAGAAGTTGGAAGCGTTATGTAAGTGTTCATTCAAGCAGGACTGTCCTGCTGCTAGCATCAGGCACTGCTATTTTCAGTTAACCTGGTGGGGCGGTGTTACCTGCTGAGCATTCCATTGCACTGTATAGCCATAACTTTCAAATTCATATTTGCAAAAGATCTGGTGATTATGTGTGTTCAGCCCTGCTGCCTCATGGCCAGAATCGCAGCCTGCCTCTTGCTCTGTCTGCTTTTGTGCTGTGGGAATCTACGTACTGAACCATCACCCTTTCTATGAAGCTTCCGTTCTTGGCATTTCTGTTAGCAATACCGATACTACTTTTCTCACTATTGCTTCGCTTGCGTTCATGGGCAGTGACAAATCCCTTTCATTTTATCTTCTAAAATAGGTTCTACAGAGCTGTGGTTTCTTTCTCTGTTGTATCTCTAGTTTCTTCCTTCTAGCACCTAAAAGCTTTTTCATTTAGACCCTCATCATTTATCTGTCTTGATCACTTGTTCCTCTCCATTTTCTTATTTCCTATTGGTGTAAATGCATTGTATTCCCTTGTGCTGTCTTTCCATTTTCTTCTTCTCCATTATGTCCAATTTACTAGTATTTGTTTCACAAGCATAACTGCACTTGCAATATAATGTAATATTGTCTCTTATTTTATTGTCCTCCTTAGTCTGCCAGAAATGCCAACCGTGAGAAATGCTCACCTTCATTTATCTCTAAAAGTGCTTTTTACGTTCTAGCTTCTCATCTGCTTAAGAGAGAAGTTCAGTCAAGCTGGCTGTGACTTTCATAAAAATATCTTCCCAAAATTCACCCCTTCAACAGTGTCTTTCTTCATGTACATCCTAACAAAAAAATAATAGATCATGTATACCGTTTTCACTCAATTTCCTTAATCCTTGCTTAAGTATCTCTAGCTAATTTTATTCAGAATGACTGTAAAATACGTAAAACAGCTTCTGTGCCTTTGCTAAAGCAGAAGAAATGCTCCTTTTATGCTGGCTTGGGAAAGCAGAAATCCCTTTCCTTCTTTGCTGTTGGGACAGAGAAGTCTCCATCTTCTCATTCAACATTGAATTTCCACTTCTAACAATGTACTAAGGCAGAGCTTCTCAGAACAAAAGAGAAGAAATTGCATCAGGCAAATATGACAAACAAAGCAGCATGTCTAATGCTCTACAAGTCAAAGTGCTGAACTGTCTCCTCTTTGTGGCTTTATCTCTAGGTTGGATCTGTAGGATGAGAAGCCAAATGACAAGCCAGGCCCAAGAAGAACGTTGCTTAAGGCTGACAAGCAATTGCCAAAGCCAACCTCTGGGAGCTCTCCAAGAAAGGATCAAAACTTTACTGTGAGATTGCATCTACTGCTGCCAGAATCTGCAGGTGAATCAATTTTTTTTTATTTTTATATTTATTTTTTTTTTTTTTTGACAGATCTAAAATAGTCTGTGTTGATGCCAGAACACAGCTATTAACTTCTTCTTAGGTCAGTTAAGCTAGCATAAGTCTCCTTGTACTTCTACTGTGCTTCAGTCTCAAAGGAAAGATCTCAAAAAGATAACTGAGGAATGTTTCCAGCACAGACAGAGGTAGGAGATCCTTACATCCCACTAGTCCCAAAAAGTATTTACTCATAAATTAGAAACTTAAGAGTGAGAAATTAGAAACTACTTAGTATACTAATAGTATATTACAAGCTTTTATTGCCCTGACAATACATACGTATACCAGTGTGTACACTTTAATGTTAATATAGGCTGTTGAATATGTTATTCAGTCTTCATTAGCCTAAATGTCATGTTTCCTAACTTAATTCCTCTTATTGTCAAGCAACATGATTCTATGGCAGAATTTTCTCTCTTTAGCACCAGGTTGAGAAAAATCTCTTCATGCTATTGTGCCCTTTAGGAATACTGTCAAATTCAATCATTCAGGACTCATGAGTCTTGCACTAACACGAAGAGATTGATTTGAAAACCATGGGACTACGCTTTTTCTTTCTGTTTTTCATTTTCCATTTCCATACCTTAACCATTTTACATGAAAGCTGAGATTGCCAGCTTTGCTCTCACATGCAAATGAGTTTATTTTGTGATGCTAGGGAGCCCAAGAATAATGTGCTTGGATGTGGCAATGACTGTCTATGCCAGTATTTTCTGATCAGTTAGACCTATCTGAAATGTCAAAAAATATTGTGTCAGAAAATATACTATAATATAGCAGCTTCTACAGCCTATTTAGAGAGAGTTAAAAATAGACATAAAAATTACCCCAAAGATGCAGAGGAATTCTTGACCTTTCATAATCCAGGTCCCATTCAAATAAATTATGTTTTAATAAGGTCAGTAAAAGACACATACCTAAGAATAAGTAATCTTGTGTGGTTATCCTACATGATGGAAAAGTTTGAAGAGGGCCAGTAAGTCAACCGGCAAGTAACTGAACACAAGTTCCAAGTGTGATGTTGTAGCAAAAAGGGTCCGTGCGAACCTTGTTGCATAGGCAGAGTGCAGATGTTAATGGTGGCAATTTTTACATGTGTGTAGAAGGTGATTCAAGCATAATGTGCTCTGCAAGATAGATACCAGAAGAATGAAATGAGTACAGAAAAGACCTGTCAAAGAAAATGCTATGTAATTGAAGAATTAAAATTTTAATTTAACTACTGAAGCAAATGGATTGAAAGTTGAGTTCACAGCAGTGTATACGTAAATACACAGAAAAAAATATTTGAATGTTAGAGCTCTTTAAATCTACCAAAAAGTGGTGTAGGAGGGAATAATTCCTGGTAGGTGGACCCAAGCAAGTTCAGATAGTGTTGTCTATCAGTACTCAACTCAGTACTAACAACAATTAACTCTTGGAAAAAAAAAGCAGATGAGGGCTGTGGTGGATTTCTTGGCTCTTTGATGTCTTCATCTTTGCTATATTTTGTAAATAAATTTCTATATTTACAAGCTCTTCGCAAACTCAATAAATAATTCTTTCTTACTACCACCCCACATCTGACTTTCCTTTCTTTGTATGCCTTTTCCATCTTTGATTGCCCTGTCCCTCTTGCTCAGCACTGCGCTGTGGGATGGGAAAGAAAAATTGTAGGTAAAGGGGAGATGACTGCGCCCACTTTGTGTCTCAGATTACTCAATATCTCTCAGAGCACTTCAAGGAGAGTCTCCAGCCCTTGCTTTTATTTGCCACATAGAAGAATGCACTTTGTGCACCTGAGCTCTTTCTACCCAAATCTTGTCCTTCCATACTCTGCTACTGCAGTCTGTTACAAGATCAGCTCAACAGCCGTGCCTCGACAAAAGACTGAGACGTACAGCCAAAAGCAAAGCAGTATAGCTGGTCTGGAGTGATGCTTCAGAGACTTTTTCAACTTTTAGACAAAATTAAAGCTTTCCTTGGCAGCAACTATCCATTTAAAGTAATTTGAATATTCTTGTATGTGCTGCAATTTCTGTGATTGCTTATAGCTTAACAGGAATACAGTGCCTGGCCAAAATGGTTCCTACGTGGCTAAGGGGAAAACTGGCATCTTATGAATATTAAACTGAGTGCTTTTCTTTTGCCTGTATTATATATTACTGGTATGTGAAACATCTGTTTGAATGTAGAGCTACAGTTGTCACTGTTTTCTACATTTCACCAGCATATAAGGTGTGCTTTTTTAATAGTTAAATGATTCTGTTCTCCTAATAGATACGTCGATAACACTATGCTTTTGCTCCTTTATCTGACATAAAGCTGAGTCTGGTAACCTCACTTACTGCATAATTATGTTGTCATTGGGAATACTCACACATGTAAAATGAGAAGAACTTGGCCCTTTGGTCATATTTTTGTAATAAAAGATAAAATGAGATTTTAGGAAACTGCAACTTATGACCATGATATTTATGAGGCTGTCAGGATTGCACTGTAAGAATTCGTATTATTTAATTCTTCACTCTGACACTAAAGCATCATTTCATCTATATGCAAATAAGAGCATACTCTACTGCTGTTTCTTCACTGAAGAAGCCGTTTGAATTATTCACATTTTATTAATAAAACTTCATAAATAAGTATTTTTTTCTACTCAATTGGTAGTGGCCAGGGAGAGAATCTATTTATCAGATTTTGTTACTATGAGCTTCATAACAAAATATGAAGATTTATGGAGTACATAATTAGATATTATATGATTGTAATGTAGCATTGGGTTATACAGATGAAATACACTTTTCTTTGTATGTTTCTTCTTGGTAGAGGCACTTTCTGGGAAATGGACTAAACCCAGTCCCCATCACTGTGTTCCAAGCACTGCGTATGAAAGGAACAAAGCAATTTAATACCTGTGTGTTATCATACATGCTGAAATAATTTTGAGTAATGGGAATATGGCTAAGAAAGACTAATGTGGTGAAAACGTTCTCTTCTGTGCAGAGGTGCTGGTGTGCAGACCTAGCATAGCTGCGTGTATGATGCTACAATGCAGAGCCTGAAGCTCTCTGGTCTTTAAACCATCAGCATTTAATTTTCCCTTCAGCTACAGATCGTGGTTAAAATACTCCAGAGGTGAACTCAAATCCACCAGAGCTGTGAATGAGGCTTGGCTGCCTGTGGGACTGAGCCCCTGGCACTGAAACCTGGCCTCCTGATATGTTTATGTAGAGCAGAGGTGCCCTGATGCTCTACTTAGTCAAGATATCAGCCTCTTCAAGTGTACATTAGGGGGACTCAGGTGTTTTCTTCAGCAATATCAGGCTAAAGAGACCAAGTGAAATTTGTGTAAATTGCTTTGTTAGAGTTGGGTATCTATACTGCACTTTAAATAGGCACTTTCTGAAATACTGGCACTGAATTCTCCTTGAAGTTTTGCAGTATGAGACACAGAGAACAATGCAGACATGAGGTGTTCAACTTATTACACAACAGTACGTAAATGCCTGTATATGACCTAAACCAATGATAATTTAAGGGAAAAACACCAGAAGGGAAATACCTGCTGAGTATTACAGTTCAGCCCTTAGAGTTTTGTTTCATTTTATCACTATATGCTGTAATCCAAGCAGCATTTTAGTCTCCTGTACATTTGAAATCTGCCATAGCAAAACTAATGAAAATTAGAAGTAGTCCAGTAAATCTAAGCTGCTTAAGTTTGTGTCAAGAGCTGAAGATATTTTGTGGGAAAAATTGTATTCTGTCATTGTCAATTAGATATACATTGAATTTTATGTTTCTGTAGAAACAAGACCATGGAGCACATCTTGTAGAAGCCTCTCAACATCTCAGAGTTATCAAGACTATTAACCTGTAAACATATACATTACTGTTCTTAAAATAATTTATTTTGCATTTGAAATAAGGATTTGTGAGCTGCACTGAACATAATCCAACCAAGCAATTCAGTGGGCAGTTAACTTTAAGAATATGTAACCATCCTGAAGGCACTGAATTGGGTTGTTTGTGCTGGGTAGGCATGTGTGTTTAGAAGAGCAGCAATGAATATTCCTTAGTAATTATTATCCTCCGAAGGATACAGTATTGGCTGACAGAGTCAGTGAGATAACAGATGTTCTGAAAATGTTTACCTGCATGTAGCTGTTATGGACATACCTAATGCTAGTCAGAGCAAAATGTAATCATACACCAATTCTGATCCATTCTGCACATGATCTTCTTAGGAAGTTCAAGAAACATCTTTTATACTAGCTCGTTGTAGCAGAAGTGCAAGTCACAGCCTGAAACAGTGATTGAGTACCTGTGGGAGAAGCAGGGCCAATCCAGGTGAGCTCAGGTGCATTCAATGCCTCTGAGTGACCAGAAGGATTGAAGCCAGGATCCAGCCCTTCCCAGAGCTCATTTAAGGGTTGGCAGTGGAGACAAGGGTGTATCACTGGAGATCTCTGCATACCTGAAGCTTTCTGCAGGTAAGCAGCTTCTTTCCTTTGTTTCTGTGATTACAGCTGTTGTATTTGAGCAAGTCCTCACTTACTAAAACCTAGGACCTTGCTGTTCTGCTCTCACTGCGCTTCCCATTGCATTACATGTGTATACAACCACAGGCTTTATTGCTATCTGTTTTGATAATACTGAATAAGCTCTGAAAGTAGTAAATCTAAAGTACTCACTGTGTTATTTTTTTGAAGAATGAATAATTATAGTATGGTAGCTTTCATTTCTGGAGTTTGTTTTTATTTTGAAGACAATACAGTTAACTTTTTTTTTTTTCCCCCAGGAGATTCTTTAATTCTCTTCATGTTGAATACTAGCTAAAGTATTAAGACAGAAGAATGCCATTATTCCTCCAACAATATGTGTTTGCTGCCTGTTCATGATATTATTTACAATAAGCAGAATCAAACCACGGGGTAGTGTAAGTAAGTATAAACATTTGTTTTGCTGGGTTGCCTATGACAGCTTTGGAGCCAAGGATAGCAACTTCTGAGGTTTACAAACATTTGATAAGCCAAAAAAATTCTCTTTTAAAACAGACACAAATTCTAATTCCTAAGAAGCTTTATTTGCAAAAAAAGGAAAGGAAAAAAAAATCTTGAGGTGCAAAAATCTTGTGCACCCATCTTTGGGTTTGATCATTAGAAAAAAAATATCTTGTAAATCATCTAGAAAGTAGAATTGTAGACTATTGTGGTATTCTAATAAGATTGGCAGCAAAAGTTCAGGCAAACTCAGAAAATGTGCCTATGGTATTCAGTTACATTTCATCTACTGAAAGTGTAAATGCAGAATGTTACAGCATGAGTGTTCTGCACATTAAATCATCTTGTAGGCTGGAGTGTAAGGGGTAAGCTACTGATCCAAACATTTAGAGACGGTTCCTTTTTTTCTCTCCTGATAGGGGATAGATGCTAATTTGCATTACTGAGATTGATAGGAATTCTACTCCTACCTCTCCAAAGGGAGGAAAGTCAGGGACATTGTTAGGGTGATTTTATTATTGTCTTCTCCTCATTGCAAAGCTATTTTGAAGTGGTAAAGATATTCAGACTTGCTAGGGTCCAGAAGGCACTGCTGGGCCCTGTTTAGTCCTAGCTTGGTAGCCAGGACTCTGCTTAGGCTACTGCTCTGAACTAGACAGGACTTGGGTCCTGACATCCTGGCACAACCTTGGGCTGTCACAACCCAGGGAGGTGCCAGGTGAGGGCTGGGGCTGTCTTGGCTCTGCAGAATTCTCCCTGTCCTGCTCCCAGCTGTGGTGGTGGGATGCGTCCTGCCCAACCCCAGCATCCCTCCTTACTGCCACCAGTGGAGCTGCTGGCTTTCTGTGTGCCCTGACACAGATGTAATAATGGCTGAATTTTATTGAGGAAGAAATACAGGGACTGCCATTTCGCTTCTCCAGTACCTCTCTTTTACAGGTAATGTATACAAGAGGCTCTCTGTGAAAGCATTCTTTATAGGTAGCTCTTGGTGTCTGTGTTTCTAGCCTGGCATCTGTGTGTAGCTGTATGTATTCATGGTTCACATTCCCAGGTCCTTTTGCCAAAAGGCAAATATTACATTGGGCACCTCAAGCCCTAGTCTAGGCAACTAAATAACATGATTGTAAGATCTCCCAATGCAGCAGTAAATCAGAACAACTATCAGTGCTGATTGTCATATGCTTAATTCTTCTGTCATTATTTTGTTTTCTCCTTGGGGTAACAATGCTAAAATCTAAGAAAAGCAGTTAATTTCTTGCAATGTGTTCGTACTTGATGTAGTTGTACCTTTAAGTTTCCAGTACTACTGCAGTGCACGGCTGCAGAGGTGATAGTTACTGAACTTAGATACGTAGATATGTAGCTTACTGTGGGGTTTTTTTTTTCTTCTTTTTTTTTTTTTTTTTTTTTTTTTTTTTGCTTTCATTAAAAGGAGAGGATAACATGTCTTGGAAAAGCATTATTTAAAGTGTGCACTGGTACACTGCTGAGCTTATACTATATTAAATTTCAAGGATGAGTTCTCTCGTGAGAATTCAGCAACTTGACTGATCCATTTATTTTTCAAGAAAATTGTCTGATATTGTTATTTTTTTTTCTTTTACTCTCAGCTACAAATAATCACAGCAATGAAATTGTTTTTCTTTTTATGTGGAAAGCTGTAACAACCAACTTAGCTAATTACATGAAAAGGTGATAACTTCTCCAGGCTGGCACAAGAAAACATTGAAGTTTATTGTGGCTTCTGTCCTGTGAAATGTTTGTGTTAAAATGCTGCAGAAGTCCTTTTTTCAGGCTCCAGCATGTGGCCAGCAATGCAATGATGTGAGAATCCTGTTTGGTTTCTTCTGCCACCTCCTTGTTCCCATCCCAAACATACGGAAGTGTCAAAATAGGCAGCCTGTGATTAGAAAATAAGTCCAAATCCTCAGAAACTTTCAGCTCTGTTGTTATTTCAGTGGAGAAACTTGCAAGATGAGGGACGGCTTGGGATTTCTGACAGGCAGCTGAACATTTCCACTCTCTGCTCAGGGTGTCAGGCTTCCTCATGGTGACCAGCAGTCGGGTGCACACCTCAGTTCAGTACCACACAGAGCTGTCCTTTGCCACTCTTCTAAGAGCACACGTGCTACAAGTACACAGTGCACGTGCACTTGTGAGCTGGAGCATGTGAAACAGCCCTTTCTGTTTCTCCGTGTGGTAAGTCCCTATGCAATAAAGTGGCAGACAAGTGGTCTCCAGACACATCAGGGACAGTACAAGCAGAAAAGATGGCTGTATCTGGAATAGGTGGGACAGTCATTTAAAAACAAACTTTTTGAACCCTCAAATGCTGTAAGTCTCTAATGCTCCACCAAGCAGCAAAAGCTTATCTGGAAAACATTATTCTTGTCATGTTGCCTGTAACTGGCTGCTTGCTTTCTGTTTATGTTTTTGAGGGGCATGATGTAGTACGCTAGTTTTTGTTGTTGTTTTTTTTCCAAAAGTACTCCTACATTTCCTCAAGTCAAAACCCAATTTTCAGACTTTGTGGCTTTCCTTCATGTCCTCTGTGAGGACATTTTAATACTGCAATTTGGTGTAGCTGTGTTCCAGATAGAATGTGTGCAAGCCAAACGCTTTGCTTTCTGGGCAGAATTTGGATGACTGCATTTCAATTATTTTGTTCTTCAGTCTGCAGTATGCAAACCACAGGACCATATGGCATAGCTACAGAAACGTGTGAGCTCGTTACGCAACTGCTTCCTATTATAGCTACAAAACATGTAGGTGATAAGTTAAATGGATCAAAAATAATGTTGCTTTTTGAGAAGGCAGCAAAGCCCAAGCACTTACCTCTGGGAAATGAAATACTGCTATCCAACAGACGTTCCCAAAACATGTAATGTTAAGATAACTGAAATAAATTCATGAGCATTCTGGTTTCAGCAGAGATAGAGTCAATTTTTTTCCTAGTAGCTAGCATGGTGCTGTGCTTTGGCTTTGAGATGACAATAATGTTGGTAATACCACAGTGTTAGTTATTGCTGAGCACTGCTCATACCCAGTCAAGGACTTCTCTGCTTCTGACACTGCCCTGCCAGTAATCTCACTGCTGTGGCAGAAACTGATCAGGTGGCCTCAGCCTACTGAAGGAGTGCCTGTCCATATGGCATCGGCAGTGGCGGGGGTGGCTGCTGCTGCTGCTTGGGGCCTGTTTGGAGGTGGCTTGGCTGGAGGTCAGCAATTGCCTTGTGCATCAATTACTAACGCATCACTTACTCATTTGTTTTTGTGTTGTTTTTTCCCCTTTTGTATGCTGTGGTTTGGTTGGTTGTTTTTTCAATGGTTGGTTGTGTTGTTTTTATATTTATTGTTGAAGTGCCCTTACCTCAGCTGATAAGTTCTCCTCCTTTTCCCCTTTTCCATTCTCTTGGCCATCCCATGGCATTGTGGTGTGTAACTACCAGCCAGGTTAAACCACAGAAATGAGTACTTCAGTTCTTTTATCTACCAAAAAATGGAGTTCCTACTAGTGTCCCTGAAAGGAAACATCATGATGATCATACGTTGTACATCAGAATTATCAGCTATGTGGCTACCCACACATGCTCCGTACAAATAAGGTGTTGAGATGTCACTGGTTTTGTACAAATTTGGTAATAAACTGTCACTTGTATGCGTTCCTCGGGTGTTGCTCGCTGTCATACTGATCATTGGTTTTTACTGTCCCTCTGCTAAATGGAATTTTTAGCAAAATAAAAGGAGTCATTTAGAAATGGGTATTATCCTACAGGTTTCATAAGAAATTGGAAATGAGTAGGATTAGATGGAAGGATCAAAAATAAATTTTTTTGGATGGAAGGATTTAAAACTTTTTTAGACAACAAAAACAGCTTGCTGCAGTTTCTTAAACAATGTCAGTAAAATTAACAAAGGACAGAATGGAAAATAGTACTAATCAGGGAAAAATTGCTAGAAGATTATGGTGTTAATTTGGTAGTTGCTGAAGAAAACTATGAAGGCTTCATGTTTGTCCTAGTTACAAGAATCTTGAGGCTGTTGCGGAAACCCACGACTTAGCAAGCTGTCTTAAGAGTAAAGCAAAGAAATAAGGCAACTGCAATGCTCCACTTCCCTATGAACGCTGTCTTTCATGCCAGAAGAAAGGCTGAGAGGTTATTCCATCACAATCCTACTACATTCAATCTTCTTGTAGCCACAGGCTTTGTGTCCTAAACAGTTCCTCTTGGCTTTGAAAACCCAATTTCCTTTTGCTTTTACCAAAAATATACCTCTCGGTCACAGTTAAGGATACTCTGTGTTGTGAGTGGTTTGTTTATCCCAGGGCACTTTTGCATGGTACTGGCCAGTGGGAACTTATTCCCTGCTAACCTTATTTGTATATATGCAATGCAAAGCAGTACATACTGTGTGTGTGACACAGCCTTACTTGATAGTGTTTGGTGCCCACAGAACTCTGATGAAAATGTCTTCCCAAGGAAAGGTGGAATGGAAAGTCTAACCCTTTAGATGAAAGGGGAGTCTGGAGAAAATCCATGGAGGAAAGGAAAGAAACTTTGAATAGGTCCTGAAATCAATGAAGAGCCTATGGAGATAGCTGAGGATTTAAAAACAAAAACAAACAAACAAGTCTACTTTTACCTTAAAATTTGTCTTCAACTGATTTATTTCAAAGTGTCTACTGTGTGCTTATAATGGGAAACAATGAAGTCAAAATACAAACATCTCACATTAGGAATGCAAATAGATCTCATGATAGCTTCAATAGATTTCTTAATGGGAGATTACAATGAGGATGAAACTGGTAGAAAAACAGATGGACAAAGCAATGAAAGTAGTAATACACAGGAAAAGGAAGCTATCTGGGATCAAGGATGAAGTCCGCATTGCAGACAAGGGGGGGGGGGGCAACTATTAAGTCAGAATAAAACAGAACAGAAGAAGAGAACAAGCAGCGCATGTATAATATATGTGATAGAACCCAATTCTGCCCTACCTTACACTGGTGCAACTTCTTTGGCTGAATCCTTTTAGCACAATGTCACTTTCAATATGATCTAACAACATGCATGCAAGCTTGCTTCCCCTTGGTTTTTTTTCTTTAATCAGCGCACAGAGCTAAGTTTTCATTGTCTTAAACTGTTTCTGGGCAATTGTAATTTCACTTTTCCACTGTTGTTACTTTTGTGATCCTTTAGATACTGCAGATTTCTTCTGTGCACCTTCCATGAGCGAACATTTCTCTGTTTCAAGTCTCTGTTCTGCTTCAGCGTAATTAAATTGTTTAAGTTAAAGGTCATTTGGGGAAAACAAGACTCTTGCTTGACTAGTGTACTATTTTATGCATTTTTAAAATCTATGAATTCTAGGTACATTCCACCTATTGATCCTCATTTTAAAATATTTAGGTGTTGGGTTTTGCTTTGTTTTGCTTTTTTTGCATTGTCAGTATTCCTGTTTTCCATATTTTGGCATCGGTGGTGTGAAAAGGACCGAAGAGGAAAATCCACTCCCAGAACGAATAAGCAGAAAAACAGACTTGGCTTGAAGCCTTTCCTTATTGTATCTTTTATACTTCCAGCACTTACATTATTTTTAAAGTTCTAACCCCCAGGGAACTTTGCCTCTAACCTCTGGAATTTTAAAAATAAAAACCAACCTTTAAAACCTGTCAACTCCTCTTCTTTCCCCAAAACTCCAGGCTTCTGCTCCTCTTGTTACACATTTATTTCGTATTACTTTAGTGTTATAGGCAATGTTGTATTTACTGCTCGTATGCTCACCATAACAGAAATAGCGTTAAACCCTCTGTTCACTGATTAATGAAAAGTACCAACAGTATACTTGTTGTTTTCCATTTGTCTACTGCGCTTCCAGTTCTGAAGAGCTACCCGTGCAAGAACAAAGAGTTGCAGCTCCTAAGAAAACTGTTTCATAGCCCTACGCAGAGGAACAGAGAAATACATACAAAGAAAGCTGTGCCGTACGCCACTCCAGCAGGCCTGGCTGAGGTGTGCTGAATCCCAGCAGGCTGAGAAGCGCTTGTGGAGCCCCCAGCAGACAGCAGCACTGGGGCCCCGAGACCAAAGCAGGCCATCAAAGATAGGGATTTCATACTGAAAGGAAAGTAATACATATATCACTTAAGGCATCTAGCTTAAAATATTAAAAAGGAGGACAGAACTATGGAAAGAGGAGTTCTTTTAGAAGATTGCCTGTGGACTGTATTTTAATGTTCTGAAGCTGCTCCCTGCAGCTATTTTATACAATACCCAGTTTTCTCGAGTTTCAGAAGTACTAATGATTCAATGGATGCAGAATCACAGAAAGCTCCTGAACTCAGCTTATGCTTCCCTCTACTGCCTTGAAGTCCTATTTCCAGCCAGTGTTTTAGAACTAGACAGCTTTGCAAGAGGGTAAAAATCCCTTGGCAATATTAACTGTTAACTTCTTTGAAAGGAGTTCATTTTAAGCCAGAGAAATTGGCTGTGTGTGATAGAAATATTGTTTTTTTTCTAAGAACTGCTAGATTATTAACCTAAAAGCTTGCTTTAATGCAACGATCATAGTAATGAAATGCAGTACCTCCTTTGGTGTTTAGTATCAGGTTTTTTTTCTCTATTCTCCAATATTTCTATAGATATTTCATGCGGGTTTTGATGTTTAAAACAGCACTCATTTGAAATGTCATGAATACACAACAGAAATTTGGTATGTAGCAAGCCCCACTCCCCAATTTAATAGGGGGATAATGATTTTTTAATCCTTTTCAAACACATGGCCAACAGTTTTTTCTATAATATCAAAATATGACATAAAAATACCATTTCATGCAAATTTCAACTACCTGTGGCTTCAGGAATAGATGCTACATACTCTCTAGCTGTGGAAATCATTGTGGTAAAAAGATGGCTTGTTTTTAAGACTGGAATGTATAAATATGTGATATATAACTGCCAGGATTTCCACAATGAGACTGAAACTAAGAAAATTGTAGATGTTGCAAAAATATAACTGAAATCAAGAAAAGAATTCTGCACCTTCAAAGTCTCATTTGAATACTTTTTTTTTTTTTCTACAAGGTTCTCATGAGTGAATTAGAAACCACTGAAATGCTTTTGAAGCAAAGCCATGATCTGTTGAAATTTCACCATAATCAGAATGTTCAGCTTCTTTGCCCAAGGTTTTGATGGAAAGTCATGAAACAACTGAAGTATTTTAAAAGCAAAACAGTCTGAGGTATCTGAGTTTTACCAGGAGGACAACTCTCTTTTCTGACCAACTCAAAGTGGAAACATGCTTCTTATTGCTCCCTTCCTCTGTTTTAATGCGAGTCATGGTTTTGCTGACCTTAGTATTTCACTAGCTCTTACTTACCTGTCCTCTTTGTCTGGATGCCTGCTCCAGGAGTCTCTCAGCCACTCTTAGAGCCCTTCCCTCTGGTCTTCCTTTTTTCCCTTTCTTCTATTGAGTAAATCTCTTTCACTGATCTGATGTCCACTGTTTTATTGCACAGTTGTTACTGTTACATTATTACTGATAGATCTTGCCTCCATCACAATAATTGCCTTGTCTCTCTTTACCTTCCTATGGCATTCCTGAAAGCAGTAGCTCGACGAGAGCAGCAGAGCTGTCAGATGCAGTTTGCTGATAGGCAACACCATAAATAAGTGCTTTAAAATTTTATCAGCACCAGCCTTATGCCTTAACACTTCAGTGCAATTCTTTCTCACACTCAATTTTTTTTAATGACTGTTATTTCTAATGGCTAATGCAGGTTTATGTAAGTTCAGTCTTAAGTTCGTGAAGATCTATATTGTATGCCTTATGTGCTGGTGATTAAGATTCTTCCCTGTGGTATGTAGTAGCTGGGAGGAATAGCTTAACACTGTGTTGTATTTATTTTTATTTTATTTTTTTAGAGGAGATTTATCCTAATGCTTTGTTCTCCCTCGTATTCCTGCTGTTGCCACTTCTACTGCCTGAGGAAATATTTCTGTCTCAAATCCCCCCACTTCCAGAGTCAATGTACAGACCATGAATACAGTCCAAAGGTCACGCTTTGGAGAAAACAAGAAAGAGTGGAGAGAAAAGGAAAAGTTGTTCTTAAAAGGTGGTGACTTGATGAAATTTTCTGAGTTTTTACACACAGGGGCTCTTGTTGGAGATTAACACGGCCTCCTTGGTCTTACAACTCTGGCTCTGCAAAAGCCAAGAGAAAAACAAGATAAAACAAGGTGACACTGACAGATGATAGATTTTCTTTTTATATATATGTTGGCAGTGCTACAACAGCAGTTCACTTGATCTTACTAATTTTTGTAAGTTAGTATGAGTTCCAAAAGCATTTTGTTAAGGTAGTTCTTAATTTTCCATTTCTTTCATCATACTTTAAACAGTTTTTAAAGTTACATAGAATCTGCTCCTGAAATTTAGAGTTATTAGAATGTGATCAAATTTTCCACTCTTAAATATTGATTTGACCCTTTGTTTCTCCTTGCGAATGTGAACCAAATGTCACTAGACCTACTTTGCTTAATTACAGTGCGTATCTGGTTGGGCTCTTTTGCATGAATTAAATATTTGGACAAGTGAGCACAAGACTGTATTCTCTCATAGCCTAGGGGAATGCTGTGGTTTGGCTGGAGGAACCTCCCAATCCTCAGGTGACTTTCCTCATGCTTCCACATACACACTCTTCCTACATAAGGTTTAATTATTCCATACCATTTTGGGCAGTTTTACCACAGAGAGATGAAGCAAACCTGGACCACAAAACCTAGTAACTGAGCGCTTAAGAATTCTCGCTTAAAGTGGGAGATGTGTGCTTAAATTGCTTTACACAGAAGGAAGAATTCTTCAGTGAGTGCTGTGGTAACAATGTTGTCTGGAAAAAATGGGAATGGAGAAGACGACTATGCTTTGTAGGAACTTGTTTGTTTCTTTAAGTTCCCAAATCTTCCCCAGAATCGAAAGCTAAGGCTTTCAGTTTTCAATAGACTATTCCAATAGAAAACATATAAAACACCTTCAGAAGAAGGCTGACAAAGCTGTCAGTGTGGAGTGTTATGACATCCTCTGTTCTTCCATAATTACAGTCTTCAATCCACTGACCATTTCATCTTTATTTAAACATGTCCCCTTCTTTGTATCTTAAAAAATAATAATAATAACAATAGTAAATTTATATAGCTTGAATTAAGAAGTGTCAGGACTGATTAGTAACTATCTGGACTAAATATGCAAATTGCAAAGTTTTCTTCATGGTTTTATATAAGAAGATGTTTTAAAAACTTTATCAATGTCAATGTGTCAGCCTGCATTTCTCTGTGAAATCTTGAAACTGCTCTTTCATCTATGTTGTAAACACATCAACAAGTATGTAGAATGTCTTGACTTTGAAATGCTGTCACCTACTTTCTGTATCGTTGTCAGTAGTCAGCTTGTTATAAAAGTGTTTCATTTCTAGCTCTGTTTCTTTTGGTAGTGTGTCGGCATACTGCATTTTTCAACAGTGTTCTTTGCTGCCTCTTCCATTTTTATCAATAAATGTAGTTTGACAGAAGTTCTCCTCCTTTGCAACATGTTGCTATCTCTGACTCTCCACTGTCACCAAAGCTGTTGTGTTACTTTGAGGCTAAGCTGAGTGCATGTAAACCATCTTCAACATTTTGTGCCAAAGTACAGAGGGAATTTGAACTCAAAGGTTTCTGTGATGGTGAGAAATCCCCAAGCTTCAGTCACTGCCTTTACTTTTCAGTTGGAACTTTCCCAGAACATGTTCAGTTTGATGCAATACCTGTTTCTGACGTCCTGCAATATGGAGTCTGCACTTTGCTTGGAATAAACACATCTGGTGATGGACAGTTTCTTAAATGTGAGTGTATTCAGGCTTTTAATTCTGCTGCTTCTCATATAACCTTATTTTTTTCAGAAGATAATGTGTCAAAACGGGTGAAATTGCCTCAAGTGCCATAGCTTAAAGCTGAATTACCTGAACAGCTCACTGCATATGAATGTAAGACACTATTTTCAAATTTTGAACTACACTTACTTCAAGAAGATTTTCTAACCAAATATACATCACTGAAATTTAAATAGATACACATTTGGTTAAACTGGGAAAAATATCCTGTTCAAATGATTTCAAGACTCGTGCAATAGACATGTAGAAGAAAGTCAGTGAGACCAATAGCTATGATATAATAGATGCTTTAATATTAGATACTTACACCATTCTTGTGTGCACTAGAATGTCAACCTCTTTTTGCATTTACAGCAGTATGGCTTCCTCGCACCTTTCAAAGGCCCACATCGTGACAGTTCATGCATGAACTCTTTCTCACTCTATCAGTATAGATTACATTCTTGATAACTAACATATCATAAAGAACTATCTTCTAGTTGCAGTTTGTTTCAAAACCAGGCTGACACGGAACAGAGATCAAACAAAATCTGTATACACGGACCTAGTTTGAAAAAGCTAAGGATCTGTAGTGCGTTCTGATGACATGCTCTGCAGAAACTTAATTGGCACATTGTTGCTGTCTAACTTAAAATGCACTGCACAGCTACAGCACAGAAGATTATTAGAAATAACTGAGTAAGCAGACTGTCACCTCAGGAAAGATGGTAAGAACTATCAGAATTATCTTGAATACATATGTGTCTTTGACCTGACTACGTCAAGCTGTTAATCATACAGGCTGAATGCATTTCACCTTACACACGCATCACGTTGATTCTTTAAACACAGTCTGTGTGTTTCAGGAACTTAATCAAATTGAGCTTACTAAGGGAATGGGATCAAGGAAGGAAGGGAGAGAGTAGAAACAGCTTCTCTAGAAATCTTTGTATTTGTGTTTATTTTCAGAAGGCAATGGAGTGTGGATGAATATCTTGAAGAGGTCATTACCTACTTGCTGTCTTTTTGGTGTTTGTTTTTTTTTTCCCTAGAGAAAATGGAATGGACACAGAATCACAAACATAAATTTTTTTCAAGAGAAGGAATCAGACATACAGATGACTAAGTGTCCAGAATGTCACACCAAGGATGGAGGTCTCCTTATCTCTGGTCTATTCCAGATGCCATTATATGTCAAATTAAAAAAAAAAATCTCATTAAACAGAAACTCATGTGATAAATAAAAATGCCATGTGAAAAACAAAATATGTATTCATTTTTTATTAGACTCATATTTCAAAACTGTTCCTTTAACATTGACAAATGTCTCAGTGATGTTAAAATGTTTGTATGAGCAACTTTTCCAAGGTAAGATCTTATTTCCCTTATCTTCCTGCATATCCTGACTGACTTTGTGGGCGACTTCTTTCCATAGTTCTTGGGTTGGGTTTTTTTGCCAGTTTAATTAGCAGCTGCAAGTTAGCAAGCTTTTGGTTATAATCTGAACTCACAGTTAACTGTTCTGCAGGTGGTGTTTGGGAATATGTGTAGCACTAAAGACTTGGAAGACTGGACGTAATTTTCAAAATTCTCCTTTATCTGGTGATTTGGATTGATCTTTGAAGATTGCTCTGTTTGTTTTCATTATTGAAGCTGAAAATCCATAAACAGTTCACACTACTTCAAAACATGAGCAAAATAGGCTATTTCGCAGGGAACCAGTTTGATAAAATTATGAATAGGTTCACACTGCAAAAATCAAACATGACTTAAGTTTTGTGCAGGAACAGGGATCTTACTGTAGAACTTAAGAGTATTCATGATGTTATTTTTCTTAAAAGTGCTTCTGTTTTTTACAAATGATAAAATTATTCCAGAAGGAGAATCTGTACATTTTATAATACATTAGAGAAAAAGAAGAAACGTACGGATATATTACTTTTCAGGATCTTCTGAATCATTCTTCCCAATGGAATACCATAGTCTCCAGTGCAAAACAAGAAATGCTGACAGGATTTTGTGACAGTGAGCAAACCATCAGAGAATTCAGCATCCAGATGTTACATGGATCAATATATCATTGATCCACAACAATTTAGAGCAAAAAGCTAATAAATTCAGGGTTTTTTATACTTTTTGCTTCTATTAAGCTCTGACTACAACAAATTTTTGTAGTCTCCGTCCTCACATTTAAAAAAAATAAACAAAACAGCAGATTGTTGGAAATGACAAGATGAAAATAGCAGTTGTTTTCCAAACAGTTGCAGATACAACTTTCAGCTTTATTTGCTATTTATTAAGAATCTGAATCCACCTGGACTTTATCAATGGGAGATTCCACATATGTTAAGGGAAGCAGCAATGACTTGCCTCCTAGGGAGTGCACACTGATGAAACATGCTCCCACAGCACTGATCTCATTTTATTTCCTCTGTCTGTACCTCATGTTATCAACTGAGCCAACAGATTAAACATACAAAAACTACAAAGTATCAGCTCTGTGAACCATAAGATCTATTCTCAATATTATCTCTTCTATGTGCAAAATTGCTACTCTCTAAACACTGAGTGATATAAAATGACATTTGTACATGATGAGATTTGTTCAGGGTGGGGTTCTAAATACGGAATGTGGTTCTTTTGTTAATTAGAAGTAAGATACAAATACTGCACATAATAAAAACGGTCCTTGGTGGCTAGTCTGCTTGACAGGTTTTGTAGGAGTTCATGTCTGAAAAAATGTATGGATGAGAAAGTGAAAACAGGGAACGAAGGTAAAGAAGTACAGGAATAAAAAATGTTTCACCCAACTCATTGTGAAAAACCATATGCTAAATATATTTAGCCGCATAAAAATCAAAGTTCAAGACCTACACTTCCTGGGAAAGCATATGTTAGAGGCAAGGCACTAACAGCCTGCTCAGTGGGACCCAGGGGAGCAGCGCCGTGTATCAGTCTGGGAGATCCCCTCTGGCTGACATGCAGGGCAGCACTGCCAGCTTCCAGGGGAAGCTGCGTTTAGCTCTCTTAAGACCCAATCTTGCAAACGCTTATGCACATGAGTAACTTTAGTTTCCATGAGTCAAGTTACTTACATGTTTAAGTTTCTGCAGGGGTGCAACAACAGGGCCAAGTAAGTGCTAGTCAGCAGGACAAAACAGAAGAAATTCACCCCTGCTTTTCCTCAACTAGGCAACCTAGTTTGTGCTATATTTTTATTGCCTGGTTTTGACTGAAAAGAATGTTACAACTGCAGATATTTTTTAAATTCTTAAGTTTTACTATGATTTCTTTAATAAATGAGTCATTGCCACAATCTCAAGCACATGGTACAAAATCATAAGGTTTGTATGTGATTTTAAGACCTTCTGATATTTCACAGTGATTTGTTATGAGGTGAGGCACTTTTTAGAGACCAGTGTTTATGCTGTCACGTCTTTGAAATTGTGGATAAAGCTGGACAAAGGAAACTAAGATAGGATACCGGCAACTGTCATTCTTAGGTCTCGTTGTTTTTCTGTTTTTAATTTGTTCTTAATTGATCTGTTCACTTTGTAAGTTCTGGAGAAAACTGATGCTTCTAACAAATTTGTGTTTAGTGTGAGGATTACTCTGTTACCATATGGATCACTGACCAATGTCTGGTGTTCATGAGTTTTTTTAGTTGCATTCTCCAGAATATGGAGGTTTATGGCTTAGTATGTATCTCTATGAGCTGGAAAGACTCAAAGCATATGGCAGATCAGATGTTAGGCTTGAGGGAAATCAAAAATTAAACTGTCTCAGAGCTGTTGAGAGACTGCTTTGCTATATATTTTATGTGATTTGTGTATGTGTGTTGAGGGAGATGTCACCTAGGGAAGGGAATCGAAGAAAAAATAGCTTTAAAAATGAACTGTTTGTATTATCGCTTTAAACTTTTAAAGTCTGGTCAGCTAAAAGCAGATGTTGTGAACTAAGATGGAAACTTGCCCGAGGCCAGAATTGAAGCAGGCATTCTCTAATAGTAAGAAGTAAAAATGTTTTCTGGTTTCAGAATTTATTGCAAGAATACAATGAGTAGTCCTCAAAAACGTTCCCATTGTTATAAAAACTAGTGAATAATTCTGGTGGTTTCAGAATTTAATTTCAGACAATGTGTTCATCAGCAATCTTGTTTGCATTCTAAGCTGTTTATCATAAAATCTTTTGTTTCTCTGTGCTGGCCAAAATCCTGTCATGTTGGAAGTAGGAACGAAGTGTTTCTTGCCCTTGGCTCTTTGCCCAGTCATTAGATGAGAGGTGGATGAAAGCATCTACACGTGGTGCCAGCTTTGGAATACTGTAATATTAAAGAGTTTTGATGTGAGTCAAATAATCGGCAATCAGAAGTAATAATAAAGGGGGGAAAAAAAATTCCTATACAAAGAATTGTAAAAATGAATATAGCCTTTCCTGCACACTTTCAATTGACCAGGCACTTCCACAGCACTTGAGAATATACATATGTAAACGATGTCTACAAATCTGAAATCGAAAGTTAAAAATTAATATTTTCAAGAAAGTGAAACAAAAAAGTTGCTTAAATAAAAATTATTTATGTTAAAATCAATCAATATTTGAGAAAATCTTATGTCTCCTTTTCATCTATTTATGTATGAGGAAATACATATTTACAGTTGCTGCCTCTATAGCATTTGTTGAATGGCACGAAGCTTTGAACCAGCTCAAAATTGAGTCTTTCTGAGACAGTTCTGCTATTTATTTTAAATTGACTTGTTTGGAAGCTGTGCTCTAACGGCAAGTCCTGAACTGCAAGCTCCAGCATTTCTGGGGGAGAATAATAGCAACCCACTTCTGCATTTCACAAATCCTTCACGTGGTGCTGGTTCAGTGCATGTAATTTGTCTGAGGCACCTTTGCTGCTCTAATGCAGCAGCAAGAATATATCTACACAATTTTTCGGAAATCCGCTAGAAAATATTTTAAGGAGCAGTATTTCCAGTGTATTCATTTCTCCCTCCTGTAGGAACCCTTTTAATAATGCAGTCACACGATATCCGCCTCCTATGCTGATTTGTGTCAGGGTAAAAACTAGCAAGGGCTTCCCGACAACAGAGTAATTTCAGGTAAGTCCGTGTTTGGCCAAGCCCTGAATCTGGCACCCGCAGCGCGGAGCGCGTGCATGGAGCTCTGACCGCAGCGGGCTGAGGGAAAGCGAGCGCGCTCCATCACCGCTTCTCCCTCACCGCCGCCGCCATTTTGTGCGGGGGTGACGGGAGGCGCGCTGACAGCTTCGCCCTCCTCGGTCGAGGGAGGAGGGCAGAGGGAGGCCTCGGCCTCGTGGGAGCGGGGAGTGAGCCTGGCAGGTGGGGATGACCCCTGCCTCCAGCCCAAGGGCACCTCTCCACGGCTGGGAGCGAGCACGAACGTTTGTTTAGGTCGGCGTTCCTGAAGGTGGGGACCTTCCGTTGGCGCCCCCTGGAGAATTCGCTGAGGTGAAGGCGGCCGGCTGAGGCAGGCAATGAGGCTTAGGGGGAAATAAAGAGCAACGCAGCTTCAAAACAGAAGAAAATCCCATGTGTCTGTAGAAAGCTATTTCTTTAAGCAGATACACAAAAAGGTCTTTGCTTACAGGAGTTGGCACGTGTCCCTTTGTAAGTGAATCAATATTTGGTGGTGCTCCTGCAGACACCTGCACATCTTTGTTTTGCCATCTTGAGTATTTTTTCCCTGTGCTAACTGACAGCATTAAGTGTTGAGGCCTCCTTGGTTTTGTTTGGTTTTGGTTTTTTGGTTTATTGCACATAAGAATCTGAGAAACTTTTCACAATTTCTTGGCTCAGGATTCTTGTGGAGATATCCTGACGGGCAGGCAGTGAGCAGATGTGTGAATACAGCAACACATAAAGGAGCGGTGAGCCAGGGTTTTCCCCTCAGTGTGTATCATTTTGAGTCACTGAGCAATTGGAGTTAACAGAGCCAGTCAAAGAATGAAGGCTGTGTAGAGAGGGAGCCTGGAGCACCTTGGAGTTTAACTAATGTGAATAACAAAGACTACTCAAAGGTGGGAAGCATACAGAAAAAATGTTCAGATGGTGTTGCACAACCTTGGCTTGCACATTCTGTACTTTATGCATGAAAACCATTTAATACTGCTCAGCCGTGTTTGCAGCTCATTGGAGCTGATGGAGAGGTGCTTATTTCTTCAGTGGCCCTTCACTGATTGAATGCAGCTTGGTGGCACTATTGGATGCTTTCTGCTGCCCTTATACCCAAAGAGACAACTCCTGCTTTTGATTACTGGCATTGCATATGCCATAGAATGATGGCAAAATTAGCCTGTCTTGTTACATTACTATGATTTCTAGTGCTGCTGCTGCTGGAAGAAATGGCAAAACCTGGTGTTGGGAAATGACAGAGGTTTACAGAAATGTTGCAGATTTGCACTGAAAAGGAATGCGGTGGGGGCATTGACAGGTTTCTTGTTTGAAATTCTGGAATCACTGTAGTCACAGTTATGATTATACACTCAATATTCTGCTCATATTGTGAAATGTTTTCTGTTTTAAATTTGAAAGATTCTTATGGAGTATTTGAAGTTTTGCAGCTTCTGTGGAAGGAAAATATATCTTTTTAATTTACATTCACAAGTGACAGTACACAGTAATTAAGTGAACCTGAATTCTGTTTGCAAAGCATTGTAAGATTTTTTTTATTTTTTTTTATGTTACTATAATGAGATGCTGGAGCAAAAAAGAACCAACAAAGATCATCATCTTTAGTTTGTCTTTATAGGCAAAGAAGGTA
Organism: Tetrao urogallus; assembly: GCF_951394365.1. Classification (NCBI taxonomy): domain Eukaryota; kingdom Metazoa; phylum Chordata; class Aves; order Galliformes; family Phasianidae; genus Tetrao; species Tetrao urogallus. The sequence continues at coordinate 15,466,019 of NC_136818.1, read as the reverse complement.
TGTTTGCTTTGTTATTTTATTATCAGAGTTATCTTAAATTGGCATTTCTAAATTGTTAAAGTTGATTTGCTATTTTACTAAGTGAACCTAAAGTTTTGACTCATAAGATCATTTCTGTGCTATTCTTCTAGTGAGATCTTTGCTTTTTCAGTCCATCCTTAAGCAAAATAAAGAGCAATGGAACTTTTCAACCCAACATGTAAACATAGCATAGTGCCTAGAGGTGGTACTAACAGAATGATACTTTTATTAATGTATGTTTTAAAAACAATTTGTGAATTGTGATTCTGCTGTTTTCTAACAAATCTCATTAAGGAATTGGGCCCACAGTCCAATTAACCAGCTGAGTATCTTGCTTATAAGTGAAAAAGAAGTCTGATTCACTTGTGAATTAATATATATGTACTTAAAATAATAGAGCCATTCATTTATTTTGTAAAATTGACAGTCTGTTCCAGTGGTAAATATTGTACTTTTTTCCATCAAAATGGAAACAGTCCGAGAAAAGAATGAGTCTGCAAACGTCTAAACAAATTTCAGCATTAGTTTTAAAAATGAGATAGAGAAAGCTCTACCTGGATTGTCAGTATTAACCAGTTATTTCCTACTGACATATAGTAATGTGAAGGTTGTTTGAAGTACTGTCCTAAAGGATGTTTTGGTCATAGTTAATAGGATCTATATTATGTCATGAGGGAGATTCTCTTTATGAAGCCTCATTAAGGGTTCAGACAAGATCTCTAAAAGCAAAAGTAAATTTAGAGATGAAATATTGGCACATGTATCTCTGGTGAAATGCATGTTCCTTGTACAGGCCCAGTTCTAGAAACTTAATTTCAGTTACTTGTACTGCCTTTTACAGGTCTAGAGATTAACATTCAATCTAAAAATGTTCAGCTCTGTGGACGAGGTTTTTTCATTGGATAATTTATTTTATGAAAGACCAGATACAAACAAAAGGTAAATATTTACAGTTAAATACATATAGTTGTTTCCCAAGTATTTCCAGACTGCAAATTGTTTAGCGGCAGATTTTTTTTAATGTAACTTCCATTTCCACTTCTTAATAGAAATCTGAGGCTAGAAATTTCATGGTTCCAGGAACTCATACTTTCAAATATTTTTCTCAGGTTAGCTAACAAGATTTGGATAATGCAGGTGTATCTTCTGAGTGTAAGAAGAATTCGGCTGAATTTTTGCCTCTTAAATTTACTGTGATTAAAAATCACATGATTTTAAAAGTTTTTTAGCAGGAGAAACGGTTGTTTTAATCTAGGTGTTGCTTTAAGAATGGTTTTTCCTTGCATTTTTTATGATAGAGATCTAGAAAATAACAAGTCAAACATTTGGTGGATTGCGCCTGCTCCAGCAATTGATGAAATTCCACCTGCAGAGGAGTTACAGAGGGAACTTGAAAAAAACACAGCCAGCAGTTACATGGGTAAAATATTTGGCATTCCTTTTAAATGACTTGACAGATAATTAACTTGACATACAATTCCTCCTCTTTCTTTTAATGCAGTGAATTATTGAGTACTGTATGTATGCAAATGCAAACATATTTTAGTTCAGAGGAATGGTCCTGGTTATAGGAAAGGTTTGGCCTAGTTCCCTTTGTGCACATACAGCCTGCAAGTTCACTGTGCAGAAGTGGGCGATGGAAGGAGTAAGCTATTTTGTTTTGTGTTACGGTGCTTCATGGAAAGGTGGGAAGCAACTACAAGAATAATGCAGCACGTGAACCTGTTGACCTTCTCCCACCCAAGACACAGAGTTTGTATGAACCTAACTTTTCTCCCCCCTTGTATTTTCCTCTTTCCTTTTTTTTCTTCTCTTGCTGTCCTCTCACTCTCCCTCCTCTTTTAATTTCCCACATTCATGCTCAGAAGTCTAAGCAAATAAATAAATAAATTAGAACCTGGTTGTTGTTAAAGGATTAGCAGGTCAAAATGAAGGCTGTGTAATACAGCTATCCTTTAATTTTTTTGCATTCAATTGTTCATTTCTGCTATTGCCTCTTTTGCTGAGTATAGAGAATGAGAATGCTTGTAAAGTCACTTAGATCAGGACACTGCTTCCACCAAGAGCTACGTGTACAAATCATAAATAACTAAGATGACTTGACTTCATTAGGAATTTTGGCTGTTGAGATCTCAGGTTTTATCTCACAGCTGTTCTTAGCAGGTACTTCGAGTCTAGTCATTGAATCGTTTTTTAAAACAGATTGTCTACATGTTGAGGCACAGTAACAGTTTTCCATTTCACAAATTTCTGGGATTAAAGTGAAATATGTGTCTGGAAGTAATTTTCATCTACTTTGTAGTGCTCAGGAGTGGCTTTATTCCATTATTTTAAATAACAAACAAGGAAAGTGGCCCAAATTTTTAACTGTCAGGAGATGTATTTGTCAGAATGAGTCATAAAATGTAGAGAGTTCTTGCAATAAAATAGGAGGGTAAGTTCATGTAATAAATGTGAAGTTGACTGATTTTTATCTGGAAGATGTTTAAGGAAATGAGTATAAATAGGAATATGAATGAATATTCTTGTCTATTCTAGGAGGGGTAAAGAACCAAAAGTTCATACAACAATGTAAGAGTATCACTGAGGAAGTAAATGACAAATCACCAGCACCTACTCATTTTGGCATAGCCTCTGAAAAAGAAATGTTCCAGTTATGTGTAGGAGAAAGAACAAAAAAGCATGGAAGTCGGGATATGGCTTCAATGTCTCTCTCCCCCAATCAAGCTAAATATAAAATAGGAACAGAGATTTTTCAGCAGCCCGATTCAAATTTCTCACAGACTAAAATATTAACTAATTTTCCAGAAATTGGTGATGATGAGAGTGTTCACTCAGCATTTCGAAAAAGGTACGTTTGCAGTCAGTTCTGATAACTCGGCGATTGTAGGATTGTTTTAGGTCTGTTTCTCAAATGCAGAGTTTTTGATCCTCTGCGTACTTCAGTAGGGCTCCAGACATTAAATCCTTTCAGTGTAAAGAAAAAAGAAGTTTCCTTTTGGCAGAATTTTAGTACTGTAGTTAAATGTGTCCTGAGTTCAGGCTCTTCTATGAGGAAGATAAGCATGCGGTTGGTTTTTTAATGTCAATAATTTTTTAGATAGGACAGGTTATTGAAAATACCATTTCAACTTCATTATCTATTGTGAAGAGCAAGACGACAGATCAGAGAGGAATATCTTTAACAGTTCACAGCACGATTTCAGTGCTGCCTATGAGATGAGGTTTTACAGATAAGCACCTCTCCTATGCCCAGTTCTTCTCAGTCCTCGAACCTCGTATGTCTCTCTCTCTCTCTCTCTTTATTTTTCTTCTTTTTTTCTTTTTTTTTAATTATGCAGAGATTGGCAGTTAATGTACTATTGGGATTCAGAATGCATCTGGACAAGGAGTTCAGATTTTTTTTTTCAGATTCTTTCTGGAATGAAATTAAAGTTAAAATGTACCCTGAAAGGAGTCTTCTTCATGTAGAGGAATGTCAGATCCAATAAAACTAGATGCAAACTTTTCTTATTGTAACATTTTTAGTTGTGTTTCTAATATAAATATGTTTATTTTTCAAATATTGGAGAAACTATTTAACATACAACAGAGTAATAAAAATCCTGCATCTTTTGCAGCTTATTTAAAATGCCTGATTGCATTTACAAAAATACAGAATTTAAAGATAGTTCAGTGGATGTGAAAGAATTTGATACTCACTTTAATACAAGTGAAAACGTGACAGAAGTCAAAAAAAATACGTGGAGAGAAAATCATCAGCCTCCAGTAACTACAGACTCAGGTTTTACCCTACATAGGGTAAATGATGGGGACATGGCATCTAAAATTGGAATTAAAATAAAATCATTGTCCAGTGCTTCAAAGATTCTGGATATGACAGGTAATTATTACTGTTCTATTGAAAGTAGAAAGAGAGATTTGGAGGCTGGCCAGGAATGGCTTCCTGTCTCCTTGCTGTGCTGAGTTACTAGACACTAGTCAACTATGAGAGGATAAGATGAGAGCACTACATGTCACTGAGTTCAGCAAGGGTTTTTGTGGGATCTTAGAGTTGAGGAACACTGTTTTCCGCAATGGTTTTGCATCTAAATCAGGATATTAAAGTCTGAATGAGTTACAAATCCATTACAAGTGTGTTACAAAATGGTTGGCTGAGAGAGGCAGGTTAGTGGGTTGTGCTCTACTCGTATGCCTGCCTCCAGTGCAGAAGCAGGGCTTTGTCCTGGCACTTGGGCTGCACAGCATCCCTCTCAGTGACCTGGGGAAGTGGTGCAGTGAGCTTGAGTAATTATTAATGTCATTAAATGGGGATGGACACCAGTGAGCGCACCTGAGAGCCAGGCTGCTCTTCAGAGAGACCCATCTGTAGAGGAGGGACCAGCAGGGACCTGGTGAAATTCAGTAGGGTCAAATGCCAAGTCCTGCCCTGAGGAAGGAGGAATCCCTGTGGAATGGGCTGACTAGGAAATAAACAAATAAATGAATGAATGAATGAATGAATGTCAGGAAGTAAATATGGATAAAGTGGATTCTCCCCTTCTTCTCAGCACTTTTGCATGACTTTTAACTTGCTTCTCAGATGTGTAGGTACTGCATTCAGATTTAGCTCTCTGATACAAGCTAGGCACCCTGGAACCAGAGTTCAGCAAAGGGCTACAAAGCGATTCTTTCAGATGATAGGCTTCTGTCCTCTGTGTCCTGTCAGCTCCTTCTGTGTCACCTGTTCCTTGTTCCATACAGCCTTGCAGCACCTCACAAAATGCATAGCTTAGAGTCAGGATTTCATGGCTATTGGTTGAAAATAATGAAATCTGGTTTTATAAATGTATCTACTTTTATTTAGGAACTACGGGAAGAAGCTTGGAAATTTTGAGGGCTGTTACAGAAATACGTATCTTTTATCTGTTGTATCTGGTCTACTGATCTACAATGCTTCTATGTCTACAAAATTACAGGTTTAATTTGCAGCCATAGGAACTCATGCATTACTCTGCAATAGTTTTGAATTGCAATGTAGTACCAGGGGGAATCAAATGATGAATGGGTGTTTATGCCTGGGATTTCATAAGCTAGAGTGAAAATAGGACAATTTATAATAAACATATTCATTGCTAAGCAAATTGGCTCTTATTTCAAATGTTCACATTTTATCCTCAGAGCAACTTATTTTTAAAATGAAAAATGTGAAAAATTTAGTTTGCAGAATATATTTTTAAGGCTACATTATATATGCTGACACACATAAACATACATAATCTCTAATACTTTAAATAAATAAAAAAGTAAATTAGTATTTAGAGTTATTAGGAAAAATGAATCCTACTTCTTGCCCCAAATTCTCAAGAGAAAACAGGCTTTACATGTGAGGGCTGCTCTGAAAGCAAAGCCTGCTATTTTATGATGGTGGCCCATGATATCAGAGGTGGATGTCGGTGGTGTCGCAGCAGAGGTTGATCCTTCCCACCAATTTTCTGTTTCAGTTTGTTGCTGTACGACAGATGGCAGCAGAGGGGCAGTCTGACAGAACGACCTTCCATGTGGGAGTGTGTATGAAGCAAAGGTGTTTGTTGAATGTTTCCGTGTGGAAAAAAATCAAACCTTTGAAATACATTGATGCTAGCTGAACGTGTATGGAGACCACACAGCAGATGTGACCACAGTGAGGTGGTGGGTGCTGCATTTCAGCAGTGCAACAACAATGCCTCCACTCGTGCATTTTTAGAAGCATGGCATGTGGGCTCTTCTTTTTGGCTGGCAAAAATGCACAGCTGATGGTGGTGTCTACGTTGAAAAACAGTATTTTGCAGCTTTTGCTCAATCAGGTGGCATTATCACACTCTTTTATCTGTGGAAATAAATAGAAGGCATTACTTTCAGAGTGACCAGCATACTTCTTACAGATCATTGGTCTTGTACAGATATTTGGTCTTGTATGCATATGGTATATTTCCATTCATTAATTTTAAGCAGATTTTGTGCAAATTATTATTATTATTATTCCTGCTTTGAATCCTTAACGTAAGTAACTATCCATTGGTATAACAAACTGCTTTTTTGCATTTTTCACTCTTAAATATTTTGTTGCTAGTAAGATATCAAATGATAGGCTAAATATCATGAAGAGTAAATGGCTACATTAGCCACTGAATTCAGGTGAACAGTTAGAGAACTGACATAGTATTCCAAACAAGCAACTATTCAGTAGTTCTGATGCTTCCTGTTGCAGATGGTTGATGTTTATCCTTTTGAAAATGGGTCATTTATTTAGGGGAGTAATTTTAGAGAAGCCTTTAAAAGAAATCTTTTTTTTTTTTTCTTAATTTAATTAATTTCTTATTTTAATCCTTCCTTTTTCTTTATATTTTTATTGAGTCTTTTTAAATGGATGTAACATTCATCTAAGTTCTCAGCTGTTCATTGTTGGTGCTGCTGTTGGTGTTACATCCAGCTGTGTTTGCATCCACCTGCAGCCTGATCAGATGGTTGTGGTTAGACTGCTTGTGTGGCTTCAGTACAAGTCCAGGCGAGGATCAACTTGCTCATTTGGATCTATAATGAAACAATGCTCTCCTTCCTCTTGCTTGTATTATGGATAGGAACATATTTGTCTGAAAAATACATAATATTAGCCATTGAAAATACCTTTAAAACCACCATTAGCATTAAGATATCATAGGTGGATTTCTTTACAACTGGGCATGCAGTACTGTGCTTGTTAATTACATTTGTTATGTAGCAGAAATGTGGCAGTTGACACTGCAAATACTTTTAACAGCAATGCTCTGCTTGCTCTTATAAATGCTTTCACATAACATAATTGCATGCACTTCCATGATGCTTCTATGGAGGAGGTTCTTAATTTGTGGTATAATCCTGAGATCTTTTAGATAGGTGCTGGGTTTATTTTCTTTGTGTGAAAGTGAAATACTTGGTATCTAAATCTAAACAAAGCTACTGAATCATTTAGTGAGTTCCTTTTTTATAACTGTGATGTATTTTAGACTTGAATTTAAATTGCAAGAAAAGCCTCCGTTTCACAATTTTAAAAGAAATGTTAAACTTTTCACTCTGTTGTTTTCAATTCCTTAATGCTCTCAAGCAACCCAATTTAGGTGTATTTTTAAGGAGTTTCCATACTTTAACTATGCACAGTCTAAAGCTTTGGATGATGTAAGTATGAAACATTAGCTGCAGCTGTAAGTAGTACTTTGCAGATAAACATATTGCATAAATGTAAATGAAATTTTAATATTCAAAACTGAAAAGGAAATTGAAAGCTACAAGATATCTCGAATCTCTTCCTGAAGTAGTTAAGCAGGATTCTGCTCAGGGTGTACTTACACAGATTGCTAATGGTTTTAAATGGTTTTCAAAGGAGTATAAAGGAGAACTTTAGTGAAGGATGTCCGTTTGGGAAAGTGCCTTTTACCCATCCTTTATTCTTATCAGGTATGCTTTTTTAAAAGCAAATAACTTGAGATTGTGACATATTGCGGAGAGGGGAAATCAGTCTTAGCAGTCTCTAAAAGCATTTAAAAATTTTATCCAACTCTATGGGAAATACCAGCATCATTCATCACAGCTTCTAAGTGCGATTTTTTAAGCTACTGGCATTTTTGTGCTTGTCACAGAATGGTAGATTTGCATTAATAACCTTAGAGAAGCAACATTTTTCTTGTTTGTGTGGCAGGTGTATAGCAAACACATTTATTTTGCTCTAATTTAAGTTTTGCACCTCATACAAAATTCACTATGGAACTATGTATATCAATGTAATATGTGTGTGTGTGTGTCCTTTTCACCTAGACAATTCTTTTGGAGTGTGTGAACAGGTACAATAGCTATGTTATATTTACTGCTATGCCGTTCTTTCCCAGCTTCTTTATACAGATAGAAATTTTGTGATTTGTGCTCCAACTGGCTCTGGAAAAACTGTAATGTTTGAACTAGCTATTACCAGATTACTTATGGAAGTCCCAATGCCTTGGTTAAATACTAAAGTTGTTTATAGTAAGTATTATGCAGCTTTGAGCATTTTGATGACAGCAGTAAAATTGTCATTCTATGAGTGTGGAGGTATAGATCGAGTGCTTTAATAATACTGAAGTTATGTAAGTAACAGTAGTGTATAAATATAGTGACCACCATAGCTTAATACAGATAAAAATAAAAATCCTGTAAAGAGTTTGTTCTCTTATGAGGCAAAATGTACATGAAAAGGAGAGAATTAAGCAAATGAAACTAAATCAGATGCATGTGGGCAGAGCCAGAATTTAAGCAGAATCTTTTGTGTGCCTGTCTGCTGCTGTACGAGAATACATTTTCTGTATTTGCTTATCTGGAAAGGTTTCATACTGTTGCTTTCTGTCTATTCTTTCTATTGTTCAAAGGCAACAGAGCCATGGTTCTTGGCCTAAAGCTCAAAACTGATCTACACACAAGGAGTATGATAACCTGTTGTTAACGTTATGGATTGGAGAACAAAACTGAAAATTGGAGAATTCGTGAACGCATCTGCACTTAGAATTTGTATCAGTAATGCTGAAGGTCTGGTGTTCGTGATGTAACTGATCATTTCATGTTATTTTTAGTGGCGCCAATAAAAGCTCTATGCAGTCAACGTTTTGATGATTGGAAAGAAAAATTTGGACCCATAGGACTCAGCTGCAAGGAACTGACAGGAGATACAGTGGTGGACGATTTATTTGAAATACATCATGCTCATATTATTATCACAACACCTGTAGGTTTCAGTTCAAGTTCTTACAGAAAGAGAATAAGCAGATTTAGTGGTCAACCAATCATATGCTGCCAGGTCTGCTTTTCATTTTTTTTCAACAAAAAGTAGCAATTTTCAGAACATTGTTATGATCTTTATAGTTGTCTGTAATCTGCTGTTGCATGCTTTTGCTTCATATAAGCAGCAAATAATATAACAGCATGTCAGATGAAACCTACATGATAGGTTAGCTTGAAGTTAGCTTGGCTTTATTTAACAGATTTTATTTAAAGATGTGTTAAAAGTTAAGCATGCCTACATGTACTTTATTTCAGGCATATGTTTGTCTTTCAAACATCGTTTTCCTCTTGACATTTTGTATCCTAGGAAAAATGGGATAGCATGACTAGGAGGTGGAAAGACAACTCTATAGTTCAGCTTGTGCGACTGTTTCTCATAGATGAGGCAAGAAAATTAATGATCCTATACGCTCTTTTTCTTCTTGAAGAAGAAAGGAAAACTCTTAGAAAGTAAAACATTTAACAACCATCTGGAGTATAACGAGAAATATTTTGCAAATGTTTTTTGAAATTCCTGATAGGTGCATGTCATAAAGCATGAAAGCCGTGGCGCAACGTTGGAAGTTGTGGTCAGTCGGATGAAGACGGTTCAGTCTTCTCTTTGGCGTCTTTCAGAGAATCGCCATGTTCCTCCTTTGAGATTTGTAGCTGTTTCAGCAACAATTCCAAACGCCGAAGATGTAAGAGTTGCATTTTAACCGCATTTGAATTAATATAAAATAGAGTTCTAAGTAAAGATTGAATAACAGAGTTGTCATTTTGAAGCTGTCAGCTGATGGCAGCTACATGGTTGATGTTATCATAAGAAATGGTTTTCAGCCATAGAGAAGTATCAGCCAAAAGTGGCTATGCTATTGTTTTGGATATCTGGGATTTTTTATCTTTAATACTTTAATATCTAAACAGACTTGACATTACAGAACCAATTATACTGGTCTAGTAGAACTTCACCTATGATTTTAATGGTGAGAGCACTGTGCAATGCAGTAGTAGTTTGTGTGATAAAAAGAAAATTAATTATTGTGTAATGCAGGTGGAGTAAAGCATGATTGAAAACAGAAAATGATTATTTAAATTCTTTTTCTTCTTTTTCAAAGATTGCAGAATGGCTTTCAGATGGGAAGATCCCTGCTGTATGTCACAAAGTAGATGAGGATCAACGACCAGTGAAGCTACGCAAAATTGTTCTTGGTTTTCCTTGCAGTGACAGTCAGACAGAATTCAAATTTGACTTAACACTGAACTACAAAATTGCTAGTGTTATACAAGCATACTCTAATCAAAAACCAGTGCTGGTGGTATGAGTTGTTTTTTAGTTACATTTGAAATTGTTTCTTACTCACAAGTGTTGATTTAAAAAATAAAATTTTTCTTACTTACAGTTCTGTGCCACAAGAAAAGGAGTGCAGCAAGCTGCTTCTGTTCTTTCAAAAGATGCCAAATTTCTACTGAGTGTAGAGCAGAAACAAAGGTATTTTTATGTTTAAGTTTTTGATCTATGTTTCTGTGTTCTAGTAAGCTTACGACATTTGCAAAGATGCTGACCTAGTACATCTTCTAGCAGAGGAGTATCTGCAACAAAATCATCACAGCTGACATTTCTGTTGCTAAACTGGCACTTTTTGGGGGATACTTTGTTTGTTGTTTCTAAAAACTTATTTTTGCAACATAAAATGTTAATCTCCATGGACCTGTAAGATCTTGTATTATGCAGACTAAGTATACAAGATCTTACTAGTGCAGTAAGTTAAGCTCATGAGAAGTCTACGCATTATCAGATACCTTTAATAAATGTATATTAATCATCAACTTCACAACCACAGAAGCTACTTCCCAATTTTTGGAATCCAACTTTTGCCCTCTCCGTGTTACACAAGCAATACATCTCTGTTGCTTTCCTTGTTTCCCACATTTCTGCCAACCCTATCTGTATTTGATTTCTGTGTCTGAGTCAGAGAGCTGTATTGTGTGTCGTGTCTTGGAAAGATAACTGGGCTGGAAAGGGTGCAGCAGCTGTTCTAAACAATCAGTTTGTTTGCTTTGGGAAAAGTGGAGATTGAAAGTATGCTAAAAATGTGTGGTTAAGAAGTTATTTTAAGACAATATCCTTTTGATAGTCTAAAATGTAGTCATAAGCTAAGAACATATTTTAAAAATGCAAATACAGTAGTACTATGAGAAAGTATGTAAAAAAATGTACTTGCCAAGGAGTGCTTCTTATAATCTTTAAAGGTGCAATTGTGCATCTAGTTTTATGTGAAGCTCTGTCTTTGCATGCTGACATTAATGAATCTGTTTTGTAATTTATTTATTCTTTTTTGTGCAGGTTACAGAAGTCTGCCAATTCGTTGAAAGATTCCAAGCTCAGAGGTAAGTATAACCTATTACTTCTCTACCTTGTGAATGAATATTTGCATGAGTGAACTTAATCAGGTAATGGATGTAATTACTACATTATCAGATCTTTTGATGTATGGTGTGGCTTATCATCATGCGGGTATGGAGCTTTCTGACAGAAAAATAATTGAAGGAGCATTTACTGCAGGAGATGTACCCGTACTTTGTAAGTAAATTTAAATTTGAAAGTCAAAATATTCTGAATATATTCTGAAAAGATGGAGTTTGGAATTGGTAACATTTTATGATTCTAGTGTTTCTGTTTAACCTTAGGAATTCTTTAGTAGAATGCAGGTCAAGATGCTTTTGTATTTCATACATACTTTGGCTCTTTGAGTATACATATTACTAAAATATACATATATATTACTAAAATCCAGAGAACTTCTTTTCTGCATACATAGAGGTCATCCTCCTTGATATGTTGGTTCAGGGCTGGCTCACAGTACTTTCCTTCTTGTTCAGATGAGCAATCCTGTTGACATGGAATTCTCTGCTAATGTTTCCTTTCTCAGCTTTCATATGATGTTTTCTTGGCTTGTGCTTTGCAGCCATGGGTTCCCTGAACAGGGAGGTTGCTATGAAATATTTCATGTATTGTTATGTAAAATGAAAAGATATCTGTTTGAGACATGATAGTCTTGTTAAGGCCTCCTCTTTTCATATCCAGGAATTCAGACCCTGTGAAAATTGACTGTGTTGCTTATGTACTACAGTGAAATCTTGGTGGATTTTTCAATCTGTGCAATAGTCTTGGTTCACTATTAAATGTTAAGGTAGATCCTTTGCTATGATCTAGCAAAACTTATAGGAGTGCTATTCCTGAAACCCCAGGAGACAGTAGTTCAAAAATTGCTCTTTGCAATGAAAACTAGAGAACCCTGTGCCACAGTTTGAACACAGTGTGTTCACACTCACAGAGCATGAGTGGGAATAGGGTTTGGGCACTCTTCTATAACTACTGCGAAGGGGAAGAAGTCTTCAAATAGAGGAGTATAGATTTATTCACACTGTAGGTGTACGAATACATGGACTGCAAATGCAATTGCATTGGTTACTTTCTCTGCCATGTTTTACTTGGTTCATTATGCTTCAGCAAACTTCCAGTATGCGTATGTATGTAGTATGTATGTAGTATGAAAGCCAGTATTATTCTCATGCCATTGGTTCATTTAAAAAATAATACTTTGGTTTCCTAGTGGTGGAGTAACTGTGTCAGTTGGCCTGCATAGCTGACATTCCATGTTGAATTTCTGCAATCTCATCATATATTAGAGAAAACAAATTTACAATGGAGATAATCTGCATGTAAATGAGTCTTCCATGAAAGTGTGTATTGGTAGAGAATTATGATAGTATTGGTGATTATACATTTTTTTTGTACCATGAATACAAATAATACTGATGGTGGATGACTTGAAACAAAACTCTTAAAGATACTGATTGTGAAGAACTACAGATGATATTTCCTCAACGTTTGTGTTTTACTGAAGACAGATTGTGTTCTGGATTATTTGAAAAAATTCCTTAACATTTGCAGATAATCCAAAGTATATATTCTGTTAACTAATATTTGAACATTTACTTTTAAACAGATGTATTCTGGTAAAGAATTCTTGATAATACTTGACAATCAGGTACAGAATTCTTATGCAAATATGTGTCAGTATCCTAGATTTAATTCTTTCTAGTGCGTAATGTCCCCATTTTCACTGGCTACGCTAGAAAATATGAGTTCTTCATGATGAAAATTAGGTGCTTATGTGTTTAATATATGTGTAACAGTGGTGTTCATCCTGATGTCAATATACTTTGATCTGGTCTAGTTACTACTAGCACCTTAGCTATGGGAGTCAATCTGCCTGCACATCTAGTGGTTATAAAATCCACAATGCACTATGTTGGAGGAATGTTTGAAGAGTACAGTGAAACTGATATTCTGCAAATGATTGGGAGAGCAGGAAGGCCTCAAGTAAGTTACTGCTGTGTTACAGCAATTCTTTCTAAAGGCAGATAAGTAGAAACTAACTTTGCCAAAGAAACAATTCCAAAACTTTCATTGCAGCTTTTTTTTTTTTTCAAGTTTTGTTGTTAACAGTTAATGAGAGAGAAATATTTGCTTTTTTGTTATCTGTTAAAAAAAACATTGTTTCACCTTGCTGTAGTAAAAGATCCAAAGATTACACTTGAATTGTGTGTGGAGTAAGGATTGGAGAAAATCAGGAAGCTGGCACACAATTTACAGATTGCATGATAAAAATATCTGAAACATTTAACAGCATACTTTGCAATGTACTTCTCATGACTTCAGAATGAGAAAACATTAAGTTAGAAGAAGAGAGGAGCACTTTGGAAACACTGCCTTCACAATATCCCAATTCATTTTGCTCCCACAAGAGGAGGGCAGGGTTGTTGTTGCGTTTGTTTATTGATTTATGTATTAATTTTTCCAGTTTGACACAACGGCTACAGCAGTAATTATGACTCGTTTGAGTACAAGGGAGAAGTATATACAAATGCTAAATGGTGCAGATATAATAGAGAGCAGGTAATTACTTTTTCATAAAATGAAATAGGTGGCAGAAACATTTCATATTTTCTACAGAATGTATTTTCTCTGAATTTTTTCCTCTGTTTAGAAGAAATTTAAGGACCCGAAAGAAAGAAAGAAAACTAGAAAGCTAATCAGAGATAACAGCCTCATAATAACATAATCATAATAACATATTTTAGGTCATCTTAAAGTTAGCTCTAGATTCCTGCTGGAAAACTTAAGAAACCTAAATTATTTATATTATAAAGACGAACAGCAAGAGCTGAAGCCAGATCATGTATCTGAATTTTTAGACAATAGAGCTTAGAAAATAGCAGGCTACAGAGTCCACTTGAGATGAATGAAATATCGGGAGAGATACATATACCAAAGTTAAGATGCTAACCTTAACTCTGAAACACAAAATTTTAGTCACAGATGTTTGGGTTTTTTATGGTTCAATTTTTCAAATATGTTCAAAATATCAATACTGCACTGTAACTTTGAAATGCATGTAGCTTTTTTTCTAAATACTTATGAAAGTTCATAGTTCCCAAGATGATGATTTTTGTTCTCTGGATGCTAAGCCACATTGTGAATTACATTATTGATTGTTTACTTTTTAAAATTATTTCCTATTAATTTCACTGATTAAAATGAATAGTTTACAGTAAGCAAAAAAAAAAAAAAAAGTTTTTTTTTTTTTTTTTATTACTAATTGATAAATATACTTACAGAGGTTTTTTTTTTTTGTTTCTTTGGTTTTGACAGCTTGCACAAACATCTTGTGGAGCATTTAAATGCAGAAATAGCATTACATACTATCACAGATGTCACTGTAGCTTTGGAATGGATACGATCAACATTCTTGTACATTAGAGCTTTAAAAAATCCAGCTCATTATGGTTTGTTTGTTTGCAGTTGTTCTACATTTTGACATTGGCCTGTGTTAAATCAGTATTATTTGTTTTTTTTTGTTTTCTTACGGGCCATTGTTTTTTGAGGGGTTGAAGACAAGCTGTGTAATGTGGTCCATAACACTTCATGGAAAAGTAATCTTATTTGCATTAATACAAATAGTAAGAATTTCAGTGTGATATAATGTTAAAAACTATGAAGAAGCCATTTACAGCTTCGTAGTGATCTATTTTTTTCATTCTAATACACTCAGCCATGTATGCATACAGTATCTAGTCATAATGCTAATTGCTAAGACAAAATTTTAATATGCTCCTTTCTTCAATTTGTCTTGTCCAGAGCAGCAACTTAATTGCCAGCCATGACCGTATCCTTGTTATTATTGACACCTGTACTACATCCAATTATGAAGTGGTTATTCACTTGCTAAAAACAACTCAAAAAAAAAAAAAAAAAAAAAAAAAAAAAAAAAAAAAAAAAAAGAATGTAATGGAATAGACCATAGTATATGTACTACTTGAACAAGTGTTACAGTTTAGGAAGCTTCCTGTATTCTACAGTAGGAAGATTCCATATGTGAATTTGGCACTCTGCTAATGTTTATGGATGTTTCTACAACTCTTAGGACTCTGATGTGTGTCTCAGAGGAGCATGTAGAGCATTAATCCTTTTGTATCTGTTCTAACAAACACTTGTTGAAACTTGGATATTGTTTGAGGCTCTTTATTTGTTCCTGGAATAACAGAAACATTTAGCAGTTCTTCATTTTGGCCATCTAGCTCCTAAAAAAATTAGGGAATTGTTTTTGATTTGTTATGATATTAAGGAGAAAGTATATAATTGTATTAAATTTTTAAAAAGAAATTGTTGTTTTCTTGAAGGTTTTTCATCTGGATTGGATAAAATTGGAATTGAAGCAAAATTACAAGGTAAGTAGCTTGTCAGCTGTCTCAATAAAATGTTATGTTTTAGGCCAGGTTCTTCCATGTTTATGCATGTTATGTAACTTTATTATTTCAATACATCCAGTCAGAGAACAAGTACACTTTACTATGCTGTGCTGTTTTATTATTTAATTATTAACACTTTGGAATATGATCAGTATGTCTTGATTGGTAGAAAAGTACTTTCAAAAAGCCCTTTCAACAAATTATCTTCCCCTATTCCAGCGTCTGTAGCTTCTTCTCCCTGCATACATGAAATATGCTGTAATAATTTTCATAGTTACTGATGTTCTCATACATTGCACGTGCAAAGTGAAATACTTCTGGTTGCATAAGCAAGAACTTTATTTGAATTCAGTGGAATTACTTTGATGTATATTTATTGTAATTGGATGATGTTGTTCTTGACTTGAACGTAAGGTAAATTTTTTTAATATGTGCTAAAAATACATATATTTTCAAATTGTGGACAGAACTCTGTTTGAAGAACTTGAATGATTTGTCATCTTTCAATTTGATCAGGATGGATAAAGAAAATCATTTCAAGCCAACAGGTAACACTTTTCAAAAAAAAAAATTAAATTTCAGAAGGGATGTTGAGATAATGAACTACAAAAGTTCACAGCTATTCCTGTGAACCTTTAATACAAGTACACAAATGTTACAGAGAGTAGAATCTGAAAAATTCTCTGCCTAGAAATATGTGATTTGTTTTTCCAGCAAATCGTGGAAGTTCATTCTCTTAATGCCTGAACACATCTTCTCTTCTAATGTCACAGAAAATTTTGTTGCAGATAGGGGAAAATTATAGAACATTATCACAGGATAATGGGCTATAACAAAATCCAATGAAGGAGAGGCTTTCTGGCTACCTGGTCTTCTCTACAATCCTCTAGTAGCAGTGGGTGGCTTCTCAGCAACTGCAGTTCACAGTCTGATATTAGTGTGAATTAATCTTCACTGGAGAAAACTAAATGGTGCATATTTTTCTGTCTCTCTGATGCGGTCAGTAATATCCATCCCACAGCATATTGAGTCAGTGGTGTTAAATGTCATGCAGCTTTCTAATAAGAAAATTAATTCATTTTGTGACTTAAAAAATGCATACACTGAAAAAAAAAATACTTGGCATATGAATTTTTGAAGGTATGTTCTTCTTTTACAGAGACCGGAAGATTAATGGCATGGTATTATATTGCATTTGATACAGTAAAGCAGTTTTTCAGAATTAAAGGAACCGAAACTTTGAAGGAATTGGTAATTTTAATCAAAATTCACAGATGTTCAATTGATTTTAAACAGAAACAAAAAATAACGTTCAGAATTTTTTTTATGTCTGCCAAAAAGTTTGGGCTTTGTTAACAAGATGTATAAAAATTTAGAGACCTAAATAAATTCTACATGGAGCACTCCTGAGTCTTTTTAGTTGGGAGATCTTTTGACTTCCACTTCTTTCTTTCTTTCCATCACTGTCCTTTCTTAGGAAAATATGAAGTTGCCAAGGCTGTTCTGCTTATGTAAAAAATACTTTATGGAGTTATTTAGTTATCTATATTTTACTGTAAATACCAGCTGTATGAAGAGCAGCTTTTATTTTTAAAGAAATGTTATTGTCTTTCTAAGTCATTTTTTACTATCATTTAGCAAGTTATTATTGCAACAGTTACGTTACAAAAGGCATTTTGTTTTCAAACAGATCTTGTGGTAGATTGGCCATGAATAAATGGAATGCCTGTTCCCCTGGCTGTTTTTGTTACTAAGGGATAAAAAAAGTAAAGTGAAATAAATAAGAAATAGCAAAAACTATTTATATTTACCTTGCATTCAATAAAGTCTTGGCAATGTGTTTGGTCTTGGATAAGCTCAAGTGGAATAATCATCTGAAAACTGAAAAATCTTCCCCATCTGTCACAGAATAACCTTTATAGAAAAAGAGATAAGAAAAAAGTTAAACTGTTACAGGTTACAATGATCTCCAACTGCGCAGAATTTCTAGATGTCAAATTAAGAACAAATGAGAAGAAAATACTGAATGCTTTGAATAAAGACAAGGACAAAATAACTATCAGGTATAAAAAATTATGTACATAGGAAAAGTGAGGTTTGCTTTTAGCAACAAAAGCTATGAATAGTGAACAATAAGTATATTTTCACATATAGGTTTCCAATGGAGGGGAGGATTAAAACAAGAGAAATGAAAGTAAACTGGTAAGTATTGCACTGTGATTACATTTTAATGAAAAGTTCTCATTTTGTCTGTTGAAATCCCTGCTACAGTGTGTCATTTCATAATGGACCAGATCTTTTATTTTATGCTTCCAAATTTTCTTGTTTTTTCCAGAAGAAACTTCTATGTTGTTACGTGTAGCTTAGAGTAGAGTTTATGTACCAAGACATAAATATTTCTTTTCCAGTCTTATTCAGGCTCACCTAGGATGCATTCCTGTTCAAGACTTTACTTTGACACAAGATACTGGCAAAATATTTAGAAATGGCATAAGAGTTACTAGATGTACGGTAAAATTTGATCCTTTTCTATAACCATAAGAACTAAAAATATATATTCGTTGATTGATATGTAGTAAATTTTATTTTTTCAGGGTTATCTGACTTTTTGGCGTCAAGTAAAGACAACTTTTCTGCATTATTAAACTCTTTGATTTTAGCTAAGTGTTTCAAGTGCAGACTTTGGGAAAATTCACTTCACGTGTCCAAGCAATTGGAAAAAATTGGTATGTACTTGTCAGAAATGAGATGTAAGGTGTAGAGTGAAACAGCTCCTAATTTCTGTAGTGACTGTTTACGTAATTAAATGTCTCCCAGTTGCCTGTTTGTCTACAGGTAAGTACCAAAGTTATTACAAGTTTGTCGTTACCTTCTTGGATAGAAATAGTCCATGTATTGATATTATTCATGCTTTCAGAATGTTGTTTCTTAATTTAATCTCCATATTTTGAACAAATTTCACATTTGTATAATTGCATACCTCTCAGTGGACTTTAACTTTCTCTCTAAAAAGCTGTCTGTGTCCGTCCTACTCCTCATATGCATGGAAACTACTTAATTGGCATTGAGATGGATAGGAATCATAAAATAGAAATAATTTTATAGTGCAAGGTTCTTATGCGTTCTCAAGCTTCTGATGGTGTTCTTCCTTATCAGCATGCTGTATTACTAGATAAACTTCTGTTTGGGAATTCTGATTTGTTTTAATTACTTGAAAGGGAATTCAGAAATGTTGAAGCTCTTGAACAAAAATGTATGTATGCTTAATATAATAGTGTATCTTCCTGCCATTGTCTGATGTTATCATGCTTTCATGCTTACTGAATTCACTGCAGTTCTCTGTGTTTGTTATTTAAAGATACATCTACTCTATACGAAACAGTATAGTACAGCAGTCTGCAAATTAAGCCAGGAAATCTGTATGGTACAGTGCATGACAAATTGATCAGCTCATGTGCAGAAGCAGTATTGCTTCATTCATGCGGATTTAAGCTAAGAGATTAAGGCGTCAGCTTCTGTGGTGGTAACTCGTTTCCACTATTTCTGGATCTATGCTAAGTATCAATCCAGGATTTTATCACCTTCAGTGCTTATTCAGTTCTATTTCTGTCTCCTTTTTTTTTCTTTCTTGATTGGACATAAATTGGGGGAAAAAAACCTTTTGTCATTTCTCCTCTCATTTGCAGAAGCTCTGCAAACAGTCTGAAAACTAAGGATGTCACTTATTAGTTCTGCAGCTAATTCACCTATAGTGCATCAATTCTTTTAAGTAAAGCTGAAGGCTAGTTCTTTTGTCATAGTTCCTGAAATGGTAGAAAGGTTTCCATTAGTGAGAAGACATAAGAGACAAATGATATAAGACACTTTCTCCTCATCTGTATTTATGTCCACCCAAGAGGTGTTGAAATATACCTAAAAGGAAGAAGAGATTAACAATTTAACAATCCCTTATGTTTTTTGCAAATTGTGAAGATCTTGAGTTGAAATGAGTCATTTCTTGAAAGATTGCTTTATCAATCCTTGCTTTATCAAGTTCTCCAAAAAGCAACCTAAGAGTCTCTTGAGAAGTTTCCCACCTAATTTTCCGGTTTCTCTTACTGTTCCTATCGAATTATGCATGATGAATACATCTACTCATTCTAAGTATATGATACTACCTTTTATCTAAAACTATTTTGGTCATTGTGGTAGGCTGTAGTTCTAGCTGAGAAAATGCCTTTTCATACATAGTGCATTGACTGAATCTGACTAACATTTAAAAGAATGGGGAATCGTGAAGAGGAATGAGGTTGCATGTAGAATTCTCTGCCAGTCTGCTTATCATGTAACAAGAAAATATTTTGCTAAACTTGCATCAATTCCTAGCAGATTATCATAAATATTTTTTCCTGGAGTTATTTTTATTATTAGTCTGCTTGAATGCGTTGAGATCCTTTTGACTTTAACATATAATTAAGTAATTCCTTGGATAGAATTGTTTGTTTCAGAAATTTTATTCCATGTGAATGACATTCTGTTTTTTAATCATACATACACAGAATGCTTGTTTGTTGACTCCTGTAGAACCTGATCTAAACTCTGTCTTACACTAGAAAATGTGTATAAAGTGGTGTTTACTCCTGTAGAAAGTGATCTAACGTGATTTTTATACTAGAGAATTTATATAAAATTTGTCATTATTGTAATATTCAATGTTTTCATATTTGCTTTCCATGCATTTCTTTTTGCCTTTACTAATGATGAGTGAATTTAATACTTAAATATTTAGTTGAGAAAAAGATGTTTGCTATTTGCTAGGCAAAAAGATTAGAAAAAGCATACCATGAAATGTTTTCTGCTTTGTTTTTACTTGCTGTAATACAGTTAGAATAATTTGAGATTAGTAATTGTCATTTAACAACATAAAACTTTTTCACAGGTGTGTCGTTGTCAAATGCTATGGTAAATGCTGGGCTCACATCATTTAAAAAAATAGAAGACATAAATGCAAGGGAACTTGAATTGGTAAGTCTTTTTGTATGCAGATAAACATTAAGAAAATAATGTATCTGCTGTATGAATGCCAGCAAAATTGAGCATTCGAAGTGATTTCTTCTTTTATGCTGGAGAAGTTTAAAAGTGCAGTTACTGTTTTGTTTTGTTTTGCTTTTTCTTGAAAATGTGTATAATGCTTTAGTTTAGGAAATTTAATATGACTGACTTTGTGGGTTTGGCTAGTTTTGGAAAGTGGCTGCTTAAATACATAGAATTTCATTGTTAACACGATTTGAAACAGAAGGCGACGCGCATTCCCCTTCTAATAACATTTGTAAATATCTCTTCGCTTCTGTTTTTAATGTTATTCTTAATTAATGTTAATGATGAAAATCCTGAATTTCCATTCTTGATATTTTAATTAAAGATAGTCATAGAATAAAATGCTGCTTGAATCATCTATAAAACATTCCTAATTCTAGGCAAATTAGATTTTACACTAGAACAAGTTCTTAGGCTCTTGACTTCTTTTCTGAGGAAACTGCTTTTCCTGTGTTCTGGAACAGATTTCTAAATGAAATGTATCTTATTCAATTATTTCTGTTCTGGCTTTAAGAATTTAATTTTTCTTTTCTACCCTTTTTTCAAGTTTTCCTTTCATTTCTGTTTTGTTTTCACTAAAGGTAGGGTAGCATAGAAGTGTCAGCACACAAAGCCTGCCTAATTCTTCAACATGTAAGCTAGTTCATTGGCTGATACCAAACAGAAGAGAGAGCACTGTGGAAAAAATGTTGGAATTTTCTTTTCTTTTGGCTATTTTTCTATACTGGATATCACTGACAGTAGAGAACTAGGAGTGATTAGGGCTTTTGTTAATGGTATAATTACTCTGGTGACTTTGATCCCTTGAATTTACTTCTGTACTAGCATCACTGATCAGTTGAATTTATCAGAAATGAAACTAAATTTTTGCAGATTTTGAACAGACATCCTCCATTTGGAAACCAGATAAAAGAATCTGTTTTGCACCTTCCAAAATATGAACTTAACATTGAACAGGTATGGCTTTTCTATTTGTTTTATTGTTGTTTTTTTTCTGATATTATTAAATGAAAGCACATATGTTGCTGTTAAGAGATTCCAGCCCTCTCTGAGAGTACACTGTATACAATATCATGACCTTTCACCTTAGCATGAAACTCAAACTCTGAAGGACAGATTTTGAATAAACATTCCCTCTAGTACATTAACTTTGTTCCTTCTCCCTTCCACTGTAAATAGCATTTTATGTTAGAGTTGCAAACCAATATATTCACATTCTAGCTTTATATGTAAATATCTTAAATATAATGCAAATATTTAAATATTTTTTCAAAAGAGTCCATCCGAGAGACAAAAAAAAACAACCTTACAATAAAATTTACTGAACAAGCATTAGCTAACATTAACTTTCTGTCTCACTTAGCAACATATAGAAAGAATAAGTGATTATATTAACCTAACTGGTACCGTTTCAATGGTAGGGTGTAATCTAATGCTCTGATTCTGTGTTCTCCGAGGTTATGATAAGCATTATATCAAATAACCACTTTGCCTCAGTTTTCTGAAATAAAAAATTTATAGCATTTTGTGAGGTCAGTACAAATGAAGATGCCTTTGAGGTTAAAAGCTGTATTCTTGTGTCAAATGCTGTTTTTATAGCAAGTTCTATTTTAGTTTTTCATTTGACTTGTTGATAAGCATCCCTAAAGTTATTCACGGAAGGAAGATTCAGCAATGGCATACATAGAGGTATGTTGGAATGTCAAACATTTGAATCTGAAAACTTCATCAAAATACTCTTAGTTTTATTCTTTGCATTGAACAGAGGAGGTTTTTTTTTTTAGGGGACTTGATATATTCTGTTTTCTTTTCTCAGTACTTAAATACAGTGTTCAGCTATGGCTAAGATAGTGCCATATTATCGAATTGTTTGAGTTGGAAGGGACCTTAAAGATCATCTAATTCCACTCAACTTGCCATGGGCAGGGGTTGCCGCTCACTAGCTCAGGCTGCCCAGGGCCCCATCCAACCTGGCTTTGAGCACCTCCAGGGACGGGGCATCTGCAGCTTCTCTGGGCGACTTGTTCCTGTGCCTCAACACCCTCAGAACAAAAAAATTTCTTCCTGACATCTAACCTAAATCTCCTCTCTTTTAGTTTAAAGCCATTCCCCCCATCCTGTCACTATCAGACCATGTAAAAAGTCACTTCCCTTCCTGCTTATAAGCTCCTTTCAAGTACTGAAAGGCTTGTGAGATCTCCCCAGAACCTCTCTTCTTCAAGCTAAACAAGCTCACCTTCCTCAGCCTTTCTTCATAAGAAAGATGCTCCAGCCCTTCGATCATCTTTATGGCCTCCCTCTCAAACTGCACCGGCAGTTCCACATTTTTCTTGTGCTGGTGGGGACTCCAGGCTTGGACATTATATTGCAGGTAGGGCCTCATAAGTACAGAGTAGATGGAAGCAATCACTCCCTTTGCCCTGCTGGACACCCCCCTTTTGATGCAATCCAGGGTACAATTAACCTTCTGGGGTGCAAGTGCATGCTACTGTCCAGCTTTTTGTTCACCAGGACTCTCAGTTCCTTCTCCACATGGCTGCTTTCTGTGAGTTCTTCTCCCAGTCTTTACCCATTTCTGGGATTGCCCCGACTCAAGTATAAGAGTCTTGACCTTGCACTTGACCTTGTTGAGTCGCATTAGGTTCACACAAGCCCACTTTTCAAGCCAGTGCAGGTCCCTCCTTCTCCTGTGTCAATTGCACCACTCAGCTTGGTGTCATCAGTGAACTTGGTGAGGGTGCACTCAATCCCACTGTCTGTTGGTAAAGGCGTTGAAGAGCACTGGTCCTGAGGAGGGTTTCTGAGGGACACCACTTGTGGCTGGCTTCCACCTGGACATATAGGAGTGTCTAGGAGTCTAAGCATACTGCATAGAAACTGTATTGCAAATTGCACAAATTGAGCTTTTGTGGTTGTATCAACATTTAAAAATTTATGGAAGGATGTATGTTTTACTTCGCATATTTTAGCTGTTATGTCATCTTGTATATAATCTTTTCCTAGCTTCCAAAATACAGTGATACAATGGCTGAAATTTTAGTAACCACCATATTGATAAACTTTGAGCAGCTACAGACAAGGAGAACAGCGTCAGACTTTCACTATGTTACGTTGGTTGTAGGAGATGCTGACAATCAAGTAATTTTTATTCAGAAAATAATGTATGTATAATCAGTTTTTTTCATCTTTTGAGTTTGTTGCCATTTATTCCTTTTTTGTCTTGCAGTTTTTGCAATACTTTCTATTTATGCAAATATTAGTCTTTATCCTGTGGTTACTCAGTTGTCTCCTAAAATATTGCACAACTCAATACAAAGAAAAAGAAAAACATGCTTACACGCATGTCAGCACAGAGGGTGTGTGTAAATATCTGGACAGCAGTGATGCCATGTTGTAAAAATCTTTGACAGTCAAAATATGTAAAATATCTTAAAATACATATATATCTTCTCAACTTGTTACTTATGAGTATTAGCAATCTTTCTTTAATAATATGATTGTCACAACTGTTTCTGTGTCAGAGAGGAAATTCAATTCTCCATTAGATAACTTATGTTTGGAGCAAATGGAAAAAGAGACAAAGTCATTTGTAACTGCATAATCTGCACAAGAGTCCTGGCCACTGTCTGACAGAATTTTGGCAGAATTGAAACTGATCTGCAGGATCCTGGCTTAAGACCATAGATGATATAGAATTGAAAGGTTCAATAACCTTTACATAATTACTGATACAGTCTTGTATGCAGTCTTGTTTTCACTGACCATATCTCATGAAGCTTTACTGATGCATTGCAGGGATTCTGTGCTGCTGAAAACTGGAAATTGGATGAAGAAAATTGAAGTGAAAAGAGCTCTTAAATCAGATGACATTAGTATAAATTTAATTAGTTCTGATTATGGTGAGTTAATTAACATACTTGTAATAGAAAAGCATCTGCATAAGATATAAAATATGTTATTAAAACTTTACATCAGATCAAAATATAATCAACTGGAAAACAAATTCTGTTCTTTTTATAGTGTTGAGTATTACCTATCTGCCCTCATTACAAATCCATTTACTTAGTAGGATATTAATGTTCTCAAACAAAACTGTTCTTGAGAGAGAATTTTGCTCAGTTAAGACAATTTAAAATTTTCTTTTTCGCATTACCTTTAAGTTGAATGAATCTGTCAGCTTTATAGGTTACTTGCACTGGGAAGAACTGTATTTGCAAATGGCTAGGTTTTCTGTTCTTTGAATTTTGCATATAAAATGTATTGATGCAGATCCATCTCCTCTTTAGTAGCATGAAACTTCTACAATGAAAAGTGTTGTTTCTTAAGGTGTGAAGATTTCAACATTTTTTTCCCTCAGTGCCAGTTTCCATGAAGCTGAAGCTACAGGAGTAGATGAAGAACAGTAATGATGTTTCAAACACACAATTTAACTATGTTAAAAATTAAGCTGGCTGCAGTAAATTCTTCATCCTGCTCCAGTATTAAAAATATTTCTCCATGCCAGATTAACTGAAATATATTTGTTTCCTCCAGGAAACCATTAAATATTAAGACAATCACAATAATTCAGCCTAGAATAATACTTACTCCTGTGTTCAAACCTGTGTCTCAGGCAGGAAGAAGTGTTTTCCAAACAAATGAGATGGAGAAAGAGTTGTAATTTTATTAATATTTTGCTATCTACAAGTTGAACTGAGTGCAATAAATCTTGAAGAGGAAAAAATGTTAATTTTTCTGAAATTGTCCCATTGGCAACACTGAAGTTACACTGAAAGCAAGTTTTCTTAGTGTCTTCTTACTTCAGTCTGCATCTGTTCCATGCATTAAGGAAATCTCACATTTTTTGAAAAGTCTGCCTTGTTTTTCAGTAATATTTGCCTAATTGAAGTCCAAAATACTCTGTTTTTTTGTAACTGTTATCTCTCATAGTCTGTTAGCAAGTTTGGTTTTGTTAAAACTGAAAACAATTAGCATTCAAATAAAAAAATTCTACTAACATTGTCATTTCTTTGTCAGTGCAAAGCTGCAGTCACATAAGTTAGACTATAGTATTTGAATATAGAGTACAGTGCAGTTTTATAGGAAATTATATCTGCACTGCAAGTAAACCTAGTTCTACGACAATACAGGAAAATTTTTATTAATGGAAATAATGTATTCTGTACAGTACAGCTGTATTACTCACATAGTAGTGATGGCATTAATTTCTGAAGATGTGCGATTTTTTTATTTTTTTTTTTAAACATTATCTGCAATAAATCCATTCAAATAATAAGCTTGCTTTTAATGTTCCATATTCCTAACAAATTTCCATGGTCTTTGTTAAAGATTCATACTTCCTTGAACTCTTCAGAAAAGTGGAAATAATCAGTAGTTCAAGAAATAGTTCATAGCGGTTTGAAATACTTTTTCTTTTTTTCAAAGTTGGCCTTGATATACAGCAAACATATACAGCCTTCTACTTAACACCAAGAGCAGTGGGAAGTAAAGTAGTTATAAATAAACGGAAAGCTGCGTCTTCTGTTGATACATCTTCTGGCACAGCACAAAGCCTACCAGCAGCAAAAGTGGACACAGGTAAACAATGATATCACAGCATCTGGCTAATTCCAAAGTCAACAGAAAGCTGAATTTTCTGTTCAGTAGAAAGTTAGATCTCTTTTATCCATATTGTTTAGTTCTCAACTATAACAAATATGTAATGCTACTGCTTTACTATTTCTGCTTATCAAGTACTACTATGCAATTCTTTGAATTTGAAAGTTGGAAAAATATTGTGAGCTTGCTATCTAATGGTGCTGTTTGATTTTGGAAATAGCGCTAGAGCCTCTGTTTCTTCACAGTGTTTGTTAATTTGTTTCCAGTTATAGTGCTAGGGCAGCTCAATATTCTGTTGAAGGCAACAAAATTCTAGGGATCCAGACTATTTTAGCCCATCCTACATTGCACGAGGAACTCTCTCAACAATGCATACAAAATAAAAAATGAGCACTTCGCTATTCCATTCATCTAGGAAGCAGATGTAAAGAAGGAAATACCTATAAGAAATACAGTAACAGAGAATGTAACCATCGCTGTAAAAATAAAGATGTGTGTGGACATGAGTGCTGTGAGTTTCATTAAATACGTTATTTCTGTTACTTTTAGATGATATAATTTACAGTAGTTCTGTTTATACCAATGTCTACATTAACAGCAATGACACAGGCAACTCAGGCATACATTTTTGCTAAAAAGGCAAACAAAAAAAATCCACATTTTGTTAATATAACTTTTATAGAGATTACAATGGCTATTAAGGTTTTCAGATCATCTAGCATATGATTTAAGAGAAATGTCAAGCTTGACCTCTCGTGTAAATATTAGTGTCTTAAATCTTTAGTATCTCTTAATAGAAGACATCCAAACTTAGTGGCAGAATATCCATTGATTTGGAAATAATTATGATTTATCCCTTTTAAACTAATTGAAGATTGTTATAATATCCTTTCTCAGGTAAAACTGGAGTACTTCCAAAGTCTGAGATGAGTGGAGATTCAAAGTTTAGTTTGTACCTGGCTGATTTAAGGAGCAGGAACTCTACTTCGTCTGTACCCCCAGTAAAGCGGTTAAAGGTTTGTTTGAATACAGTCAACATCTGCATTATTTTTATTTTAATCTGTTTTGTGTTTGTATGTATTTCCTCTCATAAGGAAATACAAACTTGCAAGATTGTCTGCATGGAATGCAAAAAGTGAAGAAGTAGAAAGGTTGTAAAGGTACGGGAATCTTTGAGACGTTCCACTGATGTTTGGAGTACTTCCCATGATGCAGTTTTCTCCATGTTTTTATTTTAATGTTTGCTTGTATGTAATAGAGAAGAATGATTAGCCTGCAGCTCATATAGACAAAGTTAGTGGTACCTAGTCTGGCTTTTTGGATAACTGTAATAGAAGCATGTAATTCAGTATGGTATTACTATAGCTGTGTAATCTTGAGAAGTATCATACAGCATCAAGGGAAAATATTGCTGACTAAAAAAAACTTTTTCTAAGAGATCCCAAGAGGTAACTAAATGCCAGAAAGATATAATGTGCAATTTTTAAAAAAATATGCCAGCTTGATAGAATATTAATGATGTAATTCAGATTGTTAAAAAACATTTTTCAGTCTTTGTCTCATTGATTACAATAACCTGCTTTCTTTAGATGCAGATGTTAAATCAGGCTCAAAGTGTGGATCTCAAACAATTTGTTTTTGCACCCAAATCTTTGATGCCAGCATCATCAAGGTACTAATGAATATAAATAACAACAATTAATATATTTAAGTAGTAGTTCTATTTTAACTAGTGCCTGTTTTCTGAATAAAATTCTTCTTTGTTGCAGCTTTCTTCAACAGTTCCACTGACACGTCAGTGTTTTGTTTTGTTTTAAATAGGTCTGGAAATGAAGAGTCATTTTCGTCACATTCAGTGGACCAGGTAGATAGTTTTAATAACTTAGGAAGATCTCAAAAACAATTCCAGTCCTGGGACTATGGAAAGAGTGGTAAGTTATGACTAATGTTTGAAATCATAACATTTGTTGTTTTGTGTTGAGCGTACCTTGTGTGTAAACTGAAACTTGCTGAAATCACTACAGCACCCAGTACAGGGAAATAGTGTGGCCTTAATTGGCTTTCTTTCTAAAATCAGTAAGAAATGCAAATGTAGATCTAAGTCATATATCTCTAAATAAAACAATGACGATGAATTTCAAATACGAGAATGAATTTCAAATATGAGAGTGCAAAACTAAATACTTTATGCAAGGTATTTCCACTGAAGACACTTGCAGTATGAAAGGCATTTTACCTGTGTCTCTATATCTCTTCTTCTTTCCTTCTCTACTGGAAGAAGTTGATGAAATAGGAGCTTTTGTCCATAACCAGTAAAACATCACTATCTAGAAAAAAGAAAAAATTCTTTCTACTTGTCTTTCATTGGAAAGAGCATTAAAGTTTTTTTTATGTGAGGCTAAATGATCAGTCTTTGTTATTAGTGTATAACCATGGTGCTCTCCTTAATGCACGCCCTTTACCAGTCTACTTGGTGACTGCAGAGTTACATGAGTCAGGTTTTGATTGTCTGTTGGTTAAGTAGCAAATCCAACGTTTAGATCATACTCATACATATAAGAAACACTGTTGAGGTAAACTGATATATGTATTTTTGGCTCCCGCTGCCTTAAGTGATAGCAACTGTACTATATCATATCATTTTTACCAAATATCTTGAGGATGGAATATTCCTTTAGATTAATACTAAAGATTTGCCTGTGTACTCACCACCTGCTATATATATATTTTTTTTTACCCTAGTCTTCAGATGGAAGCTGTTGCTATATCATCAGTAGCTGTGTGAGCCAGTTAGTATGTGATATGAATGTGTTGTAAGGATAAACTCACAGAAAGACAGATGAATATTCTGGTATCATTATAGCTGTGTAATCTTGAGGCAAATCATACAGCATCAAGGGAAAATATTGCCAACTGAAAACCATCTCGATTGAGTAGTACCAGAAAACATAACCTTAGCCATATAAATTGGGCCAGCTACACTTTAAAAATGCACCAGAAATAATTTTAGTGAGATGAGGCCCCAAATTCTATGATTTATGTGGGATCAACTATGTCTCTAATATGGTATGTTTCCATTCTGTATAAATAAATGCAGGAAATTGAGAATATGCTGTGAAATTGTAGTAACCTATAGTTAGGTATTTTAAACTGTGTGTATGTCTGCAGTCGTGCACCACGCTGACTTTGTATTCTCAAAATTACAATAGAAGTGCCTTCTGGGTGCTTTCTGATGTCTCTTGAACAGTATTTTTTATTTCAGCCTGTCCTGCTTCCCCTGTGTTGCAAGGGATATCTAGATCAGAGTTCTTTTACTATATTGGGACTGTGGCAACAAAGCAAAACACTTTCTGGTGCTAGAGGGGAGGTTGAGGAGGGAGGTGGGTAAAAAGCAGAGAATTGGATTGGTGATGAAGAAAGAGAACAAAACAAAGGGAGAGAAAGTGAGGGAAGTTGACTGTGCACCAGAAAACAGTGTATTTTCAAACATCAAGTATCTCACTTTAATTAAAAATCTTAATAATGCTTGGAAATGCTTGAAAACTTATCTCAAAGTAATGCTGATGAAAAAGCGCATATGTGACAGTCCTTCTTTCAATAGATTGAAGAACTGGTCTTAAAACAGAGCAGTTTCTATTGCACTTGTCCATGGATTACAGCTTTGTCTTTGAATCATTCAGTGTGTGTTCACTTGACTGATACAGCTAAAAGCTTTTTTTCAGATGCTTCGGGTGTGAATGCTGAACTGAGAGATGACGTTTGGGATGATCTTGATGATGAAGTATTAGTAGTTGCTAGCAACCTTTTCAGTAGAGAATTAGGTAAGATTATGTACGAATTCTGTGTACAAATTATTTTACAGGATTATAGTGATTAAATACATCAGATAGCTCAGCTCCTCCATACTTTCACTTCGCTTCCTCAACAGAAAAGGGAGAGAAAATATGATGAAAAAGACCTCATGGGCTGGAATAAGGAAGGGGAGATCACTCTCCAATTATGTCATGGTCAGAATAGACTCAGCAAAAGATTTTTATTTTTATATATATATTTATCTATTGATAACAATCTAGAGCAGTGAGAAGAAAAAGCAAACTAAACACCTTCCCCTCATCCACCCTCTTCTACTTCTCTTCCTGAGTGGTGTAGGGGAGTGGGAGCTGCAGTCAGTCCCAATGCTTCGTCTCTGCTGCTCCACAACGATCACTCTTTCCTTCTTCACCATGTGGGGCCCCTCCCATAGGATGCCTTCCTTCCCAAATCGATCTGTGGGCTTCCCATTAGTTGCAGCTCACCAAGCACTGCTCCAACATGGCTGCATATCATGAGGCCCATCCTTCAAGGAGCACGGTGCTCCAGCATGCATCCCCATGGGTGGCAGCTCCACCACAGGCTCTTTTCCACAGGCTGCAGCTCTGGCCTGAGGACTATTCCTGCTGGGGCACTTAGATATTTATTATTTATGATATGTAAAACATTTGCAATGTTTTTTTGTTGTTTGGTGGCTGGTTTAAAAGTTTGATTCTTAAATGGAACGTGAAAATACCTGCTTTCACATTTCAGATGAGCATGAATTGCTTCACAAGTACTCAACAAGTGAAGCCACAAGTGACATTTCAGAAGAGTAAGCATTATATAATTTATTGCAATTTTATTCATTTTTAAGATTATCTATATTTTACATTACTTATGTTCACAGTTCAATGTTCACATGCATAACTGGATATGTAGAAGATTGTTTACTGAGAGCATGGAGTGAAATTTCAATTTTAAAACAATAGGAATTGCTGACTAATTTGAAATGACTTTTTATTTAGGTGTGGAGGGAAAATCCTGAACTGAAAAGTAAGCCATTTTGCACTTCTGTAAAAATAACTTCATTTTCTCCACTTGGCATTTTCAGCTCTTGCCTATTACAAAGTGATACCAGTATTCAGAACTCAGTTCTCTCTGTGTTTAATAGCTCATCAAAAGTGGAATTATCTGTACAGAGTGGACATGTAAATACGGTGAGTGAAAATGTTTCTATGACAGGATTTCCAGTAATTAAATTAGTCTTCCATATGAAAATGTATTTATCGTATCTGACATGTGAATTGAATTGAACATACAGAATTTCTGAACCTATCTGTGTTGTCCAAACTCTGAACAAGCATGCCTTCTGTGTTCAGCGTGATGTTGGCGTCACAAAGAACTAAGACTACAAGAACCCATCCTGCAGTTCTTTTTAACATTTTAACATTTACCTTGCAGTTCCCTTCTCAAGAAAACAAACGTTCAAATCTTTCACAAGAGCTGGAAAAAATAGAATATTCTTCAATTTCAAACATAATCCCAGACTCTTCCAAACTCACTAGGAAAGAGAATTTTTTTATTTTCATGAAGGAGCAGAAAGAAGAAATGGAACCTAGGTAATAAGTTGTATGTATTATTGTATTGTCTAAGTGTGAAGTGCTTATTTCTTCATGGCAATTTGTTGATTTACTATAAATTCAAAAGATGAATTTGCATGGTAGTACTACCAGTTAACTACTCTTAGGAAGAAAATATTTTGAATAGTGTTTTTTATTTCATAAGGTTTTATGTACCGTACCTAATTTTATTTTATTTTGCTCAATATTCATTAGATATCTTCCTGATGATGAGACCAGTGATGTCAAGCCTTTACTTGGACTACTTGATGACATATTTTAAAACAGAATATATTGTAAGTGTTTAAAAAAAAAAAAAAAAGAGAGAGAGAAAAAGAAAAAAGCACATATTTTTCCAAAATTTCACATACTACAAAAAGAATTTCTTCTCTGTTTTGCAGCTATTTACCAGTAATGGGATTACTGCCATACAGTAGATCATTACATATTAAAAAAAAGAAAAAGTTGTTGTTTATTTAATGGAATTTGGGTATGTTATCTCATTTTGAAAATTGCTTACATTTTCATTTGCTGACCTCATTGCTTTCAGGATGGAAAGAAACAACATAGGAATGTGTCAGAGGAGTTCTCATGCTGACGCTGTAAGCTATTAATTACATGGCCTGCTCCTAAGTACTGTTTAAATGAATGAAAAAAGAAATGGAAATTTCTTAAAGCTTTTTTATTTTGTTTGTCAGTTTTTTAACGCTGAGTTTTTCTGATTCTGTTAAACAGTTGAATTTAAAATAAAGAGTGATGGAATAGTAAGTTACTCTAGGCTATTACTCCTTCTGATAGTACTACCAGCTTGTTTAAAAAGAAACAACTGCAACTTCCATCATGTTAGCATCTGTCCTAGATCTCAACAGAACA
The DNA here is from genome assembly GCF_951394365.1 of Tetrao urogallus. Taxonomy (NCBI): domain Eukaryota; kingdom Metazoa; phylum Chordata; class Aves; order Galliformes; family Phasianidae; genus Tetrao; species Tetrao urogallus. The sequence continues at coordinate 15,433,440 of NC_136818.1, read as the reverse complement.
GTTCTTTAATGTCTATAAAAAGTATTCTAAAGCTGTATTTAACTGTTCACTTTGGTACTTGATCTCATAAAAAAGACCTGTATGCATCTCAACACATCTCAATACTTAGGCAACCAGGTACTGGATTTGGCTATCTTCTTACAGCTCTCGTGTTTGAACAATAAATATCGCATGTTCATTGGATAGAAAAATATGATATTCTCTTCATCTGGATTTTAGGCAATATTAAATTTCAATGTTAATTATTCAAAATGTGTGAAAGTTTTAAAATAGCACAAGGAACCTTAGCTGTTTGTTCTTGCAATGTTGCTTGCAGTGCAAGCACACACAGTGATGTTTCACTCGAATGCATGATTCTATAGTTCTTGGCTAGTAATATGTTACATATATAAAAATCCCTCTTTCTCCGTAAGAAAGAATGACCAAGTACAAGCAGCCTCAACACCCAAACAATACGTGTTTTAGACTGTGCAGTTTCCAGCAGTCCCAATCTTTCAACGCACTTTGGTGCACCTCAGTTATTTAATTGCCGCCAGAAGACAGTTGCGTGTCAGATCTCTTATCGAATCCTTCCTACTCTCAACCCAGTAGTTGACTGTATCAAGGCTGAAACTGAGAACAGTCTGATACCAGAGTTAGGTATGGAAAACACTAGTTTGCCTGCAACTTGGTTTCCTCAGAATGAAACCCACGTGAGTATCGTATGGAAATCATTACACATCCCAGAGGTGTTCCAGATTGCAATTGGAAATCAAGACCTAATGTATCCCTGTGTTCTTTTAGTCATACACAGTATCATAAGCTGTAGTGGCACTGAAAATGGCTTGTCATGGTCTCTAGGTAGAATTGAAAAGATTATCTTAAACTCTGAACATAAACTTGAATACTATTGTGCTTTGCTTTGAATTCTGCACAAAGGTAAGTTCAGAGGAGTTAGCTGTTCCTAGACAGCCTGATTATTGGCACCCAGTGTAAATTCTGGTATTTAGTCCCTTTCATGACTTGAAGAAGTGGGTGGCAGTAATAAGATCTTTTCATTTTTAAGTTTTCTCTTATTCCTTGACTGTTTTTATGTTTCCTTTCTGCTAGAGCAGAACACAGCAGACTTGGATACTGTATTTCTCCTTCTGTTGATTTTAAAAGGCTTTAACTTCTAATTTTATCCATAGTCAGAACACACTATAGTAAATGCACTTCAATACTTTCAAGGCTTTTTGAAGTACGTTGCATATGGCTTCTAAGATCAATTCCTGACTATTTTTCATAGGAAGCCATCGTCCTACATATCTTACTTGGAAAATTACAAAAATGTTACTGGCATATATTGTTACTGGCAACACTTCAGAACATATATTCAATACTGCAGTGCCTTTATAATAATGTTGAACACTAATGAAAAAACATTGTTTCAAAGATAAGTAGTTTATTTGTTGTTGTTTTACTTTATTATTCACATTAGCTCGATGTCTCTTTACAGTATAAGTCACTTTCAGAGAATCAGTTTGGTGGTACAAGTGTTCACTGTCTCGAGAAGGAATGATTTTTTCATATGGTAACATCTTTTTTCTTATTGTTCCATTTTTCAAATCATAATAGTTGCAAGATCAAAACTGATAACCATAGTGTATTTCCCTGGCAATAACTGTATTCTGATACACAGTGACTATGCTTCACAACTTATGTGGACAACTGACTGCAGAATTAGAAATATCTACTCAAGGTTGGATTGTTTGTATGAGCTTTCTTGTTTTTTTGGTTTTTTTTTTGTTGTTGTTGTTGTTTTTTTTCCCTTGGTATTTTTTTGTTTATTTTTTAAATTAAAACATTCAAATAGAGGTAACTCACAGTTACTGTACTAGTGCTGTGTTTAGACCAGCAGTCCCAGTTAAGCAAATCTTAGTCACGTGTTATGACACGTAAAAAGCAGAGTTTACCTCCTCCAAACCATTTCTGATTTCCATAGCAGGAACTCTGGTGTTTCTCTGCAGATGCTAGACATGAACGACTCGGGGACCAAAATCCTACTCTTGCCCCAAAAGGAGTGCATAGACAAAGCTATTAAGAGCTCTCTAATTTTAGTCTTATAACTGAATAATCTAAAGGTCATAAACCTTGTTTACCAATATGCCCTAAAAGAGGCAGGCAGTGTCAGAAGAGGATTCAGATTGTAAGTGGGCTGAATTACTCTCTGGTGGAACCATCAAATTATGTGATGATGAAAGTGACTATGTGCAGTTAGTGTGGAAAAGCTGCTGTGCTCTAAATTAATAGTAAATTAAATAAATATTGCTTCTCTTGCATAAACGAGGTGCTTGGGCTCTTTTACCCCCATAAGGATGTTATTTTTCTATGTTGAATGGTCCTATTTCTGGACAGCAAAAGACGGCTGTGCCCCACTGATTTTGCTGCATGCAGCTTCCTTTGAGGTGCCTCGTCGATGATAAAATATACTAATTAAATTTACTGTAAGATTGTTTCATTCAGCTGCTTCCCATTGATAAAATACTGACTTAAATAAAAATATTGTGGAAATATGAGAGGATCTTGTTATTTTTTTAATTTTGCATAGTGTTGTAACATTAAATAAGTGACTTGAGTTTGAATCATTTGAATTGTATAAGTAGTTCTTTCAGAATGTCACTGATTTTATTCTGTGGATGATTTTATAAAAGGTATGTTATAAAAATACTGTTTCCCACAGTGGAGCCATGAAAGAAAATTCAGTGTGACAAGGAGTCAGATTTTACTGTCTTACTTGTCTGATACTCTGTAATAAAATACATGCTCATACCTGCTTTTAATTTAACTTCGTCTTCCTTATATGCTTCCTTTTCTTATCAAATGTATTGGTTTCAAAATATAAAGTAAGGTCAGCTGTGTCTGTGCTTTAAGAAAATGCAATATGCACTCAAAAGACATGATCAAAAATTACTAGCAGAAAAGTATATATAGTGTTTAAACATGTTGCCAGACACGCTTCTGTTTAAGGTAAGTTTATAGTATGTGGATTACTGCAAATGTACAGTGACAAGAGTATGCTTCTTGTCTCGTGTTCATTTAAATTACATGGAATTCTTTCATATATTTGAGCACTTCAATGAGTTAAACTGTACAGTAATTGTTAAAATAATAATGAAAGTTGTGGCAAGTAGGAATCTTACTTTTTTGGACTTGTTCTTACTTAAGTGAGATATAAAAGCTGGTGCTCTTAAAGGCAATTAACAATAATGAAGATTGAACAGAAACCGCTGAATTGAACCAATATGCATCTGAAAATAATTAAAGTCATTCATTTTGTGGAGCACAAATGACACCCCTAAGACACCATCATGCCGGAATTAGTGGTCTCTCATCTAAATGAAAGGGTGCCATGCTTTACCTCTTGACCCCTTCTGCTTTATATGTAGAAGTGAGAGCAGTAGGTCAGTTGTTCTACTGGTGCAATCTTTAAAAGATATCCATGAAATGAGACTCACGGATGTCCTTTTTTCCCCCACTCTTTTGTTTAACAAAAAATAGAGAAGTACTACTCAGTAAGAGCAAAATTCAATTTCTGTGGAGCACTAAAATCTCATTGAAGGTTTACGTAAGAATATAATGAGGTGTATACTTTGTGCTAAGTTTGCAGTGATGAAATTCAGTTTGGGCTGGAAGAGTTGTTGGCTTTATTGGCTGCCACTGCAGAGCTGAGGGTAAGGTCTCCTGTTTAACCATGTTGCCATTCTTTGTTCCTCAAACCTCTAATGAGAGAAAATTGTATTCCTCTAAGCCCCTTCCTCTCTACCAGAGACAATTCCTGGTCTCTATATGCTCTTGGCAGTTTTTTTCAGATGAAGTAGGCTTGGGCTGCACCTCATGAGTAATAGGAGGAGGCAGGAACTATTTGTCTCCTGCTCTACGAGTTCTTTGATCACTGTTCTGCTTTGCTGTAGTTGTGAAGTGGCTGGGAAAGCTGTGCTAGTATTAACCTGCAGTCCTGCACTGCATGTCCTGTTCTGAATGCAAAGTCCAGATACAGGTCTTTTATATCAGCTGGTGAGCTGCTTTCCAATTCACTCTAGTATGCAAACTGCTACAATGAGAGCCATTCATTTGGTTTCATTTGGTCATGTGAGATGTGCTCTGGTTCTCCCGCAGTTTTTACATTGACTGTTTCCATGTGCCAGGTCTTGCAGGCATCTGAGCAGTGGTGTGCGATAATGTTGCACGTTTTGCAGAAATCAGTACGTGAGGTGGATGTATTTTGTATAAAGCTGGTGTATATTTTTTCAAATAGAAGTAGTGCCCAGATATACTAGCAAGGGGTTTGTTGGGTTTTTGTTTATTTGTTTGATTTTTGTCTGAATTAAAAATAGAGGACATGGAGCTAGTATGTAACAATTACACAGACTTTCATGTTAGTTCATGCTGCATAACAGTTTCTATATTTTAGATGGCTGACCATAGGGGAAAATGTAAAACGCTTTGTTTTGGAGGCTGGTAGGGTATTTTGTTTGTACAAATGTAACAGTGTTTCTTTCATAACTGTGAAACTTCCCATTAAGGGATGGATATAACTTTCAAAATAAAAAGATGCTTGTAACTGTAAATGGCTATGATATATTTGCTGCTCCCCCCCCCCTCCCCCCATTTGGAGGCAAAACCTATTTATGAGGCTTTATTAAGTGCAAATAATTCCCATGGCTTCAGCAGAGAAGAAACAGCTGTAGAATATAGCCTGATTTGCATATAAATTACATGATTTCAGCACAGAAAAGATATTGAAATATATATATATTTCTGCAGTGAAAGCCCGATAGTCACACATATTAAGGTCAGCTTGTGTAACTTTTTTAAGCTGCTGCAGGTTGATATCTGATCGCACTTCCAGCTAGATTTAGGCAACTATCAGTTGTATCAACAATGAAATTGTGAATTTCTGCTTTAGAGCTAATTAACCAATCATTTTTTAGAAATGGGTTCCAAAACATTTATCTTGGCTGCTTAAAGACTTATAAATGCTCAGAATACTTAATCAATGCAAGCGGATAACTTCAATTTCTTCATTCTTTCTTCAGTACTGTGAATTTGTGGTGCAAGGGTTCTGGTATTGTTTAGATAAGACAGAAAGAGTCCTGCTAACTTGCCCAAGTCACTTCTATAAATGGTAGGACGTATTACAGGCAAGTGCAGTATTAATTTTGCTGTCCCAGATAGTTCCCTCAGGTTGTCTTTTTTACTGAAGATAAGTTCATGCTTCTAAAATTACTGTCCAACATAGGCCATCACTGATCAGTTGGAGTGCTCAGCCAGGATGAACACTGAGTGTTTCAAAGCTGAAGCTGTATGTGCCATCCTATACCAGTTATTCCAGCTCACCACACAAATTCTCTAAAATATATTTATTGCAGTAGAAATATAGCTTTAGACTATTTTAATGATGAACTACCTTCAACATAGTCATATCTAGTTGCTGAACAAAGATGTTCAACTATTGAACATGGCTTCAGCACCAATACTCACATAGAGCTTAGACAACAAGCAAAGCCAAGTTCTGCAAGTGGACTTCTGCCATTCCCCAGCAAGCTGACAGAGCTCCCAGAGATCCTCAAGCAATTCCTTTAAGAAGACAGGCAATGTGAGAGAAAGCAAATGTGGGCTGTGGTCATCAACCAGCCACTTCCTTCCCTGAAAGGCTAGGAGTAGAACTTTGCAGAACTTCCTTCTCAACAATTTCTTTTGCTTTTTATGTGTTATAAATTCATTTGAATAGAAATGTGACAGTAGAGTTTACTGCTAAGATTACCAAAGGTTTTTTGCTTGTTGTGATTTTAACTTTTGTAGTTCGGACTTGTTAGATTGCTGTTTGCAGAAACAAAATTATTTCATCCCATGGCACCATTCTCATGTCTTATGAGTTATGCCTGGAGGAGGTTTTTCTGCCCAGCTGGAAATTTCTACTCCAAGAATAGTCACTCAGCAGCTGGATCATTCATAGCATTTTCAGTATCTCCTCCTCAATCAAAAAAAGTTTAGGTCTGAGATCATCCTGATCTAAAAATTGTACTGGTAGGTGTAGAAGAAGCATTTGCAAAACATCGACACATTATCAAAGTAATTTTATTTCAAAAGGATGGCAGTAGAATTGATTGAGAAAGTGGTTAATAGTAGTGGAAAAGATCTGCTTGACTTGTGATATATCACAGAGATGCATTTCAGAGGCTGGAGGTTTGCTTGAGGAAAATAACCTGTGTTAGGAAGGTAAGAGGTACAAGTGCATCTCTCTCTTCTTGGGTGTGACTGTTTTGGACAATTCTATTAGCAGAGGCTTACATGAAGGCTTAGTTTCTGTAACAGGTTCACAGAAATGATAGTGTGTAAGGCAGATCATGGTAATAAAACAGAGTATGTTTTGAAAGAAGGTAAAGTTGATTGCTTGGAATGGTAGAAAATAGCTTCAGATAAGTGTGTGATTCGATAGAAATTTGTCTGTAGAGTGTATAGCAGCCAATCAGAAATGCACTTTTGGTTCAAGCAGTTAATATCTCTGCACTGTAGCTTAAGGAATACAATTTTCAAAACTATTGTAGTGTGGGACCAATAAATTTTGGCACAAATAAGGCAGTATTCTGTATAATTTATTTTAGATTCACATCTAGGGTATGTTCTGACACTCCACATGAAAGTCAAATTGTCCATGTAAAATGGCTTTCAGGTGATAAGTTGACCCCTGGGGTTTTAGTAAAATAAAAGATTCAGAATTCTGTCTGATTCTCCAATCTATAAAAGCTATTTATCAGCTGTTTGAAGGATTTGATAAGAAGGAACAAAAAGGAAAAAAAGCTTTTGTACAGTGACATATTTCTCATTAATGGGAACAATGTTAGAATCACAAGCTCCTTCTGGATTTGGTAGTAAATAGTGTGCTGACATACGTTTTGGCAGGCAGTTGCTTTGTGTGAGAAGTGCATGTGTCTAATGCTCTCTAATACGCATATTGAGCAAGGCATATTTCTAACATGTGCGTACAGCCCTTCAAAAGAAGGGCATTTACTGTGCCACCATCTGGCCATCATTTTTAAGCGCATTCTATTATCACAGCCTACCTCTGCAGAAGTTTTGCTGGAGAATGGCCATCTTATACTGCTCAGAGAAACATCAGGAAAACAACACAACCATTTTTTCCTGCTAGCATTCTTCAGTATTTAAGCATAGGGCAAGAAGAAAAAAATGGAAGTAAATGGAACTAAAAAGAAACAATGCATTAAGTTCTATTCTCAGCACTCATATTGGACCTGCTGTTAACTTTTTTTTTTTTTACTTTATTTAAATTTAATTGCATTTTCTTGAGAATACTTCCAGGCAGTTCCTAGTGTATTGTATGCCTTCACTGTCAGTTTAAGTAGATCTGAAGTTGAGTAGAGGCTTGATTGCATTTTTTTTTCTTAGAAGGATGCATCTGCATATACATGCAGATGAAGTTGAGCACTACTGAGCAAAATAATAAGTGAGGTGACAGTAAATGGGACTAGTCATAGAGATAGCAGAAGTAGCCTGCCTAATAAAATGCTAAAGAGTGTTTAGGTTTAGAATGGTTAAGTGTGTTCCTTTGGGTTTTGAGTGAATAAAATATCTCCAGCTTCAAAAAAGCAAATAAAAAGCAAACAACAACAACAAAAATGCTGAAGAAAACTGGAATTTTCTACAATCTATGTAAACACAAAGGATTGTTTCAAAGAAAAAAGAATCCTGCAGTTACAGCTCATGTAATCCACCTTGGATTCTGCCTGCTTGTCATGAACATTCAGTGTGTGCTGAGTTTGCTGCAGAAGTACAGCTCGTTGTGCTCTGTAGCTGAGAGTGCAGTAGGGCACGGAGAGGCAGGCTGCACAGGGACTGCCTATTAGCCACTGAATTACCAGAGGACAGGCAGATGTCTTCTCTTCTGAGAGGAACTGAGCAGTGCTCAGAGGGAAGGAACATCTGGCACTCCCAAGTGGAACGAAGAAGGAAAATGCAGTGAGCCGAGATCTTGTCAGTGTTGTGAAAGAGCTGGGACTTTGTTTGCAGGTTAGAGCCAAGCTCTAGAAGTGACAGGAGGTTGGGCAGTTCCCTAGAGCAGGCTGAGCAGTGGCTGAGGTGCTCTGTAAATCACTTGGAAATGATCAGATTGGAAGAAGGAATGGAAAGATAGATTTATTCTATAGTAGCCCACTGTGGACATTCATTTTCAAGCTTTTTAAATTTTATCTAGCCGTCTAACAGATCAGATTTGATTTAGAACAAATATTTCTATCCTGTGGTTCTAATAACACCTACTCTTATGTAAATCTGGATCCTGTGGATATGCTCGTCAGAAAGCGAAGCTTGCACCTAAGGACAGTTGATAATTCAGGGTTATGACTCAACTCAAAAAGAGCTAAGTATTACTTGACCTTGTCTCTCCTGGTTTTGTTTTTTGGGTTTAGACTTCCAGAGAACACTGGCTGGTGGTCCTCTGAACCTGTTGTGGGAAGGGCCAGGCCAGGGACTTGAGTCTCATGCTCACTCAGGTATGTACAAGCTCTAGAGGAGTGTACTCAAAAACAATATGTCTGCCACGTTTTTAATGTGCTTTTCTTCTGGAAGACCAAACCTAAGGATCAGAAGAGCTTATAACGCTGACTTGTGCTGTTGACTAAGATATATTCTGCATTAATGCTTTTCAAAGTAGCTGTATGTTCTTTTTTGGGTTGTTTGTCACTCTCGGATTGATTTTTAAATGTATCCTCCACTTTCAAGTTTTCAGTTGTTAGCACTGAAATATTTCACTGTGCCCTGGGGTATGGTGGCCCCGCCTTAAGTGCAGGCCACACCTTTTGCATACTCCAAACCTTGTGAGAAACTGTTTCTTTTTCTGGGCTGGGAGGATGCATAGAATCTGTATTCTTTCATATCCTTCATACCTTCTCTGAGTGCTAGGCTGATACAGTGTCAGGTGCTGACAGTGCATAAGTGTTCACTGCAAAACTTGCGGCTGCAATCAGAGGTAAGGCCGCTGTCAGACATGGAAGCATCCTGCTGCAGGCTTGCAAGGAAAGTTTTGGGGCCCTGGATAAAGGCGAGCACACAGACCAGCCTCCTGAAAAGTGTCAGCCACCTCAGAACAACTTGAAGTGCAAACAGGTCATAGTCTGCTCCCCTGAAAGAGATGCGCAAGGTAGGATGGCTAAGGAAGATTCTCATAGAAAGCTTTTTGAGATAAAGGCAGTCCCATAACTTGCATTTTGGAAAGGGACATCTGACCTAGGGCTTAGTGCAGTTCATCTCCTAACTACCAAAAGAAAATAACGATTTTTTAAAAAGGGAAAAAAAAATCAGGTGTCCTTCAGAGGCACGGCTTTAAGAACCACTTATTGCTTTTGTGAAGTACAGAGGCTTGTGGTGACACGTTTGGGGCATTCCTCCATCTCACTATCAGCATTTTGCCTTTCCTGTGGATGAATGCTGTGGATGTGAGTAGGAAGGCATTCTTATTGCTAGGCTGGGTTGTGCTGACTGGCCAGCCGTTCTGGAAGTCAGTATGACTGAAATGTGATCGTGGGGAAAGTGGAACATGACCAATAATGAAAGTACTCATGGAGAATATCATGTTAAAGCGTGCTCTGCTTGTGCCCTGTGCGACACCAGCTGTGGTGCCAGTGAAGTTCTGTGGGCTGTCCTGTGTAATGAGTTTCAGTGAGTGAGTGAGTATTCTCCCTGGGAACCACATCTCCTACCTCTCAGCAATGCTGTTACTGGGATAAATTGCAGGTGTGCAGAAAACAAAGCAGACTGAAAAATCATCTTTCAAGATTATAATTCACCCATATTTGAATTGTAAAATAATAAATAGCCTTTTTTTCATGTATAGGATGTCAAGGACAGGTGAAATACACTAAGAAAATAGAGATTCTACACCCTAAACTTAAACAGAGCTGTCGCTAGCATTAGTAAATGTCTTTTCAAGTGTATATTTTAATTGTATCTTAGCAGTCCTGGTAGCCTCACAGACAGCTGCAGGTGTGTTGGGATTCACCAGGGTTCCGTCCCATCTTCGCAGCTTTACATGTGGCCTTGAGACTGCTGGCCGTGTGTCTCCAGTGAAAGAGCTGAACAAAGAGTAGCATTAAATTTACATTTCCAGTTGCAATGCGGATGCAAAGGGAAATGAGCCAAGTGGAATTGGTAACATCATTTCAAGCGCTGGCTAACGTCCGTAAGCAGCTGTGCCTGCCCTCAGACTGCGATGGGACATTCGGAACATATTTCTTTACAAAGGTCATTGAGGAATACAACCCCCAGCATGCACTGCACGCTAAGTGTTCTAATACGGCTCTTACATCGGCCTCACATCGGGCTTTTCCCTTTCTTAATTACGCTAACGATCTCCGGCCTGAGGCACATTGAGGAATGGCCCATCTGCGTTGGAAAAACTGTACACGGAAAGCAGCCAGCTTTTAATTTTATTTTATTTTATTTTATTTTATTTTATTTTTATTAAGGCGGCGCTGCGCTCCCTCTCTGCACGCAGACGGGTGCCAGGAGCCGCCGCCGCCTTCCCGCCGCCCTCATAGCTCTCCCGGGACCGAGGCGCCGCCTCGCGGGGGCCAGGCGGCCGTGCCGGGCTGCGAGCGGAGAGGCGGCGCTGCCCGGGTTCGGACCCGGTGCAGGCCGCTCGGCCGTTTCTTCGAGCGCCGCTCTCGCGGCCGTCACCTTGGAGACGGGCGGGCGGGTCGGTGGTGCCGCCATCTTCCCTGCGGCGGCGCTGGGTGGGTGACGGGGAGAGCCCCGGCTGTGGAGGACGGTGCGGTCCGAGGAGCACGGCCACAGAATTCCATGAGGAATGGCTGGGAGTCGGTGACTGCCGGCGGCTGTTGGCCCTGCCGATCCCTTCAGCCGCTGTGGCTCAGTCAGGTGTGCGGCCGGCTCTCGCTTGTGCAGAAATGCAGTGTAGAAGCAAAGACTGGCCTTGTGGTGTAGGACTGGAAAGAGCTGTTACTTTAAATGGGGAAAAGCCTAGCCGGTAGCTGGTCGGCTTCGTCATTCACACCCACTTGGTGCGAACAGAGCCAGTGCACAGGGTGCAGCCATCATCTTGCTGCTGCTTTTGCCAGCGTCTGCAGCAGCATTCAGCCCAGGTCTGCCTGCCAGCCGGGCGTCCCTTGGCGTGTGCAAAGGCAGAGAAGGAAAAGTGCCTTGCATTTAATGCAGAAGTAAGGGATTTGTTCTTTTTTTCCTGCAAATGTATTGCATGTTGAAAAGGAAGCAGCGTGCCCGAAGCAGTTGTCGGGCTCACCTCCCTTTGCTGCACATGCAAGCTGTGTGCTGGCAGCAGTGGAGCTGCAGGCCTTTGCTCTGGCCTTGCTGGGCCAGCCAGCAGGGCTGCAGGCAGAGCGTCCCAGAGTGGTGCCAATGCATGGGCTGCTATCTGCCTTCACCTCCCCTCCAAGAGTTCGTAAGGTGTTAACTTTCAAAAGGGAGGCCCTGCTGTGTATTTCTGTCAGTGATTTGGGAGTTTTAAAGAATTCATGCATGAAAAATGACTGTAGGAGCTGTATACTCCCATGTGTGGGTAACGACTACATGGGAACACAGATCACAGCAGTTTTGCACTGAGACTGCTGCCGTTTACATGCTCTCTTTGGGAACGTTATGAAACGTTTTTAAATACTGGTGCATGTTAATGCATTGATTTCAGTCAGCCCCTTTTTGTCCCACTTGAATTTGTTCAACTTAACAGCTCACACGTCTCGTGTTTGCTCTAAGATCTGCCTAGCAAATTAGACAAATTAAAAAACGCATGCAGAAATGCACCCCTATGCACATGTATCAGGTTTGTTATTTATTAATGGACTCCACTTTCCGTACGATAGCCTACATTATTTTTTTTTAACTTTGGCTCAATGGGTAGTTTATGCCAATTACATGTAGTTTAACAGCTTTGAAATCTGTTTTTGCTTTTCTTATGCATAAAGACATGGATTCTGTTTCAGGTTTTAATTAAACTCTACACTGACTTTAAAGATTCTATTGTCCTTTCATTTAAATGGGATTTTTGTTAGATCTTTAACAAGGCCTCTGTGGGGTAATAAATCTAAGCAATTGTCCTTATTAGGAGTAGATTATTCTCAAGAGATGGAAAGTAACAGAAGTAAGTAAAACCATTTGTAGAGACTGAACTAAGGCTTTTTCTTCCTAAACATTAAACAGACTTGCAAATGACTTGCTTGGGTGCTCAAATTAAATTAAATTATATTTTGTTTATTTTTCACATTTCTAGTGGAGGCTATTTGCGTTTACTTAAACTCGGAGTTTCGTTGAGCAGAATTCACTCCAGGGTATGGATCCGTACCTTCAGTAAACAAGCCGTGCATGAAATTCAGTACGTGCTGCAATTTCTTTTGTTAGCAATTGTTGCCACACTTTTATATTATGGGACACGCAGACCTAGTGAGTATATTCTTGCTCCCTCATGTGTTCCACAGTAGGTGAGTCTTGGCTGGAGAATTTGCCTGTCATTTGCCGCGCACCCCAGCCAAGCAGAATTGCAGAGCACTTAGCAGCATGCAGTTTGTCCAAGGGCCTGCTCAGGTGCTCATCTAAAACTGCAAGTTGTTAGTCAGGGAAAACTTGCCACTAAAGCACCCTTAGCCTTCAGTTTACCTGTTGTCAGAAGGTGAAAGGGCTCTAGTGGTTCTTTTTGTTTGAGATGTTTGCTTCATTCGAGGGTATTCTCCACTTTGTAGGTGTCCAGACCTTGTTTTATTCCTGACTTTAATCATAGGTTGGCTGCTGCTGCGGCCTGGCTTCCATCACATACAATCATATCCTGAATTTTAGCCATACATTTAATTCCTAGCTTTGCTAAACACATCATAGTGCAAATCTTTTCAAGCATCCACTTATTTAAAAGTTCCATTTTCGTGGTGCTAGGTTGGGGATGCTCATTTGTGGGACTCTAATTTACCCAAAATCAACTGGTGAAGGCAGAGATCTTGTGCAAGGACATGCAGTGAGACATGTGACATGAGAGGCTGAGTTGTTTTCGCTGGCTTCAGTTCCCGAGCTGCTTGAGCTGCTGCCCTCTGCAGAGCATGCTGCAGGAAGCTGGACTCCAGGGACACGGCTGCACGTGACGCGACCCACGTCCGCCTGCACCGGGAAGGAGCCCACAGCCCTGCTCAGGAGCAGATGAAGACAAACCTGTCTTGGTTGCTGCAGCCACCAGGTATTTAATGTCCTGAAGCTCTTCTGTCCGTGGGCTGTTCTGTCCCTGTCCTGCACGCTAGCACCTGGTAGACCCAAGTGCTGTGAGGCTCTGATCTGCTTCTGTTCCCTACCTGGTACATGGCCATGTTTCTCCATTCTGACTTCTCAACCCTTCTTGTCTCTGCGTGACACTGTAGTGATACTTTGGGGCAAGAACATAGTCTATATGTATAATTTCTAATTAGGTATTTTTTTCAATTTCCTGGGCAAAACAGCAAGTTTTGTTCCGTCTTCGTCTCTTCTTTTTTCTGTAACTCAAGTGGCAAAGTTTGGAATGGTAAATCATGAGGGAGGTGGGAAATTTGCTGCAAGTGAAATCTGTGGCTCTCAAGCCTCATGGCTTCTCTGTGCTCTGATAGGAATTTAGAAAAACAGAAGGTACTGACAGCAAATACATCACCTGGTTGCTGTTCTGCTTTTGAGATAGAGCTGGAGAAAGAAAGAGGGCAAAGAGGAAGCTCATAGCTGAGCTTATGGGCTTGGATTGCCTGTATTCCTTCCTCCTAGTGCAGCACGGTGAGAGCGTGAGTGGCAGAGAGTCAGAGGCTGAGTCCTGATGCTGATTTAACTTTTAATGTGACACAGTGCCTAGGCCTGTGAACCAGCTGTGAGTGCTCAGGGGCAGACTCGGGGGAAATTAAGAGTCTCCGTCCTGTATTGTGTGGCATTAGATCTCCTGTTTTAGCCAAGGCATCTTTGAGATGAAGTAATACTATATCTCAGCCAAAATCTATGGGGTGTAGCTACGGCATCTCACCCGTATGTGGGATTTCCCCTCTGTTTCCTTCAACAGCAGCAGGGCCAGGAGCTAGCTCAGCTCTGGAGAGTGAGGCTGAGAGGGCTCAGCTCTGCACCTAGGAAGTTTGTTGCTTCTGTTCCTCCATCCCCCAACCCCTGTTTCTGGGGACATGAGCTGTTAGCAGGAGCTGGGACTCTGTGCCTGCAATATGAAGGCAATGATTGCTTGCTGACGTGCACTATCTGACAGTTGAAAGGACCTCTGCTTGCCTGGCACTCTAAAGCTTTCCAGTGCTGGCTATGCGCTGCAGTGCCAAATGCATCTTGTAGATGCTGTTTGCATATTGCCCGCCCAGAGAAGCAGCCACGTTCTGTCCTGTTTGCAGCCACCTCCCTTGAGGGCAGCAGGCTGTGTGGGTCTGGAGCACCTGTGCAGCACAGGTGTGAAAAGCTGCCCTGCTCCTGCCCTGAGGCACAAAGCTGCCTTCATTCTGCCAGGTAGAGCGGAAAAGCTGGGGTCCGGCTGTGGGACACATCCCTGAGCATCTGTGTGATGCAGGTGATGTGTATTAAGAATGCCAGTTTGCTTCTCAACATGAGCAGATTGAGACTTAGGTGGCAAAGTAATGGGAATGCTAAATGATTACTGCTAACCCTTACTAAGATGACAGCAAATCTCCTCTATATTAATGTTCCGCTTTTGAGACTAGGTTGAATCTTTCTTTATTAAAGAAGGTGGAAAGCCTAGATGTAACTCTTTAATCCTCAACTGGAAAATACAATTCTGAAATCTATTATCTTAGGAATGCAATAATCAGAGTAATAACCGATATTAAATCTACTGTGAATATTATTTAAAGTACTTCCCAAATGGAAACAAAAGTTGAGAGGACAGCGTCACGTTCACTTGGACACCTGCTTTCTCTGTGCAGTGGCACACAATAGGAAGAGACTGATGCCTATTTTCTGCCTTATGTGATTGTTTCAGGATCTACCAAAGGCTGGAGATCATTATGATATTCATAAACACATCCATTTCCTCTTTATTCCTAGAAAAGACTGTTGGAATTACACTCTACAAACGCAGTCCTGAGCATGAGGACCCGTGGTGGTTACCCATGTGGAGTGTCCCACCTCTTTGGAAATCTGTGGCATTAAAGAGAATGTAGTCAACCCCTTCTCCTGGCCTACCTGCACCTGACATCATGTACATGTTGTTTCTCACAGCATAACAGGATTCCTGATTTTCCCTAATGATGTTCTTCCTCCTCTCCATGTTTTTCATCTGTCTTTGCCCATTTGTATAATGCATCTGCCTGCTCTGTTGTTTTCATCTTCTCCTAATTTAGTACCCTGGTGAATTTCTCACTCTCTGCAAACCGTTAATAAGAGGCTCTGTGGCTCTGCTTGCGAAGGAAAATGCTGTGTTCCCAAGATAGCTTAGAGACTGGTGTTTATCTGTGCACACTGTTTAGGAACTTTAGCTTTGTTTAGGTATTAAACAGGTGAAAAATGATCTCTGGATTGTAACCTGTTTGCCTCTCTAGTTTGAGAATGCAAGGAACACAGAAATTCAGAAGTTGCAGGATGTGAGAGGGCCTGTACAGCCTGAGGGAAGGGGCAGTTTGCCATGTAAGCAGAATGAAAAAAACGGATGAATAAAAAGCTACAAAGCCTGTCAGGTCCCAGCCTGTGGGCCCACGAGGGCAGCCCTCTCCTCCTTCCCACCCCCTTTTCTGTGCAGCCTGCTTCAACCCGCTGCCATGCTTGGTGGCTGAAGAGCTGGCAGAAATGGGTGTGTGCCTGAAAGACCCTCATGCTGTGCAAGGCCGCGCTGGCTGCCCGCGTGTATGGCGAGGGGAATTCTGCTTGCTGCTGCCATTTTTGTGCTGCTCTTGCAAGAAGCCAGGGTTCGTGTAATTGCTTCAATCCAGCCAAAATTCCTGTGGCTTGCGCAGCCCAAAGGAGGCGCAGCGTGCTGTGGTGGGTGGTGGCCAGGTCCAGCCCCATCAGGCTGCCCGAGGGCCACAGGGACATGGCGGAGGCAGTTGTTGGGGTGACAAGGGGAGGGTGGGCTGACGCAGACTGAGGGTCTCAGCACAGTGCTGATGGGAATGTGACTCCTGGTGCATTAGGGCCTGCTATTTTAGGGCGGGGATGACACTGCTGCAAGTGCTGTGTGCGTTAGGCAATGCCCAAGGTCTGTCTGTGCCCACTTATTAAAGCCGTGTTGGACCAACAAAGTTGTCCCTTTCGTTTGTGCTCCCGGCTAGAAGCTTTCACTGGATAAAGTAATCACTCTCCTTTCTGTGCTAGGGCAGCCAGAATCGCCCTGTAGCTGCACCTCTGACTGGGTAAGGGCCGCTCTTGGCCTCAGCAGATTTCTGGAAGCACCCTGCAGGCCGTATCTCCTGGCATAGATGTCTTGTGCCCTCGAGCCTTCTTGAGCAGCAGTGCAGGAGGCAGCCTGGTGCTGCCAGGACAGTGGATTTAACTCTCTGTTTTCTAAATTCAGTGTCCATGTGACACCGAGGGAAATAAACCCCTGGCCCCTCTGTACAGCCCCATTTACCTCCTGCTGCTGCTGTTAGTAATGCTGCATGCAGTTCCTCCGTGCAGGCTGGGAATCAGAGAGCAGGTGGCAGCAGGCAGTGTTTGAGTCCGGACAACAGCTGACAGCGCTGCCGGAACTCGCGGTCAGGTAACTCAGAGGTAACTGTCAGCCTCAGTCAGCAGCAGCGTTGTAAACTGAAGCAAACAGTGTAGCCCTTGCTTTTTCTAGAGGGGGTGGTGCAAAAGGAAATTGAAGTAAAAATTAATTTTGAAGTGAGTCAAGGCTTTTTGCAAGCTGCTTTCAAATCTCTGATAATAACAGAACCTATTTAAAATAATGGAAAGCTGCCATCTGCTGGTAAAAAAAGTAATGCACATAATGAAGAAGCAGACTTCAGAAATGATAAACAATTCTTTTGTATTTGACGTGCCACAGCAAATATATATGTGATGTGGGAGCTGCATATATTTATTTTACTGTTTTCATCTCCATTTGCATTTTCATATAGAATATGCTAAACAGATGCATATAACATAACTAACTTTAACGACAAGAGCAGAAAACCAAAGACAATAAGAATAAAGAATGAGGACTAATAAAAGCAGATGAGCGATCAGGGTGGTGACAGCCTCCAAATGTGTCCTATTTACATTGCTAATAAAGAATCGCATGTACTTCCTTCTTTGATCCCCCCAGCAGACCCTCCTGTATGACCAGAATTGTAGCACTGGGAAACATTTCCCAGCTTCTTCAGTGTGATCTCTTTGTGTGTGGTTTCTTAGTTAAGCTTGTAAATAGGAAGCAGGGAAGCGGGTCTTTAATTGTTTCTGATTTAAGTAGGTCACCTTCACCAATACCCAGATCTCCCATGTTATAAGCTAGGCTGACTATTGAATGAATGTAGGGAGCAGAGAAAATAATTCAGCAGAGGACCACTCCCACATTATACGGCCACTTACACAACTGGGCTCCATAAATCCCAGGTATGAGTGCACAGCAGGGGAGAGACCATCAGATTTCATGTTTGCATAGTGCCTACCAGGTAGCTGTGCTGAGCGCCCCTGGTCCCCGAGGTGCTACTGCACTATAAATAGCAGTATTAGCGTGAATTACCTCCTGTGCAAACACCAGGCCGCTTGGCTTTGTCATGCATGCAGTTTTCTTTTACGGTTTTGGTTACTATAAACATAACCAGTTGTTTCAGCAAACCGATTTTGTCATAGGAAATGCTTAAAATGGGCAAACTGAAAAATAGGTCAGCTCTTCCTTTGAAATCAGAGAGCAGTGTGCATTTATAACATTTCCCAGGTTTATTTCCTTGGAGCAGGTTTGGCAGGTATGAGAGGAAGTCAGAGATTTATTTTTGGTGCTATGTACCAGATGTCATACCTGCTTTTCTGAGACAGCGGCTTTTATCTCCAGCAGTACCTGCTTTAGTAGTGATGAAAGAAGTGACTCGAATCCCATTTAGAGCATGTAGTGTGCGCTGTTTGTATGCTGCTGAAGGGAAGGAGAGGCTTCTTTGGGAAGCTCCAGGCAGAGTCTATGCATCATCATAAAGCGAACGTTTGCATCCCTCCTGGCAGCGTTTTTGCCTCTATGAAATGAGGAATTAGTGCACACAAGTCCAGGGCTTGCAATCCTAGCACGGGCTGAAGGTCTACAAGGAAGCCTGGTTTGAAGTGTTGTTGTATTTATGGGAACTCCATTCGTGGCTTGTTTTGTAACATCCAGATTGTTCTTTGAAAAGGACTGGTTTCAGGGGATCTGCGATGCTGCGTGTGCTTCATTCACGCTGATCTTCATTAACTCCAGTGCTGCTCAGCATCATTCCTGATGGGGCCCTGCTTGGTGGCAGAGGGAGGCTTAGAATATAGGGCTCAGGAAAAGCACTGTGACTTTTTTGACTTTCAGTCTGTGGAGGATCTAGCCTCTGGTACATGATCACAGGGGCCCTGTTTACTGAAACGCTCCAATAGAAACACAACATGATCAAAGGGAAACAGAGCCAGGGGAGCAGCGGTGCCCATGGATACCTGTTAGCAGGCAGGAGCTGAAGCTCACAGCTGCCATCAAAGACCCTACTGTCCTCTGCTCTGCTCTGCCGTGCTTCCATCTCCCTGCTGATGGGATGCTGCCTTCCAGCTGAAGCATGACTGACAGCTGAAATAACAGTCCCAGTTTGTTCCAGGTATGTCAGTGACCTGCATGACCTGTAGGAAAGATAAGGTAAAGGCAATCAAAGCATCACACTCCCATAGCCTCTAAGGACTGTAAAATGGAAACCTGGGAAACAAGCTAGTACATATGTGAAGGAAAGAAATGAGGGTGTAAGTTCACCCTTCCCTGCTAATATGCTAAATCAGGAGTTCAGTGAGACTGGGCTTCAACCCAGTAATAGATAGGAGGTGAGTAAGAAATGATCAAGAAGATAAGGCTGATATTTACTTTGTTTGATGCTAGAATCATGTTCAAAAAGTCCCTCAAACCATAGAAGGCTGTGGCTGGCAGGGCTGAAAAGGTGGGTTATAGCAAAAGGGAGTTATTGTCATTACATAAATTGAAGCAGTTCAGGTCTGTTGAACCGTTTAATGCCATATCCCATTTGTCTTTTATGAGCTTGCTTTGCTATGAGATTCAGGAGATTGTGCTGACAGCACAATTGGCTGGTTTTGTTCTGTGTTTCTAGAGGATTAAGCTGTGTCATGCCTCTGCCATGTTTGAAGTTTGGCAAAGGGTTTACCATTCTTTTGGCCAATGTTTGATTCTACTTCTTTTTCACACTACCCCTCATGTACCTCCTCTTGAAATGGAGTGCACGGGCTAAGTAACAGTAAAGCTACCAGTGGTTTACCTAGAAGCAGGAATGCCATTATTAGCTTGGTCCTAGCAAAGTGTAGCTCTCAAGGTGAAATGAGATCCTGATTTTTGTGAGAATTATTATGTAGTGGACTCAGAAGGGATACGCAGCAGTTTACTGCTGTTCAGAAAGCAATAAGACGTTCACTTTACAAGTAAGAAGTATGAAACATGCATTATTTCGCTCGCACAGAGAAGGAGGAGTGCGAAGAGAGATGTGTAATGGTTACACAGTTGTCAGTTGTTGCGAATGTAGTGACATTTGGAGACCTGTGTTATTCATTTGAAATAAACAATGGAATAGGACCCATATGCTACATGCTTGTCAAAGCCAGGCATAGCGATCAACTAACGCGCTTATCGGCCAGGCAGTGTACATGGGGATATTCTCCTTTCACACTGTCTGCTGACTGGAATTGGACCCACGAGGAAGCCAGGTGATTAATCTGCAGGGGTTTATTTTTTCTGAACTGTTAATGTCCTCTGTTTCAGAGCAACAGCCCATGGCTCATTAAGCAGAGAGGACTTGAATGCAAGTGTGAAGGGCAGCGCTGAAAGATTCTCTACACATCTCATTGGAGCTGAGAGATTAGAAAGATTGTGTTGGAAAAAGTTTGTCCTATGCTGGAGCTGAGCTAGTGCATTCTGAGAAGCAGCAGTACCGTTAGAAATACTTACACATTGCAGTCAATAGGAATAAAATCTAAAGCCACAAGGCTCTTGCAGGGTGGTAGCAGACACTTGGTACTGGCCCAGAAGTGCACAGCTGCTGTGTAGCTGACCTGCTGGGATGAGCACGCTCTTATTAAGTCTGTTGCTCCATTTCTTTGGTGATTACATCTCTCTCTCACTGTGTTCCGTCTGCCTGTACTGCTTGTGTGCTCTGCTGTCAGATGCTGAGAAAGCAAATGGGGTTGCTGAGGCTAACTGCCTCAACAGAAATGCAACAGAGGAAGGATGCTTACTCTGAAAGATGTTGAAATATTAGATTAATCTTGGGATCTGGATGTTATTAGGCCTCATTTTAGTCTGTTGTACCTGTATTGAAGACTAGTTTGTCTGCAAGTGGAATATTTGAAAACATGTTGATTTAGGAAAAATAGCCTTCAGGCAATGTGATATTATATAAGCATTATTTTATTAGCCCCGGTAACCTGGAGAAAAAGGGAAGCATCTCAAGGCAGCTTTTACAGATAGGGAAAATCAAGGCTTTGATGTAGAGATTCAGGCCTATGTAGCCCTGTGTCTGCTGGTGCTTGGCCCTGCTCGCTTTCACATGAGTCTCTTCCTCCCCTCAATTCCCAGTCACAGAGTAGCCATGTCCTGCACAGCTCTTGGCAACGCTGATTTCATCCTGTGAGGGAGTCTGTGTCGAGAGGGCAGCCATGAAGATAGGCTGTTGTAGGAGAAGGTGAGGATGATGAACTAAGGGCTGTCTTGCATCAGGCCGAGAGGCTCTCTTAAGTGTAATTGTAGTGTTAATTTTCCCATGATCAGAACTTCCACTGGTCTGCAGAGATAAAGTGGCAGCGAGGATGTGTGTGGGAAGGGAAAGTAAGCAGGCTGCAAGGCTTTCTGGGCTTCGCTCTCCACTGAACCTCTTCTGGCTTCTTTATTTTTCTCTCCCGTTATTCTTTAAAGTTCTATAAGCAATTAGAGGAAACTTAGCAGTAATACTGCCTGTGGAGACCAGGAAAGCAAGAATACATTCTACATCATCACTTCCCTTTGTTTGTCTTTTTTATCTTTGATCAGCTGCAGATGAAATACCCAGCTAACTGCTCACACACTCAGGGCTGCCACTCACGCTGATGGAGCTCCCTGGCACAGGACGATGCTCTGCAGCAGTCTGGCAGTCTCCATTTCTTATTCCAGTGCTCTGACAGGTCACTCAAGGAGACTAAGAACCTCTATTCTGGAGTGGAAGAGAAAGTGCAATTTCAATTTTGTTTTGATTTGAAATTTTCCATCTACCTATCAAGACCAAATCCTTGAACTATTTACTTAGAATAACTGAAATACCCCTATCTGAAATAGTGGATATGCAAGATTTAGCCATTAAAGAGTTGGGGTAAAATTAAAATCCCTTTCAATAATAACTGAAGTCGGAGAAAATCTTTCAAGAAAATTAAACACTTGATCAAAAAGAGAGAGGGGTTATTGTTGAGAGCATAAAGATTAAACAGGAGAGTTGTCTCAGAGAATAACCATCAATGATAAGTAGCAGGCAGTTAATAATATCCCCTCAGGGATCTTCTTTTACTCATGTAGGTTTTTGGACAAATACAATATTACATTTTTTATAGCTAAAGCACAAGAGAGCTTTGTGCCATTTCAGGGTAGCAATAAAACTTCAGTGGAATAAGGACAACTGGAGAGGTGGGCAAGGGGGTAACCCAGGCGCTGAAGCAGTGGGGAAGCAGTGATCTGCCTCTCAACCCCCAGCCTCTGAGACCCATTCTCAGTCCTCCCTTCCATGCCCCTTTTTCATACGGGCGGTGCTGTATCAATGCTGAGATGTCATATGGCATTGCCCCTTGTTACACAGCAGCTGAAAATGAATGGCAGACCAAGTCGACTAAGGGTGTGATTCCATGCTGTAGTTAAGAGCTTGTTTAGAGCTCGAACATGCAAATGGTTGGAGTGGTAGAATTAAAGGGATGGGAATCCGCAACCAGGGGAAGGCATGTAGGGTAGAAGGGCTGGGGGCAGGAAGGTTTGGAGGACTCCTCAAGCCAGCTCTGCAGCTGGAGAAACTGTAACATGAAGCAGCTCCCTTGATCTCTAATTTTTCTTCTCTTGCTCTCTCCTCCTATGTAATTACAATAATAAATCTTGTTGTTCCTTAACCATCTTGTGCCCATTGCAAACATTTAAGAATTAATGCAGTTTTTGCATGTGATGCACATGTTCTGCATGTCCCCTTGTGTCCCTTCACTTATTCATTTATCGTGTACACACAAAATTCCCATAAAATATTAATCTGAAATACAAATCTCTCTTTGCACTCTGGGAACATTTGCATATAGTAATGTTAACGAGATTATTAATTCTGCATGCACAGTCTGTGGGCTGCACACAGGGCCAAATTTCTCTCAGCGTCTGTACTGAAATCAGTGTCAATTCCAGAAATATTATTTTAATATTAAAAAGTTAGTGGGAAAGGAGAGTTTTCTAGAACTGGGACATTTCCTTCAAACTCAAAGAAGAGAATTTGATTCTTGGCTTTCGGATTTTCCTTCCAAGTATTTCTTTATGGAAGGCATTGTATACTGCTTGTATTTCTGTCTGATGACTCTTTATAGATTAGTACAGCCTGGAGAGAAAGATTTTTTTAACAGTGCTGTAATCCATGAGGAATCGGAACATTTCTTTTGCTATTCCTCCTTTTTGGGACCATCGGGAGTAGCTACCCTTCTGCAAGGCTGCTAGGGGCCAGGCTGCCTCTGCACCTCTCTGCTCATCCCTGCCTTCTGCCAGGTGGGGTCTCTGGAGCAGGGATTTGGCTCTTTAGGACAGAAAGTCATACCGGTCCTGTCAGAAAGGTCTGTTCTGTGGGCTGCACACAAATCCCACCATTCAGAGCTATCAGGGCACGTTGCACCCCTTTCCCAGCTTCACTTCTGCAAGCTAGCTATTTCTCCTCTTTGGTGGACTGGGAATGGCCATGTTTACCCACAGTGAAACCTGAGTCACTGCAGCTTTTCCAAAGGCTTCTAGGAAAGTCCCAGAGTGCTCCCTGCTGCAGGGGACAGTGGGGTAAGGCCTGTACAGTGTGGGGCCCTGCGGCCGGGCACTATGGGGCTTGTGTTGGGCACTGCAACCCGGGAGCTGGGCCTTCTGGCAGGGAGCACACAGAGGTACCCAGCTTGCTGCTTTGGGGTGACACAACATGCTGCATGTGCTGCTGTGCAATCAGAGCCCTTCTGGTTTCCGGAAACAATGTATTTTCATTTTGATTCAATTTCTCTGATGGAACTCAAACGTGGATGTCTGCAGTAGGAGAAGTCAGTGCTTTAGTATCCACAGGAACAACACCTCCACCCTCAGCAATGAGTGCTAACTACGAAGCACTCATTTGGCTGTATAGTTTTTTAAAGTATTATCAATGAGGCATGTGAGAACATTTTCCCAGCTGGAGCTGAGCACTTCCACGTGCTCACTGAACTGGGGACCACGTCATTAATGCGATGCTTAAGGACTGACTGGAGATCCAGAAGAAATGGTCCTGACTTAAGCAAGCCATCACATTTCTCTTAATCATTACTACTCCATCATCTTTCTTTTTTCTTTCACTTCCTTCTTATTCATGCTTAAATGAGAAACATCTGTTTCCATTTTTCACATTGTTCTGTTATGTGAGTAACAATATTAAACATGTTTTTTTCTGCACTTTGAGAGAATAAATTAATGCTAAGTTTTGTGCTTTTAGAACACTAAAGCAAAACATCTGTTTCAGCTGCAGGTCATTATGATGAAAAATCCTACTCTGTGTGTAGTGCAAAACTGCCAAAAAATGTATCAACCTAAGCACATTTCCTCACCTGTCCTTTTACTGTAGCAATTGAAGATGGCCAGAGGACAGTAACACTTGTCTTTGGGGATGGAGCAGTTGCACGTGCTCGCTGCTGTGACCCACGGCAATCCTCGAGATGATGGATCCTGCTCTGATGTGGTGGTGCCCCGAGGTTGCCCCATAGCATCGGGCTGAGTGTCTCCATGAGACTGTTTCAGCCAGGCTGGTGCTGTGCAGGGCTGCCTGATACCCTGTGAGCAATACCCTTCAGTTGAAAACAGCCCCCTCAAGTCATCTGAGGTTTGAAGGTTGTTTGTGGGGCATGTGGCTTGAAGAAAGTTCAATAGGCAAATCTACTGCCTAGGTGAACTGAGATGTCTTGTTGTGGCAGAGCCCAAAAGCAGATGTCTGTGTTCCTTTGTTGATAATGATCTCCTTTGTGAAGCACTTTGAGGTCTACAGATGAAAAGGCAACAAGTACCTTAGAGCTTGGCTATTAATAAATAAAACAATGACTATTAGAAAAAACCAGTGCAGTCACTGAATTATGTAGGGAGAGCCTGGCTTTTTGGGCAGGTCCTGGCAGGTAAGTAATCATGTACTCCTACAGGAGCCTGGGTCCACCCTCGTTTCCCTCTGTCTTTAATTACAAGGTTCAGATCCTTCCTAAGTATAAAGGAGGTGCTCAGCATCTGGCAGGAATGATCTTCAATGCTGCACAGGGATTTTCCAGCATTTTAAAAGGAAATTTTTTTTTTTGTTCTTGCAATCTCCTAAAGCAGCCCTGTGCTCACACCTCCATGGTGCAAACGGAGGTGATGGCTTGGGGTCTCTAGCAGTCCTGTGTGCTTTTTGTAAAGTGTTCTGGCTCCTGTTTCATTTAAACATGGAGTTTTTGAGACAAGAGCCCGTGTGTACCATGCTGCACTGGGTCTATTTACCTGCAGCCTTCCCCACCCCCAGCGTACGAGCGTGATTTCCTTTCTGCACTGCTCTGTCACCGCTTGGCAACTTTCCCAAGACAATCCGTACCAGAAAGGAGAATATGAGTGCAGAGACGGGAGCAATGCTGATGGAATAGCTTCATTTAAATACCATGAAATGTTGAGATATGAGACATAACTGAAAGCAAATCACAGCCCCTAATTTCTACCATCAGTTCTTTGGTTTGCCTTCACTACCAGCAGCACCTAATAGCCCCTAACTGTCCTCCATCTTGTTCAAGAAACTGCCTGTGGCAGAATGCACAAGCAGCTTGGCAAGCAGTTTGAGAGGCAGCCATTCTATTTATTTATTTATTTTCTCCTAATTCCTCGTGATTCTCATAAGCATTTCCCCACTGATGTGCCTGTGGCATCATTAGGTGTTTAATGAGAGTGACGCCTGATTGTTACTGTTTTTATAGCTCATTTTGCGTTGGCAGCTCTTTGGTTTTGGCAGCTTATGACAGGTGTGCAGACTTCTTGCTACACCCAGCTTTAGGATTTGTGGAAATCTTTACCACTGAGGTATTGTCATAAAATCTGCCATAATGGATTGTCAACATGTATTATTTTTGAGTGCGATGTGTGTCCAACAGCACAGAAGTTTAATTGCCAAATAATTATTTGAGCGTGTTTCTTTTTTAGTTTAACTGAAACATTGGCGGTCCGCTAACAGCCACAATCAGGCAGAAGTGCAGTTCTGCTCTGGACAATCCTGTTGGGCATCGTTTAGCTGCTCTGAGACCAATTTCACTCCATGGGTTGTGGGTCACTGTCTCATTTCTCTTCATCCTTGCATCCAAAATCTTGACCATTTTCTGTTGTGCTCAGAGAGAAAATGCCAGCATTGTATCTGCAGGACACAAGGCTGCTACAATTGTAAGCCTCGGACAGATGCGTGCAGTGTCATTTTACTGCCTGAGTTTAGTCTGCACGATGGCTGTGTTTCATTCCTTTCTTTACTGATTAAATTAAATGGATGTAATTTTTGTGTGTAGCCAATAGCATAATTCATGGGAATACACTGTCTTCATCTACAGTGTCCCATGGAAGATCAGCACTGAGCAGTGCCTTTATTTAACAGCTGTCTATGCAAGGAAAATACTGGTATTTTTTAGAGTAACTAATATCTACGGAGCTGTCATTTTTGTATTATTATCCAAGCGATTTTATCTGGGTTAGGATGCCAGTGCTTCCTTGCAAAGCGTGCACCCTGTGTGACACAGAAAGGGAGCGAGCAGCACCTCGCTGCAGCCCCACGCCTCCTGCTGACCCACAGCAGTGCTGCCCAGCCCAGCCTGAGGCTGCCCACAGTGCAGGCCTGCAGTTCTGTGCCGCTGCTCCCAGCGCTGCACAGCCCCAGGAGCGAGCAATGCTGTCTGCTTGTCCTTGTATACACAGCTACTGTTTCAAATATTCTTATCCTGGCTTCCAACATCTCTACTTTTATGTCCTTGTTTACATTTAATAGCAGTTACAGTGGTTAACTGGCTTTATTTTGGAAACCTTGACATTTCTCTTGCCAGTACTGAAGCTGTGAAGATCTGAAACAAAGACGTGCCTTTTTACTCTGTTCCTTCTGATAGGTTTTGTCATTTGGCAACTGTTGTTCTGTTAGACTTAGCAGAATTTGGACAGGATTCTGATCTCCTACAAAGTGACATGCATTTATTAGAATGCAGGAGCAGGTTTGGGGCCTTTTTTCTGATACACCATGCTGGGTGCCGTGCATGAGAAATTAGAGTCTGTCTGTTGTTATGTGACCCAGCAGCTGCGGGAACTTCTAGGGCTTCTAAATAGTGAAATGAGAATCAAAATAGTATTCCCTTAAGGGAGAAAAGAAAGGGATCCAGGCTACCCTTCTGCAGATCTCCTGGGCTCCAGAAGAGGATTAACCTTGGGCCAAGCCAGCCCTCATACACTTGTAGTTCCACTGAGGTAAAACGAAAAAAGTGAGGAGAAATTTGGAATTATTTCTGCAGGCTCTTTCAAGATGTTCTTACTTTCATAGTTTCTCCTGAAACCCATCCAAGTGCTTAAAAAAAAAAAAAGAAGAAGAAGAAGAAGAAGAAGAAGAAAGAAACAATTGTAATTTCTAAACTAAATGAAACACGGGACTTGGGATTTGCTCACTCACTGTGTCGAGGGTGTACTTTTGACACTTGTGTGAAAGAAAGAGAATCCCATGGTTTGGATGGCACTGCAGTTGACATTGAAGCGTACTTCATTTTGTGTTTGGTTGTTTTTCCTTTCTGGTGCACAGGTAATTGCTGACAATTGCTGACACTGCCAAATAAGCAGTGGGGAACTCCCCAAGCCATTTAATTTTCCTGCTCCTGCCGGGAAATGGGATTTGTTCCATCAGCCACCCTGCAAGCGCAGTGTCCTCACCCGACTCAGAGCAGGAGGACTGCCAAGTGCTGGGGGGGCCAGCGAGCCCTGTCCTCCTGCCCAGCAGAACTGCTCCTTTGCTACCCTTAGGGTTTTATTACCTGGCCATTGTCTGCCCTCTGGGCTCCCTGGGAGAGTCCCAGCTGGGACACTGATCCTCAGAAACCTACTCTGTTCCCTCTAATGCCCATGTATGTTTGGATCGCCTTCACTGCTCAGTGCCTGTCCTCAGGGCACCCCTATACCTGTCCAAGAGAACCATATGGCCTGGCGCTGGGCTTTAGCTCTGCCCGTACACGTGCCCTACCTGCCCAGCCCTGCCCAGCACCATCTGGCCATGTGGTGACAAGTCGTCTGTGCCTCCAGCCCAGTTCCTCCACATGGCCCCATGCTGCCATCTTCAAGCTCTCCGGTCACTTCACAGGCTCCTCCGTGTTTGGGAGGCTGCAGCTCCAAGCTGAGGTCTTCTTGATTCTGTTAACCCGAAGAAGCAGAAGCACTCCTTCCCAGCACTAGAATCTGTTTCTAAAAGGTAGGGCCTGAGTGTGCCACCCCAAATGGCCTGAGAGACCTGAGAGATGTGCTGGCTGTCCTAGGGAAGGTGAGGCATAGATGGGGACATGGCCTCAATCTGTACTTTGTGCTGCTGTTTTTATTCCTCCTCAGCCACAGTCAGTATGCTCATGTGGCATGTCCTCAAACATATCATATGCCACCTGCATACAAAAACCAAACTAGCAGGCAAGCCAAGTGTGTCCAGTGAGCATTTGAGAAGGAACCCTGGCTCCCCCAGCCAGTCAGCATTTCCCCATCTGAAGCTGCCTGGAAGTTCGTGCCTCTTCTCTTCCCCTTCCCCACACCTGTGTTTGCCTTTGGCATCAGTGTTGGGCTGAGGAGTAGAGCTGGGAGATACACAGTGTTTCTGCAGCTGCTTGCTGTGAAGCAACCCTGCTGCTGTCCCAGCAGGCTCTCAGGCCACTGCTTATCTTCCTCAGCCCAGGAGTTCAATTGGGTCAGCTCCTGCTGGCCAGGGTCTAGCAATGAAATGAGCGCTCATTGAGTCCTTATTTCTTTATAAAGGATGGAATAAAGAGTACTGATGAAAGTGATTGTATAAAATTCATGCTTAGTGAGTACTCTTTGTCTTAAATTAATCCTAATAAGACAGTTTTTCCCAGCATGTGCAATTTTAACAGTCACTGTGAGAAGCTGTTCTCCCTAATACGCTATCACAAATGTGATGGCACCATCCTCCTTTGTGTAATTGGTAAAATGTTACAAAAACGTGGTTATTGCTTCTTCATAAATGGCATACTTTTAGAAGTATTCAGTCTTACACTGATTTGGCTCAGTTGCTTGCTGATTAAGATGCCTTCATGAAATTTTAAACCACTGTTACCTCACTGGCTCTTATAAAAGTTCAAAATCAGGATTTTCTTTTGAGCAGAGTAAATAAAAACATTTCTCCTGTTTTAAAGCAGAATGTGAACATTGTAACTCAAAGCTGAAGGTATGTTTGAGTGACCATTCATACGTAACTTCTTATGGAAGAATTTTAATATGCTTGGAATGGGATTTGAGAGAGACATAGATATAATGATAGATTGCAGAGATTGTGTACATATACAGCTGCATTTGTTGGAATTCCCAAAGCGGAACTACTCTGCTAACAGTTCCACTCTTACAGATAGCCCATTTTTACTCTGTCAGTTGCCTATATGGTCTAACTAAAAATACCCTTTCCAATGCCTCACCTGAGCCCATTTCCACACACTGACCTATGAACACATTGTTGGGAACCAGAGCCAAGTGATGTGAAACTGGGACATGCTGTAAAATGAGCATAACTGTTCCTCTGCATTTCTTCATTCTTTCTTTTGCTGAGAAACTTCTGCTCAGTTTGCATTCCAAAATACTGAAATAACTATTTTACAATTACTTTAAATACGTAGATTTCTATTACTAGGAAAATTAGTGCTGGAATTCTCCTTCTTTAAGCCCTGTTGAAAGCTCATTAAAGTCTTTGCACTGAGCTTATAATAAGACATTTCATGTTCCTATGAGCTTCCTACTAAAAGTAGCATTATATCACAAGTTCGGTCTGTAAATCCCAAACCTAAGATAATATTTCTCGGATGGGATGATGGCAAGGGAACTGCTGAACAAATAACTCATCTGAGAACACAGGCAGGACGTGATCTAGAAATTCTGGATGAACAAGAGAGAAGCAAAGGTTTAAATGTAACTTTGATCATTACATTGAAGATGCTTTCTGGCAGATGAAATGCAAAGATGTGGCCAAGCTGGGAAATGGGGTGGTGCTTCTCTTTTGTTTGCATAAAGAGGCAGGGAGGCTGGGAAGAAAAAAGTTGCTGGGTAATGAATCTTGCATTGTAAGAACCCTACGTTTTAACTTGCTCTTTTCATTTTTGACATTAATTTTATTCTACTAGAGGAAACTTTATGTTCCAATGACCAAGCTGAGATATGAGATACACAAACCAACCACGCCATACGCTGATTCTGTGCAACCACAGAATTTGATAAATAATTTTTCAGAATTGGGTGATAACTCTTAGCCTGACAAGAACTATCACAGTTTTATATATTTTTTCCTCCTTTTCAGGATTCAATTACAAAGATGTCTGTTTTCATGCCCTGAAGATATATGCTCATCTATACAGCACAATATACACTAAAAAAAGCTTGTGTAGCTTTTTAAGCTGTATCTCTGATGTTAGAAAGCTCGGCTATATTCATAATTAATTGTCTTGATCAAACCCAAACTCCTTACAATTAAGAAACAAACAGAAGGTATGGCATATCAAACAGACTTTCTGCTGCTGTGATCTTATCTAAAGACAAAATAAGTTCCTTGGTACTTTCACATTAATAGTAATAAAGGATTTTTTTTTTTTATTTTCTTCTTTAAATATTATTGTTATTATGTCTTCCCATGCACAAAGCTCTGGAGCTCTACAGATGATGATGATGAAGATTTATGTAATTGAGTCAAGCATAAGGACAAGAGGGTGTATGTCCATCTGAGTTAAGGCAAGAAATCACAATCACTGGTGTAGGAGCTGCAGGGCAGGACGGCAGGAAGCTGTGTGGAAAAGAAGGCGGTATGAAATCCTGGCTGGTGTGTAGTGACACCCTGGCAATGCCAATGACAACTGGGAGATCCTGTTGTTCATTTTTTAATATATGGCACTTGCTTTTAGAGGTTGCAGTTTCTGGTGAAATCATCCTTACTTGGACTCTTGTCCTCACTGCTCTCTGGCCAGGTGACTCTGAAGTGCAGAAATGGTGGGTACTGCCTGCCAATAACAAGCCAAAGCTTGTCCTCCCTGTGACGGTGTTGAAATGGTGATCAGCTGAAGGAAGTGGCCTTTCCCCTTTGTGCTACCTCTGTCCCTCACTGTCACCTGTACAAGTCACAAATACAGATTTGGAGCTTGGCTAAAAGAATCATTGTCACAAACTCCTCATGCTAAGCTGGGAGGCTGTAATGTGGCGCCCAACCACCCAGTGCAATTGCCTTCTCCTCAGCAATGCTTTGCTGGCATAGGGTGCTCATGTTGAAGGTCAGGCACAAGGTCAGTGGCAGTAGGAGCTGCACTCTCTTCTGCCCTTTCCTCTGCAGGGATACATTAAGGTTACTAGAGGGACACCTGAGACAAGGAACTTGAAATTACTCCATCTTCTCTCTGTATGCTATTTTAGCATTTTAATGTGAACTGGATCATCACAGCAGAACTGTGATAATTTATTTCTATTGTATCTAGGTCCTTTCCATTATCTGCTGAAGGCCAGTTTATTGCTGCAGCTTTTCTCCTATCCCACTGAATTATAGTTCATCAACAGGCTCAGGAAGAAATTTGTTACTATTTTTTTGTTCATAGCATATTTTCTTATATTAATACTTCCTGTACATGCTACAAATGGCAACCCTCCAAGGAAATAACATTGTTGTTTTGAAGAAGGTCAGTGCTATAATATACAGTGGTATTTTCCTGCCCTGCCTTCTCATGATCTTTGAATTCGGTGAGAATTGAACTCAGTAACTCAGACATAAGAAAAGAGATGTCAGCTCCTTCTTTTTAATGTGAGATGGATAAGAATAATGCAAAATAAATAAATAAATAAATAGATAGATAAAGATAGATAGATCAAGGTTAATTTGGTCTACTGATAATCAATCCATCCAGGATTAGTTACCTAATAATATTTAGTATGTGGTACCTGAGGAACAGCTAGGCATGGAGTCTTGTGTACCAGGCAGCCAGCACTGCCCCAGCAACTGCTGCTCCTCTGACCAGATGACAGTAACACTCCTTCCTGGTGTGAGACTGAAAACAGGAGGCAGCTGTGGGAGGCTGCACCCAGAGCCAGTGCCCTTGTGACAAAAGCTGTTTTGTAATTGCAGCAGTAGGCTCAGCTAAAGGAGGTCTGAGCAGCAGATACCGTGTTTCTGTGCTGCTGCTTATGGACGGAAACCTAGAAACAGGAAAACACTGGTAGTTGTCCTTATTTTTAACGTACTAGGAAATACTTTCCTAGATGGGAGATTTAAAAGAGCATGACAGTCCTGAAGGCAATTGACAGTGGCAAGTAGTACTGCTTCCCTAGGCAGAGTCTCCAAATGTTGTACCTCAGGACTAACCTTACCTTGGGATTACAGTCTGGAGAGCGAAAGGCTTCAATAATATGTAACTTTACCTATACATTCGTACTGCCCTTCTACTGTTTTATTGACAATTCTTGAAGTTTTATTGATGCTGACAAGGATGACTAAAATATCTTGATTTATAGAAGGAGAAAAAGATATGTTATGAATAGATTCTTTTTTTCTGTCAGAAAAAGACAAGACTAGACAGTCCTCTTTAATTAACGTTGACAACTATTTCAAAAGGAAGAAACAAGCCAACAGGACATGAACCAACAGCTCAAGCAAAAAAAAGTTAAATCATTTTTCTTCTTTCAATTTTTACAGTGTTGAAGTAAATCAAACTGTTCCAATTAATTCTTCTGTTAGTGACTAGTTCTTCTAAAATATCTGCAGAAATATGCTAATTAGTCTTTGTAGAAACAACCAGTATATTGAGTTCCAAATTCTTTTCTGTGTTGGTGGAATGAGTAGCATGTTTTTATAAGAAAGGAAAGGAACTGGAAGGATCTCTGTAGGATGAAAAGAAAAGCTGTGCAGCAAGGTGAGCAATAGCACACAGATCTTTCACACGATGTATCTGGGGCCTTGTTTTGTGCTTGTGAGGGACTCAGAATGATGACAAGACAGTTTGGTAGGCAGAGGTTATGATGCTTTTTTAAAACAATAATCTTAGCTAAAAAACCCAAAGCATTAAATCTCAAATACTCCAAGTTCTCTACTTTATGACCTCGTTGTAGTGAATAGAAGATGCCACCTTTTCCTATAAACTCATTTTTTTGTCTGAAATTCAGGTATCAAAGATCATTGCAATTTTGGAAGTGTTATGGATGATAATTTTTTTCTTTTTTACCAAAGGTCGCAGTATGAAGATGGAATCAGCCTGAGTGGAGAGGGGAATTGCATGAGATTATAGCAGTGTACCCATTACTTGAGTGTGTTGCTTTTTTCTACAACTCAAATCTATGTAGTCTAATATTTTCTCTGGTTTTGTGTTGGTTTTTATATACAAGGTAAGCACAGTATTTTGGTAATGAAAGAAATGTGTAAACTGAAAAAGAATTTTTCAGAGTGATGCATGTAGAGGCTACATTTCTATGGTGAAGCGTTTTGCATAGAATTAATGAAGTGCTCGGGGTCCTAGGGAATAAAAGGTGCTATATAAATGTAAGAAATCATCATTAAAAAAGTTTTTCCCTCCAGGCATTTGGGATTTTGCAGGGTTTCAAGGAGGCATTTGCAGTCTTCTTTCATTCAAAATGCTTCAGCTTAGACCTGCTCCAACTCTCTCTGCAGCATCATCTACAAAAATGTTTATATGAAGAAACAGTTTTTGAATTGGTTTCAATTAATCATATTTTGCTGCTAACAAGAAAGAGTCTGCTTTGGCATAAGCTTTTTATAACCATTTTCAAGACCAAAAGGAACTAGGTAGCAGTCTTTCCTCAAGAGGTTTTCATTTGCTCTTTTAACCATTATTAGACCTTGTCTGCACTGGTGGAGGAATAACAGAGGTTCACAGCCAGGATATGTGGGTACAAAAAGCCTACTGTACACTATAGGGATTAGAGTTCAAGAATTATATCTTATGGGCCTTCGTGGCTGTGCACGTTTGTGAACTGATCTTAGAATGCCTTGTTGGAGGCTTTCCCTTTCATCCCAAATTAGACTGATTGGTTTTGTATGCGTATATTTCTGTATATTTCTGAACTCTTTTTAACCCAGCATGCAACATTTAAGATAATCTACCACTTTCCACATATTGTAAGTGTAAGTGGCAAAGCTGGCAGAATCAGAAATCAAATCATTTGTGAGATGGCTGGACATAGCCTTAGTAACTGTCATTTTGAGGAAATGGTGAAGTTATGTGCACCATGAATTCACACCAAATGTAGATCATGGAGTGTGGCTCATAAGTATTTTCATGGAGCTCAGTACTGTTTACAGAATAGGAATTTTTTGATCACTAAGTTGAGGCACTAAATAAAATGCTAAGTATCTTTAAGCTCTTAAAAATTGTGAGATATGGCAGCATTAAAGTTTAGGCTTCCTTATGCTCTCATTTTACTCATTTACATATGAAGTTAAAAACACTGCATCTTCTGTAATAGTTTCATAGAATTTGGTATTCTCCTTCAACTACTTGTTACAGAATTGAAGCAGGAATTGCTGTTGCTTACAAATTATCTGGTAGGGGAAACAGGAGTGAGTGAGTGTGATTACCTTAAAATAATTGGGTACAGTAATATATATGATATTTAGCTAGTATAGAGCCAGTATCAATACAATATGTGCTTTTTTGTGCTTTTGTTTGCATTTTGGTTAGCACGGAGCATCTATTAACAAGACCCTGAGAAGAAATCTGTGGGTTGTGTGAGATGTTTCTTATGCTAAGGAACAGTGGAGAACTATCCATATGTGCTCCAAAATATCAGAACTTGATTTTATAAATGTGTCTTTTCAGAAAACAAGCTTAATTCTCAGAAGAGTCACATTAGCACTCATTAGGGGACTGAGTGCTTCAGGGTACTGTTAATGAAATTCATTGCCTTTTGCCTGTGGGCTATCAGTTTGAATTCAGTTGAACTCAGCGGAGATTTAAAATTGTTCTACTTAATGGCCTTTTAGTCATCTCTAAAGAGATGAGTTTGGTGGCTCTCAGTCCCAGAATGTAAACCATTTGCTCTGCCTTCTAACTGGCAAGCTCCAGAGAAAGCCGAAAGTTTAATGGATTCTGGGGAAAGATTTGTATGTTACCATGAAAAAGCAAACCAAAGAAAAGAAAAGGTCTTGGTGCGCGCTAGTTACATGAGCACTAACAAACATGTTTATAAATGTAGAATCTGCAGTCCATATATGAAGTCTGTAAATTAGCAAATTAGCTGAGCATGTGACATACACTGCTGTGCAGCAATGCACAGAATGCAGCGTGACAAGGGCTCCCAAAGGGTTATCTACACCTATATGTAAAATCACACCAACACATTAAATGTTTAAATGTCTCTGGAATTCCTGTCAGATAAATATATATATAGGATCAGAACAGCTATCTGGATAGTAACTGCAGTTATGGAAAATGATGCAAGAAAATTGATTTCTTAAATGTGCTCCATTACTTCTCAGTATTTAAATGCCTCTCATCTGTTTGTACAGACGTTTAGCTCAGTTTTTTTTTTTAAATGGGAGTGATGTCTTCAGAACCCTCTAGAGGATACATACCAGCTCAATTTATCCATGCTGTAGTGAAACTTTTCCTAATATATCTAACCTTAATTTCTTTTAGTGCAGCCTGAAACTGTTACTTTTTGTTCTTAGCTGGATGGATTTAAGTGTAGTCCTCTAATCTCTAGAAATCTCTAAGAAATCTAAATCATTCATATTTTCAGTTTGGGTTACATTTTTCATAAATTCTGATTGGTTGGTTGGTGTTTTTTCCCCCTCCTGTTCTTTTCTTCTATTATTGAGATATATTGATATTGATATTATTATTATCTATATTCTTCTTTGAAAGATACATTTTCTTGAAACAGAGAGCCCCAAACTTAACACAGTATTCTAGCCAAAGATTTACCAGAGTTAAATCTAAGGAGAAATTCATTGTATGTCCTAAATATGACAGTTCTGTTCACACATCTCCTTGTACTGCAGCTTTTTTTCACAAGTGTGACATTGTGGATGCATGTTCTGTTTGTGATTTACTGTGGTCCGCAGCCCGTTCTGAAGCCATGGTGTTTATTCATCTGTTCCTAGCCTTGCAATCGTGCAATTGTTGTTTTCCCATTTGAATTGACAGAAATTGACAGTTGCATCCCATTTTTGCAATCAAGATCATTTTGAATCCTATTTTTGCCCAGCAACATCCTTACAGCTCTGCCACTTTGTTACTGTTGGCAAATCATAGAATCATGTAATATCCTTAGTTGGAGGGGGCCCAACTCCATTACTCATGTAATTAGAGATACAGGATACCTCCATGCCCAAGAAGCTGCGTTTGCTGTATTTTGTTGTCATTCACAGAGAAGCACTGCCAACTACTTTTTGAGTAGTTTTGTACCACTGCAGTCTTTTCTGTTCAGATTTCTTTCGCTTGCTCAGTTATGGAGTTCTGAGTCAGTGTCAAAAGCCTTATGGAAGTCAAGCCACAACAGACCTGCCGCTATTTCCACCTGCAGTCCATTATACAGTCATCAAATGGAATGACTTTGGCTCTGTATGATTTTCTTGACAAATCCACGTTGGCTGTAACTTATCACTTCATTAGCTACCATGTACTTAAAGATGTGGGATTATCTGCTTCAGTACTTTTCCTGGCTCTTCCTACACTCCCCTTGGAATTGCACGTGCTACGCATTCCCTTTTCCCCTCTTCTGAAGCACCAGTTGTCTTCATGAGCTCTCAGTGACAACTGCTCACACCTCTGAAGTCGCCTTATCACCTTCTCATTCTAGCGTGAAATCCTTTGGGCCCAGCAAATCTAAAGAAAATCTAATTTATCAAAGCAGTCCCTAATTTACCAATTTGTCTCCCTTGAATCCCTGCCCTTTTGAACCGGAGCTTGCCATTACAGCCATTAATCTGAAGGGCAGGCAGCTAACGCTAGCTTCTTGGAGTCCCGTCAGAGCTGTTCCCCAGAGCGGAGCGGCCACCTCCGCGTTTTCTCCTTTCCCCTTGCCGCTGCTTTGCTGTGTTTCCTGCTCCGCTCTCATTGCCCTGTCACATCGTTTGCCAGCCGCTGCTCGTTGCAGGACTGCCTCTTTTGTGCAGCTCCTTCAGCGTTTGACCTAGTTTTCCACTTTCTGTGGGAAAGGCACCGCTAAGCAGCAGGCGCTTTGACTTCCCGCTCCCCGCGCACCGGGAAGCCCGGCGCAGGTGAGGGGAGGCCACGCTGGGACGGGAAGCGGCCGCGTTCGGCATTTCGCCTTTTGAAGAGAGCTGTTAGGAGTTTCTCCTCACGCCCACAGCAGGCATTTCCCGCCCGCGCTCACGGCGCTGCCGGGGACAACCCGAGCCTGACGGCGCGGACGGAATCTGCGCGGCGATAACAGCCCCGCTCGCGGCGGCGGGCAGGCGAGCGAGGTCGCGACCCCGCACCTCACTGCGGGAGGGGGCAGCGCCGGAACGGGAACAGCGGAGGGATGAAGTGCGCATGCGCACTCCGCTCCCCGGGACGTGGGGCTCCGTGTGCGGTATGGGGGGGGGGGGGGCGGGAATCTTACGCGATGACGTCATGACGCCGCACGCAAGACGTAACCCCGGCGTGACGCACAGCCCGGCGAGCCCGTGAGTTTCCCGTTATGCTTTTTTTTTTTTTTTTTTTTTTTTTTTTAAATGCCCTCCCCCCGCTCCCCTCCCCCACCGCCGAAGGGAGGGCCGGGGGCGCGCGGGCGGGGAGGGCCGGGGCGAGGGCGAGGGCCGGGGCCGTGGCGGGCGCGGCGGGCCGGGCCGGCCGCCCTAGCGGCGGTTGGCGGGCGGCCGTCGCCTCCATCCTGCCGCATCGGGAACATGGCGGCCGCCTCCGACCCGCTGCGGCTCCGCGGCTCGGCCGCAGCCGCCCGAGCGGCGGTAAGTGCCGGGCCCGGGGCGGCGGCGGCGCGGCGGGGAGAGAGTGGGGCGGCCGTGGAGTTCCTCCGACGCCTCGTCGCCTCCTCCCGGCTACACCGGCGGCACCCGGCCCTTCCCCGGGCCGGCGAGCGGCCTCCCGGTGCCCCTGGCCGGGCCGGACACAAAGGGCCGCGCGAGGAGGGCTCTGCGCGGTCACATGAAGCGGCGCAGCCAGTGAGCGCGGGGCGGGGGGGAGCGGGCCGCCGCCATTGCCGGGCGCGGAGCGGCGGGGCGGCCTCGGCGGGGCCGGGGGAGGCCGCGGGAGGCCGCGTGCAGGGCGGCAGGTAACGGCGGGTGGGGGGAGGCCGTGGCTCGCGGGTGGCCGGGGTCGGTGCGGGGGGCTCCGGCGGGCCGCGCTCCCGCCGGCTCCGGCCGCGGAAGCTCGCCGCGCTCCGACCGGCCCGGTGACGCGCGGTGCTGCCCGTTCCCTTCCTCCTCGGCTCGGAGCGGGTCGGTCGCCCTGGGATGTCGACTCGTGCCAGTCCCGGCCCGCCGACGGCTGACGTCTGCACGGTGCCGCGGCGAGGCCGAAGTTAGCGGGCACCCTGGCCGTGGGGCGGGGGCTTCCGAGCGAAGTTTGTGTTACGTCGGGCTGCGGCGGTGAGCGTCGCCGTGCGCGCGATCCTTATCGCACGAAATCTGCAGAGTTCTCTGTCGTCGTGTCTCCGTATACAACCTTCAGTCTATCTGAAGTTCTTGCTCTGGGGTAACGTGGGCGATATAAACTGACAAGTCATGATGGTAATGAAAAACAAACTGTGCATCCAAGCAGGCTTCCATCAGTGCTGTGAAACTCTGGCCCTTTAAGCGAGATCTCACCTATGGTCACGTTCTGATTCCGCCTCCCCTCCTCCGTAACACGTAATTAAGTTATGAAGATTGTGTCATGGAACTTCACTTTGAGACTCATAAGGGGAATGAACGTGCACCAGGTTTTAGGAAGAAGCCATTTCGTGTTGTGTAGCTTAATGAATTGTCAGACAATTGGAGAGGTTTGTGTCCTAAAGATAAGGATTTCTGGAATTCCATCAAGGAATTGTGCCTCTTACTGAGAAGCTTAGGCATTTTTAAAATAAAAGTTGCAAAATATTTTTTTCATTCAAATTATGAAACAAGGCTCTAAGAATATTTTTTTCATTCAAATTATGAAACAAGGCTCTAAGTGAAGCATTTTCACATTTAGCAGGTACATCTGAGTTTCGACAACTTTATGTGGTTCTTCTGTATAAAATCCTTTGCTGCCTGACTTGTGTAAAGCAGGTGATTTGAGGGCAGAGCAGGTGAACTGATTAGGCAATGCAGAATAGATCCTCAGGAGCTTTTAATGGGTCACTTACCTGGAGAGGAAACACTGCAATTTCCTTATTGGAAAGGGGGTTTAAGTAGGGTGCATGGAGGAGCAGTGCAGTGTGACAATCCTATTACACTGACTTACCATCAAAGCTGATGATGCAGTCCTGTCTAATATGACTGCAGAGGGATGCAGCACAGAGTTATGCATGAGTAATAACTGAAATAGGAAGAGTCTTCAAAACATTGTCTTTAAAATAGTTTCTTGCAACACCTAGCACAACTTCAAATAGAGGTTTCTTATTATTGTTTTAAAACTTAAGTAGGAAATGTTTGGGGGGGTAGGAGGATGTTAATTTCACCAGTAAACTCCTTTCTTGTTTACAGGAATAACTTTTCTTTTGTTGTTTTTTGTCATACTGAAAATAGTCCTTGGCAATGTCATTTAGCAGAATCAGGACAAAAGTGTTGCTATTTTGATTTTTTTTCTGGAATCTTGTGAAATCCAGCATCTCTTCTGCAGTAACATGTGAAAGTATACGCCTAGGAAAATGCCAATAAAAGTTTGTGAGTGAACGTAAAAAGTGATCAGATGGCCTTCAAATCTCAGGAGGTGACATGAGCTGTAGGAAGAAGAGGCCCTGTTGACATGAAGCATCTTTGTGAAGTTAATTATCAGAGCAACAATTGATTGAAGCAGGAGCATCAGCAATTGAATTAACAGGATGTTAAACAATAGTGGCAGTGCCTCCCACTTTAAAATAACAGTGCAGGCTGAGTTTCAGTATGGACAGCTGAGTTGCCAGGGGAGTTTCTGGTGGGATGGTTTGTGCTTACACTTGTATGTGCTTGCACAACTTACTTGTGCACAAACCTTCTATTTGAAGGGCCTTCTGCAGAAAACAAATGGAAAGAAAATAAGATTCTTTGTAGTAATAAAGCATATGCACGCTCACATGCCTCTGTTCACCTTGAACACTTGCAGGTTTTTTACCAGCTTGCACAAGAAAGCCAGCAAAGCAGCTCAGCAGTGAAAACTGGACAAAATGCAGTGTAGTTGTGTCACTTGCTTTGCAGTTCCCCTGAAGTTGGTTTGGCTGAGGGTTCTCTGATCTTGCAGTCTGGCCTGGTTGGTTTGGCTGGTCAGGAGCTCTCTGTCAGCATGTTTTCATATTTTATAACAGCTTTTTGTGTTCTGCAACCTACAAATGATGCCGCTTTTAGTGGGCTGCCTGTTGAGATTATTGCTTTTAATTTGCTCTATTATTTCAATCCCAAATGCCGCACTCTTATGCTATGGTTATTTTAAGCCAAACTGAACTGATTTCTTACGTTCTATGCATTTTGATATTCTGTACTGTGTATTGAGAGGGTGAAAACATTTAGTAAAATTAGGTTATATCTGCACAAAGTTGCACTCAAATTGACTTGTAAACTGATTCAGGATGGCAGAGCCTCCAAAGCATGATTCTTTCAGTTGAAATTTGTGTCCAAACATCTCGTGAATGTGAAGAAATTCCTGGTAAAACAAAGCAAAACAAGTCTCCCTTCTCTCAAAATACGTTCATTTTCCCTCCTTTTTAGCACTCTAAAAAGAAGCAGATTTTTGATAGTGAGCCTTTTTCCTTGCTGCCTTTTTGAGATGTAGGCGCAAACTTCATATAGCTGCTGGCAAAAGAGCTTAAGTTACCCAAGGAAGCTATGAATGTTGGTTGTTATGGTTGATACACTTAGATACTACTGGGCTAACTGGATTAAAGGTTTCCTCATAGTTTATAGTCAGGAAAGCACCCCTTTAATGCTTAATTAAGGAAGAAGTCTTTTATGTCTGTGTGCAGTGTGTCTCTTGAATCAAAACTGTGCTAGTAGCAAAGAATTCACACAAGCAGGGATGGTAACTGTCATACCCATGTCGTTCACTGCATTGTAGAAAAGGCTTCTTTCTGCTGTATGAGGATGTGAAATAGGCACTGGGATTTCCCTCACTGCCGAAATCATCTGAAATGGACTCTAGCGTGGTGCATCTCTACAACACAGTACTATTTGTGCACGATTAGTTTAAGTCGCAGCTGTCTGTCAAAACGGGCCATGTAATGAGTGTGCACAGACTTGGAATGTGCACTTAAAAAAAATGGAGAGAACGTGATGGTCACAGGATTGATCACGTTACCTTGTGTGCGATGCCTTTAATCCTGGGGTAAAGTCTACCCATAATTCTGTTGTATTCACTCATAAATCTCCTTCGCTGAAGGAGAACAAGCTTTTAAAAATTCTAAAGTAAGGAAAAAAAAAAAAAAAAAACCAGAAACAAATACCTTATTGTGCTGTGTTTCTGTTACTGTCCAACCACACCGAGCAGCTGCTAGGTTGATAAGTTGTTGTTGCAATGCCTTTAAGGTGGTGAATTAACAGCGAGTGTACAACTGTCTTGTTTTTGTTATGCTAAACATTAACTGACTGTTTCTTAGCAAGCCTGGGACTACAGGGTGCGCTTCCTCCAACGGGGTGAGTGTGGTGCTCTTGGTAGGGGAGCTGCTGTTCTTAGAGGTGGCTCAGTGCAGCCTCTGGGAAAGGTAGATCTCTAGCTGGTGTTATCACTGATTGACACTGAGTGCTTAGTCTTACATATGGTTGATTAGTTGAAGAATGATGGATTATGTAGAAATTTAGTATTTCTTGAAACTTAATCCAGAGGGTACAGAGTCTGCTTAAATCAGAACAAAGGTCAGATCACTGGGCTTGAGAACATTTCAGGCCTGTTGTCAGTGTGTAGTAATGATTTTGTGTGACTAACATTGCAAGTTGGATACGTTCTGTACTTACACAAGCTTTGGAGTTGAAGACATACTGTGTTTTGGGGGAATTCCAGGTGCTTTAGTGACTGGTCCAGTTGGAGCTGAAGACTGGAACTGGTCATTGCAGCTCTCCCATTTCCTGGGCTGACTGTTAGCACTGCCCTGTAAGAATGCTTTTGCCAACAGTGGTAGAACATAAGCAAAGTAAGATGCAAATTGTAGATCGTGTATAGTTTTAAATATTTTATTTACATCCTGTTGCCTGATCTTTCCTTTTTTAACTCGTGAAGAGCAAGGAATTCCTTACCATGTGTCATAGTAATGTTGAAGGGTAGTAACGGAATGCTTCCTACCTGTCTGCTGAATAATGAGCTGTGCTGTATTCCATCCACCTTTCCAGTCCTGTTTCTTCAGGGGGACAGCGGTAGGCGTTCCACTCGAGATTTATTTCCAGTGCAGACGTCCAGCGCTGACGTCTCAAAGCAGAGGGCTGCTTTGGGAAAATGGTTGCTGATGTCTTGCTGTAAAGCATGGCAGTGCAGTAGTGGCTCTGTGCTGCTGGTAGGAAGTGGCGGGTATCTGTTTCTTGTCCGCCTGCAGGCAGCAGGCTGGTGGGGGGTGGCTTGGTTTTGTTTGGTTTTGGTTTTGCCTGTTCTGCTTGGTAGTCTGCTGTCTTTTTTTTTCCTCTCTTTTTTTTCCTTTTTTCTATTTTTTTTATCTTTGGCTTTGTGCTTCTAGTGTCAGTCCTCTGAGTATTTCTACTGTTTGCTTCTGATTTACACAGCTTTTCTAGCAGCATTGTTATCCAGTTTGAAATAATTCTTGCTTTCTGTTTTTACGAAAGCCCTTAATGTTTACAGTGTTTGCTGCTGATATCTTTCTTCATCTTCATACCTAGGTATAAGTAGCAGTTTCATGGCTGCAGTGGTTCAAACATCATCTCACTATTATGTTTATATTAAAAATACATAGTTTTTCAGTCAAAAGAGGCAGGAAGATCATAAAATGTTAATCCTTTTACTAGGTTTCCATGTACCTTAACAATGCTTGTAGTTTATTGAAGAGTTTACAGTATTTGTGATTAT
Source organism: Tetrao urogallus (assembly GCF_951394365.1). Classification (NCBI taxonomy): domain Eukaryota; kingdom Metazoa; phylum Chordata; class Aves; order Galliformes; family Phasianidae; genus Tetrao; species Tetrao urogallus. The sequence continues at coordinate 15,390,690 of NC_136818.1, read as the reverse complement.
TGTGTTTGCATAAAAACTGTAACTGCTCTTAGGGAGTCGTCAGTAAAGACTTTGGTTTCTGTGCCCCTATGATAACCATCAAGGAGGAAAGGGAGCATTTGTTATGACAGCTTTTTTTTTCTTTGCTCAAAGTTGAGTTGGTATTAGAAGTATATTTTCATATATATTCTTATATATTTTTGCTTGAAAAGTTCTGGTATAAATAACTTTGTTCCTTCCCCCAGAAGGGCTGGTTTTTGTGCAGTACTTGTTGTGAATGTCTCTTCTGTGAGAAAGCCCGGAGTGTTTGTGCTGTTGGTGAGTGGGAAGCACCAGCTCTGCAGCTGGCTGTGCAGCGGGTACTCGTCCTTGCTGCTCACTTCCTTTTTGTTTGTGTTTTTTCTAGATCTTCCTAGATTTTCACATACGTTTAGGCATGACTGAGATCAGTCTTTTCGTGAGCAAGGCTTTAAAAACAACCTGTTGCATGTAGAGAAAGCAACTGTAATGCATAAAATTTATACCAAAGGTTAGAGCTCTGAAAGTGCTGCAAAAAGAGTTTTTTGTCTTCTGTTAACGTGAAAACAAAACATCACTTTTTGCCTCCTTCTCGGGTACTTACTAACAGAAACAAATTGTGATAGTTTTTTTTCTGGGGAAAAGGAGAGAGGATAGGTGCTGGGACCATGAAATGGTGAATGAACTGAGAGGAGCTGTGAGCAGCAGCCTCAGAGGCTTTGGAGCAATTACAGAATGGGAAAGAGTGCTCCTTGCCATGTGCAGACTGCAGTGCAGGTGAATCTAAGGTGGAATGGTTGCTCATGTGGTACATAAACCAAAGAAGACACTAAAGACAGCGTGTTGGAATTTTCTACATCTTTGTTTTGGAGAAGCCTCAGAAGGTTATTTTGTCTGGCTTGTTAAGGAGTTTGGGCTAGCACTTGTGTCCGTGTCCTTATAAAGCCTTGAATGTGCTGGGTGGTGGTGACACACGTAGTGATGAGAAACGATAGGCTTTTTCATGAGCTGCTTCAGCAGTGACTCTTACAGGCATTGCTGTGTGTTCCTGCAAATTACTGGCCTCTGTTCACAAGCTTTTTGGATGGTAAGATTTAGCAGCTAAGTTCGCCATGATTCTGACTGCTGTGGTGTGGCAGGAGCTGCGTGTGGATTAGAGGGTCCCTTTCCTTCCCCACTGTGCACGAGGTTTGGAGAGGAGGGCAGCTTGCCCACAAAAATCTTTCCCAGTTTTACCGGTCTGCTGTGATTGAAAGAGTGCTCCTGCCACTTGTCATTGTGTACCAGTAGAAATGTGTGTTAACTGGCATTATTTGTTTCTTTTGAAGAAGGAGGGGAACCAAAAATAGAAGAGCTGCTTGGGAGAAACCATTTGAGTTACTGTATAACAGAAGTGTCCTACTGTTTCCAAAGATACCGCACAGGTACAGCGATAACTCGTTTTTAGAGATGTCTGAGAGAGGAAGAGCTCTCCTATTTTGATCCTCTAGAGAAAGAAGTGGTTGCAGCCTTCTTGAAAGAGATCCTTCAACACAGATGGTTCTTTAAATGTTGAAATGGGTAGTGGGAATTGAGAAGTGTAGTTCTCTCTTGTGTTCTGCATCTCTGCCCTTGATTCATAATTCTGTAAGGTTTGTTTGGCTTGAGATGGGTTGATTTCATTGTTCAATTATATAAAAATTGGTTAATATTGCATTTCTGAGCCTACTGGAGGTCTCACACGGGTGAACAGAGAAGGTATGCAGGTGGCACTGTAGTAAGGTTTCATTTAAAAATAAAAATAAAATTCAGATGTTAGTTTTTGTGATCATTTCAGGAGTTGTGTCCGTGTTCCTCTTATCTATCCTGATAGATCCTTATAAGCATTCATATAGAGACAAGCAGTTCAAATCCTCTTATTTTATTTTCCCATGTAAGAGCCTTGTGTTATGGAGCAAGATGCAAAGTTCTAAATTAATATCATCTCTAGGATCATTTGTTGGCATTTAGAAAAATTGGGAAGATGTGCACGTTCTGTGATCTCTTCAGAAATCCAGCAAAATGCATGAGGGAATTAGAAGGATGGGTTTGTACTTCTGCATGCAAAGCGCTGCAGTGTTCCAGCTGAAAATTTCCTAATGGTGTTGGGAGTGTTAATGAGGAATTGTTTGGTTTTGGCTTGTTAAACCATTTAGGGAAAAGTGGTTTTGTTCATATTCTGTGACACGATCGTTTTGATATTTAGGATGTTGGGCACTGCTTTAGTTGAAATTGTATTAAATGTATTTCAAATAAGCTTAGCTCTAGATTCACCTAGTGAGCTGATTCTGAAGCGTGCTGGTGCCTGCAGTTTTCAGGGGATGTAAAAATACCAAAGAGGAAGGATTGGAATGGTCCTTTGTTTTGTGGTTTCCACAATCTTAAAACAAAATCTGACAGCTTAGTAATATTAATGTTAGGGCCCAGGGTAATTTTATTCAAAATTCTCTCCCTGCAACTTCGCTTCTTTTTCTCCAAATAGTTTTGGCTTTTCTTTCTTTTTTTTTTTTTTTTTTTTTTTTTTTTTTTTTTTTTTTTTTTTTTTTTCCTACAGTAAGTCATTTGGAGTGCCATTTTCAGCAGGAAGAAGCGTAATGTTGTCCTTTTTCTTCATGACTTCTGTCACTATTGATTCATTAGCATTTCTTCCTGATCTTGAAGGAGATTTTTTGCATTCAGATGTGAAAATCAAAGATGTATGAGCTTAATCAACAACTTATTTAAAAGAATGCATAAATATTAAAGTACCACTATGAAGCATAACCTTTTGTTACCACTGCTTTAATTCAGAATTCACACTTTGTTTTTAGTAGGGCAGCCCTTCCATTTGAGTAAAAAAAGCAAAAAACTTAAGAACACCAAAGTCAAACCCCCCTCTCCTTTAGTCTTGTCCTCAGTGTGAATCTGAGTGGTTTATGACAAGCTATACCTCATTTAAAAAGAAAGACACAAATATTGTATTGTTTTCCTCTAGATATTGTGAATTCCCAGTGACTTTCTGATAGGCCAATGTAGTCAAGGAATGGGTTTGCTAAGGGTATTCCCAAGCCTGCTTTTTGGAGGAATTTCACTCTTCTTTGGTGGAATTTCCCTGATTTTGTTTTAGTTGTCCTTTGAATTTGCTTTTGTGAATCTAGGAGAAAGATGCAATTTCTTAAATGAAGTCTTAGTACTAGCCTGTGTATTTCTGTGCTTGTAACAACATTCTGGAGTGTAATTAATTCTTGGCTCTTACTTTCTGTGTTGCCTAAAGTTGATTAAATAGGAAGCGATCCAGTTCTAAGCATTTTTGTTAGACTTGCTCTGGTGAAGTCTACTCCTTTGTGTTGTACATAATATTACGGCAGAGTGTCTCTCTCACGCATTTAAGCCAGAATAGTTCACATTTCAAAGAATGGTTTGGGTTGGTAGGGACCTTTAGGATTGTTTATTTCCTGCCCCCTGTTACAGGCAGGGATTTATTGATATTCTCTAAGCATTTACTCTTGCTTGTAGTTGCTGTAGTGTTCTAGATGAAAACAAATATGAAACAGTGGAGCTAAGCTTGAAAATCTAAATGTGTATGTTTATAAAACTTGCAGTGATTTTTAGGTATGTTAGTTAGTATGTATGAATTGTTTGCAAGAAGTATTACCAGATCTCTTTTTAATTATGGATGTGCAAGACCGATAGCAAAGCTTCCTTAAATGACGGTGAGCATTTTCATTTGCTTTTAGGAAGCTTTTAATTTGTGCAAATTAGATAAGCTATTTACTTGCTAGGAGAAATATATTTTTCTTTTGGTTATGTTCTTTTTTAAGGAGCGAGGTTGGCATGGGAAACATACAGGTTTCTTAGCTCAATTAAAAAACTGTATTGTGTTTGTATTCTGAAATGGAATGGTTGTACATGTTAGTGGTGCCAAATGTATTGATGTTTCTTAATGATGATTGTATGCGACCTTAGCCACTGCAAATTCAGTTCTGTGGTCTCCTGTAACCCAATGTAAAGCCTATAAAATAGGCTTAGAGTGTGGTCTCATGTCCCTTTTGTTCCTTGAGCTACTGTAGAAAATTTGGTTGGAAAATCTGTTTTCATTAGGAAAAGTGAACTTAAATGGCTGTATACCAGAACAATGACAAGAAAGTCTATTTTATTACTAAGTCCCAACCAGACCAACTGCCTGACTGCAGCCAGCGGGCTGGCTGTGCACAGATGAGCATAACTAATGTGGTTTGCTTTCTGCCGTTGTCTTTTCTGAAAGTTTTACAACTTGAGGAGCATACCAGAAGAATAGATTTCTGTAGGCAGAATTAGAGTGATTTGTTGCTGTAATCCATCATATGACGGAGACTTATATCATGAGCAGCAGCATTTGTCTTGTGACTGCAATGGAATATTTAAGGAGGTAAAGAATAAGTGGCCAAACACTCAGGCTCTAATGGTTTTTCTTCTCTGTGGCATGCCAGGTATGCTATGATCTTTTGACTGTAGCTGCTGGCTCACTTTATTGGCTGTGCACCTGTAAGGCCAGGTAGTGGAAACTTGGCCAAATGTGTACCCAAAAAGTGGAGAGAAACTGTGATACTTAGTGTATGCAAAGGGAGGCAAGGCTCCACAAACATGTAAAGGGTGAGAGTTTGAAGAGAGTGGCATTTATGTAAGTGATGGACAGCATTGGAAGCTTGATGTGCTGCCAGACCAAGAGTGAGCATTAAGTAGCTCAATGAGGAACGGGGTTTTACTTACTTGAAAAACAGTTTGCAGCACCTGCTATAAAATGACAGAATGGTTTGAGTTGGAAGGCACATCAGTCCACCCCCGTGTCACAGACAGGGCACCTTCCACCAGATCAGGTTTCTCAAGATCCCAGCCACCCTGGCCTCGAGCACTTGCAAGGTACAACTTGACCCCAGCACCAACAGTAGTCCTCCGTCTTCATAAAGCAGACCCCTGTGGAATGGAGGCTTTACACTGCTCAAGTGTGACTCCTCAAAGTCTTTGATATGTCATAAGGAATGGAATGTAGAAAGCAAAGTATTTTGTATCTTCTTTTCAAATCTGATGAGCAGTAGTTGAATCCTATTATATAAAATATGTTTTTAAGTTATATTTTATTTGGACAAAACTATTGCAGGAAGGCTGCTGGTATTGGAATATATGTATTTAGGTGAGTGTTTTATGTAGTTTTCTCCTTGCTGGAGCACTGCTTGCAGTGGCTGCTTGGCTCTCCAGTAAGCAGTCTGTGGGAGCCAGCTGTGGTGCTTATGGACACTAATGCTCCAGTGTCTGCTCTGACCTCTGCTGGAGGTTGTCATCGTAGGGATATCAGAATAAAATGTCTCAGCCATACCAACTCATAGATCAGCATAAACCTGTGAGATACTTATTATTAGTTTATAAGCATGGTTTTACAAATATTTGTGGAAATCTAGGTGCATGGAATCTCCAGAGAAATTTTGTGAAGACTTTTTGTGTTCGCACACTCCCACAAAGGCTCCCAGCGTGAGATTCTCTTTCCTATCACTGTGTATGGGAGATATCAGAAATGTGCCTTGCCAGATGCAGCAGGCCTTAGAGCTTATGATCAGAGCTCAGGTGTGCGTTCAGCTAGAATAGACCTGTGAGGAGTTGCATTTGGAATTAGAGCCCTGGTTATTAGGGGATATTCATGCTCAATTCCTGTAGGTAACTTTCAGAAACACTCATTTAGTCTCTTCTTCCATTGCTGTTATGAAAGGAGTGTGTATTTCACTTTCTTATTAGTGCTCTCCCACCATTGCTTGCTTGTTTACTTTGAAAGTGTCATGAGAAGAAGGGTTTTTTTGAGAGGGGAATGGAAATCAGAGAGCTGAAGTACATCTCTGTGAAGAGAAACTCGAGGAGCTGGAGCGCTTCAGCCTGGAGAAGAGACAGCTCTGGGGAGACCATGTAGCGGCTTCCCAGCACTTAAGGGGGGACAGAGAAGCTGGAGAGAGACCTTTTACAGGGGAGCGTTGTGGTAGAGCAAAGGGGAATGGCTTTAAACTAAAAGAAGGGGAGATACGGATCAGACATTAGGAAGAAATTCTTTACTGTGAAGGTGCTGAGGCACAGATACCTCCCAGAGAAGCTGTGGGTGTCCCACCCCTGGAGGCGCTTAAGGCCAGGCTGGGTGGGCCCTGGGCAGCTGAGCTGGAGGGGAACAGCCCACGCCTGGCAGGATTTGAACTGCATGGACTTTGAGGTTCCTTCCAACCCAAACCCCTATGTGATTTTATGAAAGTTGTCGCGTTTATCAGTAATCTTGAGCTGTAGGATGTTAGGCTAAGCCTTTTGTAAAAACAGCATTCCAGTCTTAAGAAAGCAAGGAAAGTGTTTCAGGTTTTGTCATTTTTAAGACTGCAAAAATGTCGAGAAGGAGATGGAAGTGAGCACACACTGTTTTTGTCTCAGATTTTCTAAACAGAAAATCCAGGGAGATGTGAATCTACTAAGAAGCTGCTTTTGGCTACAGCACCTGATTATGTAATCTCTGTTTTGAGAAAGGTTTTTCAGTGGTTGCTCCTGTAAGGACAGAAAGTACACTGCTACCTGAATAACCTCATAGTGGACCGTGTTCTTACAGCCCGAGGGTTAAAATAATTAATTACATTGCTGGTCTTGTTTCCAGTGTCCCACAAACTGTCTACAAAGTCTCTTAAATGCGGTTGTTTCAAAAGTGCACTACTGTGCTCTTTTGATTAATGTTACTGAATTTGCACAGAGTACAGTTTTAGAGAATACAGTTAGATAAGTACATCTGACTAAAAGAGATAGTCTGGAGTGAGATATCTTCAAGTGTGTAGCCAGAGAGAAAACTTGAGCAATTTTGCTGCCTTGGAATTTAAACAGAGTTTGTAGTAAGAGTTGTTGGTGTCAGAAAAGCGCTAAAGCTGAGAAGAAAATGGCGACCCGAAATCATTGTTGCTACAGTAACAACATGGCTTGACTATTAATGTGCTGCTCTCATCATGTTAGGTGTGCTGTGTGAGATGCTGCTCCTAGGTAAAAAGGACCTTACTGGGAATATATTTAAATCCACTTGGAAGCCTGACAATAACCATTAACATCTTTTAGAATATGAATCTATTTATTGGAAAGACTAATTTGTAGTGAATATTTTTTTAACTACTGTTTTCTACAAAAAATAAATTACTTAATCGCTTTCGATTGTACTGATAACTTTGTTGTTATAAAGCAATTTGCAGGAAGATAAGGTGCAGTGTGAGCAATCTTTCAGTAGTAAGTTTAAAGGAAAACTATCTGGTTTGTTCTGAATTATTCATTTATTATTTTGTTCTATTTATTTCCATGGAAACTACAACAGATGCAAAGAGCACAATAATAATATCTGATAGAGCAGATTCTCAGCTGCAGAATGCTATTTTCCAACGTAGTCACCACAGGTAGCAGTGTATTTTTACCAGCAGTGACAAGAGCCTGCGTGCTGCACTCGTAACAGTCTGCACCGGTGGAGGAGACCCAGTGTTGCCCCTGCTGAAAGCCACCACCCGCTGCCTCACTGTGCTCACATCTACTGATGGGTTTCCATCAATGTTCAACAAGCATCGGTGAATGTCAGTGGGTGCCACTTTTTCCACACGGAGGAGTTCCTTGATGCTGCTTTGCTTCATGTGCCCTTCCATGTCAGACGCCATTCTGTCAGTGCCCCTCTGCTGCCATCTGTCACACAGCAACAACACGCAGTGGGATGTTGGTGAGATGGTCAGCCTCTACTGCTGTACCACCAACATACGCCTCTGACATCGTGTGCTGACATAATAAAACATGAGGCACTGCGTTTGGAGCACCCCTCATATTACTCTCATGAATTTAGTGTGCTTTAATATCATGGTTTCTCAGGAGTACAAGTAATTTTTATTTAACACTGGAAACCCGTTTGTTTCTCTTGTTTCAAATGCTTTACTATTTTGAATTAAAATTAAGAAATTGACGTCCTGATTGAAGACTTAAAAACAAGGAAGGGTCTTATTTAAAAGTGTAATCTGTGCATCTTTTTGCATTATGTTTTATTTCATAGGGCTGTCAACGTAGGCGTTCTGCAGTAAAATTTGCAAGTTTTTCTCTAATTGAGGAAAGCTCATTTACATTGAAGAATTTCAAAGATGTGTAATGAAGAGGTCAGTCAGGAAATAGATGTGTGAAGTGCAGGAAATGTGTGAAAACAAGTTGATGCATTGCTGTACGCCTGGGTTCCACAGGTGGTGGGCTGGGAGTGGGTACAGATTGGTAATTGTCTGCTCTCTATACAAGTCCACTGTGTGTGGAGTGCATTGTATAGTGTGTCAGATCCCATGTGTGTTTACTTTGAATGTACTTGTGTAGTATTTGTATTGGACAATCTTATTCCATGTACTGTCTGTTACAAAACAGCCTTCTGACTCATTTCAGTGGAACTCTGCTTCATTTACTGCATCTCAGATGTGTGCTGGATATATAAATTGCAATTTCAAGACTGTAGAAAAATGCTTGGTATGTAAGAACAGTTATTTGGGCAGTGGGATGTTGCTTTTTGTTACACGGAAAAGGATGCACCAATTTGGTGTACATGAGGCTTGAACACTTTGTGGCTCTTACGTGCAGCTTTGCCTCTGTGTTTTATTGACATTCAGGGGGCTTGGCAGAAGAGAGGATGGTTGTTACTTTAGAAATGAACTGGCTGTGTGTGTGTTCTGGAGTGCATTCATGTCCCTGTATGTGTGCTGTGTATATAAAGCTTGTGTGATGATATAGCAAAGGAATATGCAGTAATTGAGACTGGAGGAGTTCCACAGCTAAAGGGCTGAGGTAGTTACCACACAGGTAATGTATTGCAGAGATTCTGCTGACAGTATAATGATGAGAGAAGTGTTCAATGTCAAGGATGATGCCAAGGTTATGTGCAGTGTCAGTAATGTGGAGTGAATCAGAGAGATGATGTCACACTGCTTTAGGCTTTTCCTGTTCAAGAGGAGCTGTTATGTTCAAGGTACATAATGGCAGGAAGTCAAAAGCTAGTTTGTGTGGTCAAGGCAAATGGAGTGAAGGGTGACAGAAAACTTACGGATGTCTGCTATGCAAACTGTATTGATTTGTAGTTTAAACTGGTAGGATGTTACAGAAAGAAGGGGAATTGTTGCTCTGCAGCTTATTGTATGTATTATGGTAACTACCATTGTGAGGAGTGCCGTTTGATTTAGCTGAATATTGACAGACTGAATATCAACAGTATTTAGGATATTACATCTAACTTTAGCAGATGGGGAAGCTGCAGTGGGAAGTAACCTTTAGCAACAGTATATTAATATTCTTTCTTAAGATCCAGAAGTTCTTTAAACTAATGCTTCAGTTTGCTTCTACCATGCTTTAATTTGTTGCTTACTATATACTTGCTTACTGGATAATGTATGTTCAAAGCAGACAGCTCTTAAACGTATCTGCTTTCTGTCCGCTTGCTTCTCTGCAGATATCTTTCCATCTGACTGTGTGCCTGCTATATACATCGTTAAACACCTACTTCTGTCTGTTTAGAGATGAAGATGAAGAGTAGCCTTTTTAACTGGTAGCTGTTTCATTAGTCCAAACCCCAGTCTAGCCCAACCCCAAACTCCACCTAGAATATTTTTCCCTCTGAGAGCTTTTCCTTTTTTTCCCCCCCTTTATTTAAGTAGTAGAGATTTTTGAAATAGTAATTAAATTTGTCATTTGACTTGACTGATGATAAAACATTAGTTCTTTTTTCTTGACTCAGGTAATTCTCTCTGACAACTTTTTTCCCACTGTGATAGTCCAATTGATGTTACGTTCATCTACTTGTAATCTGCTTGTTTGGACTGAAACAGCTTTCCTCTGAAGCATCATCAGTTGTGTTCCACTCCTGCGCTGTCACACTTCTCCTTGAAGTGCTTTGCTGTCCCATATGGGGTGATGTCAAAAAGCAAAACTCTTCTCAGTAGAAAAATGAGATCAACAGTTCCACAAGAAAGCCCCACCACAGCTTTGGGAACCTGTGCATGTGCTTTTTACTGTGGTGGATACTGTGAAAGGAAGAACTGTAAGGGTTGTTTTTTTGTTTTTTGGCTTTTTTTTTTGAACTGTTTTTTCATATATAACTCAAAATCTAACAGGAGATGGAAAATGCCAGAGACAGTCTTCTGTCTTTCAGTCCCTTGCTTGCTATTTCTTTCAGTCAGTGGAGACTTTGAAGGCAGAAGCATCTCCAGTAAAAGGATGTAATTCTTTGTAGGTTGTTTAATGTTTGGTTTTGGCTTAATTTTACTTCTGGATAATTTTTTAAATAATGGCTTCAGTCCGGTACCTGTATGCGACTATTGCAAAAACAGTGATTGTTATTTTTCCTTTACAAGTTTAACTTTGGTAGAATTGATTGTGGCATTTGTAATTCAGTTGGCTAAAGTTGGAATAGCACAGGTTGAGATAACTTCTACAGATTCTCCAAGGGAATGAATTCTGTGGTTTTAGAGAAAAACGTGTTAAAGTTCAGTCAATTGTTTAACATATGCTGAAGGGCTGTTAACATAAACTGTTAACAGTTATAAATGTTAGCATAAACTGAATGGTAGTTCTGTGTTTGTGGGTACTGAATGTTTTAACATATATCTAAAAGCATCCAAATCCCTTCTACCAGAGAACAAGCAGCTACATTTTGTACAGACTACGCTGTTTCTGATGACTTGCTGGAAAAAAGGGCAGTCTAGGTTTGTATTCAGTGAGTATTCAGCTGTAATGACAGATTCACTTGCTACTAGCAGTGAAGGTCTTCCTTTTATCAGGCTTCTTTTAAAATTATTTTTTTCTTGGTAGTAGTGGGTGACCATGCTAGTGGGAGCTGCTTCTGGGTTCCTTGAGGAGCTTTTTCTTATCTGCCACGTTAGATCTATTAGATTCCCGTGGATTTGTCGAAGACTTCCTGAGCTGCGTCAGACGGTAGAAGGAAACTGCTGCCCTTTCACTGCACCTTCTCTCTGCCGTGTTTCAGTTTGACAGATCTTGGTGCTGGGACACTGGTGTCCTGATGAATGTATCTGTCACTCTCAACCAATAAATACATTTCTTTTATCTCAGGAAGTGCTTGAGGTTACGAGCACAGGTGCAATACCAGTGCTGTGTTTTTTGCATTAAGCTGCTGAAGTGAACTGTGCAGCCCCAGCTTATACCAGCCAAAAAAAGCTGTTGCTACAGCTTATTCTCACCTTTGTTCCTTTGTCTTCCTTGCTTCTTCTGTAATCAAAATCAGCTGTGAAGGAGAAAGCTGGCTTTCTATTACATTAGAACTTTTACTTTAAAACAACAAAATAAATGCACTTCTCTCAGTACTGCAACTATTCCAGGAGAAGGTGCTGGCTGGAAAGAGTTAAAGGTGTTTTCCCAGATAGATGCAGAAGTACCTATTGTTGTGGATCTGATAGGGTTTTTCTGTTAAAATTAAGGACTAAGTGGTAGATAAGTGCATCAAAAGCCTTATCAGGATTACTGTAAAGGTTCCTTGTACACCTTTGCAATCTGATGTTCCTCAGCCTTTGCAATCTAGTGTTTCTCAAAGGCTTTGCCTAGAAAGGGGCCTGTTGTAGGAGGTACTTCATTATTGAAATCAGGATGCTACTAACTTAAACAGAAAGTGGACAGAAATGTATTTAGTCTTAAAATAAAATGTAATTTTAATGACAGAGGAGAAATTGGGCAAATTTTGTGAAGTAAATCAGATTTAAACTCAGGTGAATTATCTTAATATACACTATGTATTGTGAATGACTGTGAGTTCAGTGCAGGAGTCATAGGTACAATATTTTCTGTTCTATTTACAGATGGGGAAGTGGTTACCTTAATTGTTCTTTATGTACCTGAATTTTGAAGTAGCAGCTGTAGCTGTTTGCTTTTGAAAGCAATACTAAGGAAGCTTTTATAGCTGATCTCCAGCTAGTCATAAAGATTTGAGTTTTTTAGTGGCTATAGCGTGGTCATCTCTAACAATTTTGTAGCTTGTGTATTTTTAAGTTATTCCTAAGATACTTTTTGAGAATTTCTGTCTTTCTGCAGCTCACCCATGCTGGAGTGACTGTTCTTGCCTGGGTAGTATCCATGTACATGTCTTGATCGCTGTGTATGCACTGGAGAGCTTCTTGTGCCTGTTTTGGGCTGTTTGATGCTGTGTATGAACGGCAGCAGCACTGATATGCTGTTTCTGTTGTTGGTTGTTTTTTCCACTGGTTTAGGTGATCAGCCCTGGCAGTGCACCAGCATTAGCTCATATTCACTGATTAGTGGGATCTGCTTGTGCTTTTGGACATTGAAGTCTGCCTTTTTGTTTTTCTTTGGTATTATTGGGGTGCCTGTGAGACAGTGTCCATCTCTGCTTGTGCTGTGTGCTTCGTGCTGCCTGTTCTCAGCCCTTACAGAACAGGCTGGCAGCAAATCAGTGGTCAGAAGCACAGCTTCCTGCGGTGGCCACTTCACTGCTGTGGCCCACTTCCCTCCTTGGTGGGGCCTTGAGGTGAGAACTCTATTCTTACTGGCCTCTGAGTTCCTTTGGGCCCTATCTTTGTTACCTGGTGGTAGAGAGACTTTCTTTACAGCTGCTTTCCTGATTATGAGAATTAAGACAGAAAAAACAGAGGTAAAACATTTGTGATTTTGCCTTTCCCTCAGGAACGCTGGGGAGCTACCTCTTTTGGATCTGCGGGGAAAGAATTCTGGGTGCTCAGTTATTCCAAATGTCAACAGCCTTGAAATGAGAAGTAGCTGTTAAGATTGGGCTGTGTGTGCTATAGCGAGAGGAATCCTCCTTGACAGCAGAAGGACCTTCGATGGGGAGGTGTTGGCTGGGCAGTGCAGGTTTGGTTGCTTCAAGCGCGGTGAGTCTCAGTGCTGTCAGTCATCAGCTTGTGAGTCCCAGCACAAGACATGTGTGTGCTGCTGCAGTGTTGGCCATGTGGCGGGGCTCTGAGTGCAGTGGTTACTAAATCCTTAACAGGGGAGTTAAGAGCCTGGAGAACTGCAGCAGGCTGTGGTAGCCAGCCCATCAGTCCTTCTGCAGTTTGCTTGCTGGTGAAACTTGTGGCACCTGCCTCTCGGCTGGACAGTATCCTGACTGTGGTGGTCTGTTTTCTCTCTTCCCTCCTCTTTCCCTCTGTGCCAGATGTAGATAGAGGATAACTTCACTTTTTTCCCAGTGTACTCTAAGAGGTCCCTGTGAGCCAAAAAAGTAGTTATATCCAAGAATACTTGTATTGGAGCTTTTTCAAAGGCGTGGATCTTCTCCAGGTAGGCAGTATAGGTTTGCTATTTTATGCAGCCGTCTGAAGCGCTTGGTCTAATGTAAGGTGTTGCTGTGCCAAAGCTGCAGCAGCGCAGCATAGGCTCTGCCTGCTGGATTGCCGTGTCCAGCTTGGTCCTGCGGTGCAGAGATGCTGTGCAGTTGAATAAGAAATGATGGAAACTATGCGGAGAGCAGTTTTTGCTAGTGTTGGGCCAATTGCAGTTTTCAAAAGATAAGAGGATTGTTGCAGTGGTGAGATGAGTTTGCAGGGTGGCTGGGTCATTATATTGAAAAATTGCTTGCTGTGGAAGATATGTTAGGTTGGGCTTGGCTTTCACCAACCAAATTGCACAGGCTTACTGAGATGTCTGTTTTAGTGCTAATCCTAGTGCTCGGTAGTGTTAGGCTGCATAGACCTTCTTCCCCTTTTCTGAAAGGTGTTCTGGCACATCGTCCATGGAAGGTATATTTTGTGAGTTTTTAACTATACTTGCTGTTGAGCCTTCTGTTGCATCTAGTAGAGGTTCACTGCTTTTTGAAAAAAATTCTTTTGCTTCTGTAGGCACAGGGATTGTCTCTTTATAAACTTGATTTTTTAAATTATCATTATTTGGGGAGGGGGAGGGAAGTATGATGTAATTGAGAAAGGAATGCAGCTTTTCAGTAACATGGCAGAAAGGTTGTAGTTTTATGTGGTAATCAGGAAATGATCCTGTGGCTTGTGGAAGGAGCTCGGAGACTTGTCTTGTGATGGGTTATAGTGCCTACAAAGACTTGGCAGAGGTGTCTTTCCCTGCTCTCTGCCTTTGTATTTCAGACAGATGGCTTTGCGACAGAGGCTGGCTGGGGAACTAAGATTCAAAAAACCTGCTGCCTGTGAACCAAGTTAGGAAAGGAGTCCTAGGCAGTATGTGAGGACACATATCTCTTTCCAGATTTATTCTGGTGACGGATTCATGAGTTTTGTCTTGTGCTATAAAGCTGTGTTCTCCTTGTCTTCACTGGTAGTAAACCAGTTTTGCAGACATGCTGTATTTTGATCCGTTCTTGTTTTGTACAGCTTCAATAATTTTCAGTCTCTTCCAAATGTCCTGTAGTCTGGTACCTCCAACTAGGAAGTGAAAAGTTTCCTTATGAAGTTCTTTTGAAGATTTGTAAGCAAATCTGCTTACAAAAGCAAAACTGAAAAATGATTAGTTAATCTGGTATTAATCAACCTATACGAAAGCAGAGTAGGTTATGATTTTAAAATAGGCCAATTAGCCTTTAAATTATAGTTAACTTTTTCAAAGGAAAAATGAACTGATGAGACCCTGTATTTAAAACCTTCCAACACTTAATTTCAGGTACTTTGATAGTTTTTATGAAAAAGGTCAGAAAAACTTTTATTTCTGACCATTTATTCTCTGTGCTTCATTCACTGTTAAAGGAACATAAAATAGCTGAGTTTGAAAGCACTAGCTGAAAATGCAGAACTTCTCTTGCTATGCAACTTTTTCCCCCTCTTCTTAGTTTAATAGCACATATATATTTATAGGGCTTCTTGATGTGTTTGAGAGAAAACCACTCGAATTTTGATGTTTCCAACCTAGGATACATATAGATTTCTCTAGGTTTGTGTTAAATTCATGTTTTATTTTGCAGGTTTGTTTTAATGTGGAAGTGGATCTCAGAGCTTAATGCAAAAAAAACAAACAAAGGTATGTGGAATTTTTTTCCCAGATTGCTTGAATCGATTAACACATACTGCTAAGCCATCAGAAAAGCAGTCAGTGAAAAAATGAATTGTATTGCAGCTTGAATCTTGATTGCTGAAATTTAGGTATGCAGTGCTGTGATACCAAAAGAGGAACACCCTTCCTCTTCCCCCGGTAGCTAAACTTATGACAACAGTTATGGTTGTTTTTATTCTGCAAACTGTTGTAGTCAAAAAGCTATTGTGGCGTTCTGTTAGCTGACGAGAACCAGAATTATGAGTACTTAAGATGGATTTCATTCTCTACATATTATCTGCCTGGTTTCTAAGTACTGAAAACGTACTTTGCATTGTGAAAGGAGTGTGTTAAACTTCCACTTATTTTATTAATAAATAACCATGTGGGAAATCTGGCCAGCTACCAGAATGGTATTTCAATTTCTTAATTAAGAAATTCTTTTTTTTTTCCCTGTCCTGTTCTTAGGAAGAAACTCTTTGTGGAGCTATTTGTAAACAAAAGTATATGAAAATCTACTGTCGAATCTGGATGTCCATTTGCAATTGCAGACTGTCAGTTTAGGAGCTAAGCATTTCTTGGCATGCTCCTCTTACCCCCTCTAATTTTTTGGGACAAAAGATTTAGTTAAACACGGATTTTGTTTCTTTTCACATTACTTCATGTTTTACAACAGTAATACTTTGATTAATTAATTTATTCCCTATTAAGTTACATTAAATACACCTAAGAGCAGTTTGCTTTCATCTGTTTTAGCTTGATTCCTTCTCAAGTATCTTTAGGTAAGATCCCAGATCCAGTAAATTCTCATTATTGTGGAGATGGGTCTTGATAGTTGGACATGGGGGCTTTAGCAAGTAAGGTCTGGATTCCCAAGTTTTCTCCTTGCTGCTGACTTATATACCATCTTAAATTCAGCTCAATATTTTGAACAGGTGAGAGGGAGGTCCTAGTGTGTACACAACAAGAGGACAGAAAAAATGGAAACAGTATAGCGATGTTTGATTGGTACTGCTACTGCTTGGAGGAGATCTTGAGGCTCTGATAGAAATAGGCAAACCACCTGTACTTGGCTATGTCTTCTGTCTCCACTCATGAGTGACTGCAGCATCTTGTAGACTTCTGACCAATAAATTCAGATTGCACAACTTGATGCAGATTTGGCCTGTCGTGTAAGCTTATGTCACCTAAAGCAGTAGTTGAAAATGCGGTGTAATGATTCACTCAAACATCTTGTGCTCTTGACAGGAATTTAGTTCCTGATGATGGAAAGTGCCTTCTATACAGGTTTTCTTTGGGAGTAATGAATTTGGGTTTTTGCTTTCTAATTGCAAATAGTAAGATATCTTGACTTTAAGGAAATCAAATAACTTATTGCCAGTTAAATGTACACAAGTAAGAAACTATTTAACAACAATGAATGTATTTTATTAAAATAAATGTCGTCTTTGTTGATCAGAACCAGTTTGCTGTTGATGATCAGTGGATGCCACTGAATGTCATTTATTACTCTAGAGTTGTAAAGTAAGTGAGTAAAAGTAGAGTGTTAATTTGAGGAAGTCTTGTAGTAATTGGGAAATACAGCATGCTTTAGGAGGTCTCTACATCAGCAGGAGGTACAATCTTAGAATTTGTGATACTACTGAAATACGTACAGCAAATGATTGTCAGTCAAAGAAAGTAAAAAGCATAATAAATTGCTGCATACCTCTCAGAACATGCTGAAGAGAGAAAAGATACTACTTTTTTTTTCGTTGTAATGGGAAGTGTGATCAGAATTTTTCCCAGAGTTGGAGAGTGTGTCATGTTCTAAGGTACATTTCCATAAAATTGAGTTAAACTGTTTTAATGTCTTCTATTTTAAAAAAAAAAAAAAAAAAAAAAAGGTTGCACTGCAAATGTGTGGCAGTGCTGTGCACATTCTCAGCTCTGATCTTTAGGAGTGCCATCCCAGGAATAGCAGGCACTGCTGACTAACAGCATACAGCTGATGAATTTGAGTAATATTTCTGTCAAAAATAGTCAGATGAACCTGATTTCTAAAGCCCTTCCTAGTCTAGTTGTGATCTCTACATGCTAAGTTTTGAAATACAGTGAGAGTAAGCCTATGTGACTGTGCAGTTGTAATCACTGGAGATTTGCATAGGGTTATGACAAACATAATTAGTCAGTTTGCTGATCCCTACTGTATTTGTAGTGGAAGAAAGAGTTCTTCAGCTACTGCTCACAAAAGGTGTCTGAACAAAAACACCTAATTGTAGGGAAACTTTTTATTTTAAATTGAAAGTCAGTTTTGGATTTGACTACTAAAAATACTTAGTTCTGCTTGGATTAGTTTGAAGTCTTTTTCTTAGTACGCCTTCAGTCACTCACCTGATGGCTGGAGAACATTTTTAGTTCTGTGGAATCTACACGTGGAGTCACTACATTTACATACGGAATCTCACCACCACTTGGTGGCACTACTTGGCTTCAGAAGGACTTTTTTCTGAACAGATGAACGCCTTGGTTCCACAGAGCTCCAATTTGAAGAGGAGCAGCCTTGTTTTAAATTTTCTAGAAGTTCTGATGCACTTCAGAAGTGAAGAGGCTTCTTATTTAACCTACTGAAAGGATTTGCTTTTGTATGTCTCTGTGGAAAATCTAGCTATCATATATATGTATTTTAAGATAATTTCTCATGATAATAGTATTCTCAGAAGATGTATTATTTAATGTTCCTCAGCTGAATTATTATCATAGCATTTACTTGTAGTGTTCTACTTAGATTGAATGGTATACTTCAAGGGATTTTAAAAGATAACATTAGTTTCATGGTAGCGTTCTTCATAATGTTATCTGTTGCAGGCAAATAAGGGAATGACAGAACTTCTTTCTTGCCTTGAAAAAAATTTTCTCTGCACTGTTACATTTATTTATTGATTAAAAACATTAGGAAAGAATTCCCCCATTTGATGAGTTCATGCCCCTTACTCTTAGTTCCTGCCTGTCAGTGGTGCCAGTTCAGCTGTAAGTGTGCCAAGCTGTTAAACTAGGTAAGGAAATTGTTAATAAACTGAAAGAAGGAATGTGGAGGAAGGCAGGAGTCATTTAAATTGGCTAAGAAAGGCATAATTCCAATATGTAACCAAGTAATGCAACTGAAATCTTTTGCAATGACAGCAAAGCTTTTCTTTTGTGTTTTTTTTCCCTTTACAAGAACTCTAGTAGTGGTGCTAGAGCCCATAAGAATGCATGTACTTTCTTAAGCATGTTCTCTATATGAAATTCTTCACTCGCTGTGACTATAGTCATAACTGATGGAACTAGTTTTCATGATGGAGAAATACTTTCCTTACATTGTCTGGAAAGCTGACACTGAGAATCCAGCTTCGCAAATTGTGAGCTGGAAGAAGGGTTCATCCTGTGAAAAAGTAATAATCGTGGCAAATTCTAAGTAATAGAACTGTTAATAAAAGATGAGATAGAACTAGGAAAGTGCATGTTTATAAATTTGAGAATAATGAGATTATTTAGTGAGAGAACTCTGGAAAACAGTGACACTGGAAGAGAGGGATATCAGAGTACAGTTCTGCTGTCTGTTCTGCCTAGCTTGAGAATATGCCCTCTTCAGGTGGAAACTCACATGTTCCTATCTGTCCTTCCTATCCCTGGACACCACTGAAGAGTGGGCAGCACTGAGTCCAGTACTGCCCTTTTTGCACTCTTCCTTCAGATGTTTGTACATATGGATGAAATCTGTCTCCAACTCTTCTCTGTGCTAAGCAGTCCCACTGCTGTCAGCATTTCTTCATATGAGATGCTCCAGTCTCTTAGTTGTCCCAGTGGCCTTTCAGGAGACTCCAC
This sequence comes from Tetrao urogallus, assembly GCF_951394365.1. Taxonomy (NCBI): domain Eukaryota; kingdom Metazoa; phylum Chordata; class Aves; order Galliformes; family Phasianidae; genus Tetrao; species Tetrao urogallus. The sequence goes on along the minus strand of NC_136818.1, from coordinate 15,371,841 downwards.
AGTAGCTCCAGGTCTCTCCTGTGCTGCAAATCCCAGAACTCCAGATGTGGCCTTGCCAGGGCTGAGTTAGAGGAGAAGGATGACCTCCCTCAACCTGCCAGCAGCATTCCTCCAACTGCAGCAGGGAACCTGCACTACCATCTGACCACAGTAATTTATCTGTGCATGTGAAACTATGGAGGGCAACAGTTCTGTGGTGAAATAGTAAGTATTATCGCACCACAGTAAGTCTGTAGTTTTAGAAGTTCTGTGTGCACTCCTGGTGCGCTGTTAGGTATTACCTCATCTGTGTCCATCTCGAAAAAATCCGTGGTTTGACTGTAGAAGGGCAGTGTCGCTTCAAGCGTGTTTGTACTTGTGAAAATATAATCTAGACAAAGATGCAGGAATATGAGGACTTCAGTACTTGGCTGTCCTGTATGGATAGCGCTGTCAAGTGCTGTGGGGAGTTATGGAAGCCTGTGGGGCTTCCTCCGTTCGAGGTTTCTATTGAAGATTCAAAGGCTTGGTTCTGTACAGCCTAGGCATCTTTTGACAGTATCCAGTTCACTTTGAAAAGTCTTTGCCAATGAGATCATCTTAAATGGCTGCAGTAGCTCTTAAAGCTAGAAAAATATTTTTGAAAGTTCTACATCTGATTCTTTTGACACTTAAATTGTATTTTCATTTATTTTATTGATTTTAGGATTGGATTTTAGTGTGATGTACTCCTTTGCAACAAATTGGTATATTTTCCCAAGGAAATCAATATTGGAGAAGTAAGATTAAGAATGGTTGGTGGCAGTAACAGCATTCTGTTCTATCATTTCTGAATTGTAAGACAGTCTTGCTCTGGTTGTGAACTGTTGTCTTGCAGATGTGAGATGTTTCAGTATCACTCTTACACATTCTAGACCAAAAATCATGTTTATAAAACTCTGGTATTTTTTCTAACTATCGGACACATGGCTTTCAAAGGAGCTGTTTTGTTAGCTACAAATTTCCAGCTAACTTTTAGAATATAAGTGTGCTTCAAGTTTGATGTTCCTGAGTATCACCTTACTGGAAGGACAGACTTTTTTTTTTGTAAGTTGATAGACCAGTAGAAATGCTGTCTTGCTTTTCCTGGAAGATCTGAACTTAATTGTTTGTTTAGACAGAAAGAAAGTCTTTAGGTTTAAATTCTAAAGATTTTGTAGACTTGATGTCTTTTTGTTGCTTATAAAATTCTGAGTCCTAAAACTTCAAATTAGTAAATAAAATACTTTTGAGAAACGATTTCTTACTTTCCAATATTCTGCATTGGAAATGCTTTGGATTTGTTTTTTGTTTGTTTGTTTGTTTTTGAAATACGGGTAAAGTTTTGGTAAAGTTGTGTTGCTGGTGGCTACTAATGGTGAATTTTCCATTGCTGAGCAATGACAGTTGCATTTATTTTTTCTTTTTTTCCTCCCCTAATTGTGTTGATCTTCTGCTAGCTTGTGTAATTATAAAAGACTCCTATGTAAGTTTCTCTTTGGTCAGCTTTTCATAAAGAAGTAGGACAACTTGGTGAAAATTTTCAAATTTGGTTTACTTACTTCTTGCTGCCTTTTTAAGGAATTGGGAGCAATCTTTGCAGTTTTAAAATTAAAAAAAAAAAATAAAAAATTAAACATTTGTAGTATTGTAGTCATTGGGATCCCTGTCCATTGCAGTAACTTCTGGATTTTTCATAGTGTTGCATCAGTGAATTTTCTTACTGTTTTGAAAAAATCACTCTTAATATGGGAACCCAACTAGTTATGGGGCCTTTCCAATGTTTGGGCTTTCGCATAGCCAGCTGCACATCAGAATTTGTTTAGTTTTCAGTGGAGCTGCTCAGGCTGTGGTTATGTTACTGACCATACAGCTGTGTGTAGAGGTGTGAGAGGGCAGTACTGGTGGTGCTGGGCAGTGCATGCTAAGCAAGCTCTCTGTTCACTGCAGGAGTTAAAAATTCCCAGAAATGTTCAAATGAATTTGTTTATTTCAAAGCCCAGTGAGGCAGTTTATGAGTTAGTAGTCTGTCTGTGCTGGAGAACTGAATGTGTTTTCAACGGCTGAATCTGCAAACAAGCTTGGCGAAGGCAAAGTGAATCACTGGTTTGTTCTGTGGTCGTCAGGCTTTGTGGTTCTGTTTTCATCTGGGTGGTGGATCAGGAGAGATTTTAAGAATGGATGGAAGAAAACTATTAGTAGGTATTCTATTCTGATGTTTAAAATACCGTAATTTTATCATCAGATATCAGCAGTATTATTACTGCTAGACAGCACCCCATACTCAGTAGGTGTGAAGTGTGTGCACTGTTATATGGAAGAGGCTAAAGCATTGTGAAGTATTGCCCAGAGGCCCTCCAAAAAAGATGATTTTTTTCTTCATTAAGTTGTCATGAGGTTATGCTTATTCACTTGGCTATTTGGGAAACAAGGTTTTTGGCTTTCTCATCCCCTCCTGTTGATTTATACAATTTATACAATTAGCATTTATACAATTTCTTCCTGTTCTGCATGAGTCTTCGTTTTCCAGGTGTTACAAACATTTCACTTTCAATGGAAGCTCAGTACTTGTCAGTGGGCCATGATCAAGTTAGTAAAGGAATAGACTGCATAGTGAGGGAAAACAGGGATCCTCTCTGCCTTAACCTGGTGCCATGGTGTGCTTAAAGTTCTTTAGTCAGCTGTTGTTTGGAAATCTGTGACTTCGGTTCCATCAGTTGTCATTCCAGGAAGCTTTATTTCAGCAGTGCTTCTGGATAAAAGTGATGACATCTGTTGTTTTTTTTCTGTTTTAATAACAAAGTCTTGAAGGAATAACAAATGTTAATGGAATCAGTAAAAGCCTGCAACACCTTTACTATCTCTTGAATATTTGAATAATCTCAAGTACCTTGGTTATTCATGGATGTGGCTTAAAGATCTGGACTTATGGCTAGTTACTTGGTGCAGGACAAGTTCAGTTTTGCCTTTGTTGTAGCACTGTATAAATAGTGTGTTTGTTGAGTTAATTTAGCGAGTAAATTCAACCCATTTAGGAGATGACTCTTCAGTCACTGTGATACTTAATAGTGACTCTGCTTTTAGCTCGCTGGTTTATATTTATGAATTTGGTGAGAAACTTGATATCAAAACACAGAGACGCTTAATGCTTTTCTCAGTCTCAGCCATGTTTTTCCGACTTAATTTTTCACCTGCAGTACCCTTTCCAGTCTGTTGTAAATGCTTGTAAAACAGCGTTGTTGTAACAGAAATGGAAAAGCTCTATCTGTATCTGCTCGTAGACAACATTGGAATGCGCTTAGCATTGCAGTGTAAGCTTTAATGAACTAGTGTTGTGGAAGGCACTGCAATTTGGTGTGTGACACTGCTATGTAGTAAGGGTTGTCATTATGAAATAGGAGCTTGGAAATGTCATAAACCTACTTGTAATAAATACAATTAATAATGTACATAGAACAATGGAATTAAGTAGATTCCTATCAAAAAGAATTCTTAATGAACAGAAAGTGGACAGCATAGGTTTGATGACAGGAAGGTTGCATCTAATCTGAATTACTGAGTGACCTGGGAAGCTTGCTGAGAGGGATTACCGAATAATTATGTTAATATGCAATTATCACCTCATTTCTTCTGCAGTAACCTCAAGATGTAGTGTAGTCAGGGTGTTATAGCAAGTGCTGATAGTTTGCAAAAATACTGATGTTCAAGATTTTTGTGACTACAAGATTAGCTTAAGGCATTTAAATGATGATCTGTCAGCTTGAAGACAGATCTGACCTTACACTCTTTTAATGCTTACAGTATCTGGCCACAGGCATTCATATCTGCAGAACTAATTATGATTTGAAACTGATATTTTATGAGTAAAAATAGTATTTAGAAAGCAAAAATATGTATTTAAAATTACTAAATTAAATCAGTTGGAATTGGGCTTAGTTGGCTAAACAATTGGTCGTCTTCTACTTTTGAAAATGAAATAATGCCACTGTAATAAACAGTGGGTTACCTAAGTCAGGAACAACACTGTTAACCATGCTTCATTCGTTCTAAGTTTACCTAAAATGATTGAATAGAATTTTGAAGTTTCCAAGGTATGAGCCTAGAATTGTGGTGTTTGTATAGGCTTTCTGTGCTCTGCTGTTTTGCACGCATCTTCTGTGTGAATGTTTCTAAATAAAAAATTAACTGCTTTGCCCTGGTAGTGGATGTGGCAAGCACTATTTGCAATATTAAATCTGAAGTTTAATCTCAATGTTTACGTTTCAAGTACTCTAAGGATTAACTACCATATATTTTGACAGAACTGGTGCAATGTGTGTTTTGAATGTGGTGTAGAAAGCTATAAAACTATATGGAAATATACAAAGATTATTGTGTACTCTTTGTTAAATCTTTGTTGTTTCAATGATTGATTTTCTGTTTTTTCCAAGCAGTTCAGGATTAAGTAGCATTTCAGTCTGGATATTGTGCTTCCTCAATGGCACAAGTGAAATAATAGCAATGTTCTTCTCAAAAGTAATGGCATTGTGTGGCACCGTTGTTATTGAGCAGATTCCTACATGTACAGTACTGCATTTTGGCTCCCTATTATCACAATACTCACAAATCTAAGAATATCTTTTATGTTTTTTTTTTTAAATACACTGTTAAAAACTTGTTGTCCTGCACACCTAATAGTGAATTGTAACACCCCAATAGCTGGAAAAATGTGATAATTAGCAGAAAATTATTAAAATGTAACAGCAATATTATCGATATGATAAGCAGCTAAGGCTTAATTCAAAGCCTGAAATCTGTAGGGACTGCTGTATTACCATAGATGTCTTCTAATCAGATCCATATGGAATAGTTCACAATCTCCATAAATACACAGTATGGAAGGGAGTCTCTTTTGAGATTGCACGATGTGATGTTTTGGATATTGTTCATGATAGTCCTGAAGATTGAGGTGGTTGTATTGTGCCCTCTCCTCCTTGTTTTAACTCAGGTTTTAACAATATTGCACACAGTTTTTGTGTATGGAGCAACATGATTTTTCCTTCACCCTGTAAACCTGTGAAAAGTTTTCAGGAGCCATTTGATAATGAGGGCTGCAATCTCCGTGTTCTCAGACAGCCTCCCTGCTGTTTGGGGGGTACCAGTGGGGTTGCTTTAAATGGGAAGCGTCTGTTCTTCCTCTGAACCCCTAACACCACAACAGATGGGTGGAACTTGGAACGTGGAAGGTTTTACCTCAGAGGTGGTAACAGTGAAGCCACTCATTAACACTGAATTTACCACTTTGTTAGCAACATTGCTTCCTGTTGAGAAAAGCTAATGTAGGCTCTGAAATTGACTGAGCATGCACTTGTCTACATCTGCAGTAACAAAATGAAGAAAATGCACGACTTTTAGGAAAAGCTAACTTACTGGACTTCTTCTAAACTTTCTTGGAACGTTTTAGAGCCTGCTGTTAATTATTAAATGGAGCTTATGCTTCCACTTATAAAATCATTTGAGCAGTCCTGTGTCTTTGAAGCTTTCCCCTCTTTAATTTGATTTTTTTTTTTACACTACTGATTTTGTAGTGCATGTTTGTAGTACCCTTCTCTAACTTGTGTTTATGTTGTAAAGACTCCTGCTGCGTAGTGCGTTATCACCATTTAAGGATGATACTGTAAATATGGTGTTATTGGAAGTTCGTGTTGTGTAGAAACTGGCTCATCTGAAAAGAGCAAAGAAACTCAGAAATTACAAAATGAAGACACATATCTGGAGCATCTAGTTGAACATTAGGACATTCAAGTACCCTAATAAATAGAATCATTTCATGTGCATTGGGCATTTGTTACTGAGCTGATGTGAGTACAGCAGCACTGCTAAATTGAGTAGTTCACTAACTGCGTAGCAAAGAAAACACTTTTTGAACTTCTTCCTGTAAAAAGTTTTTTTTTCACTTTATTTGTACTCCCTATACGGTTTATTTTTCTTCAAAATGGTTAAGAAAAAAATGCAGTATACTGAGGTTTGTTATTTAGAAACTTTAAGGAGATTAGATTATTTTGTCAGTTTACTCATTTGAAGAGCACAGAATTTCATGAGGCTCTGGCTAGCTTTGAATTACATGGCTGGCTATCATGATGTTGAATTGGAAAAACTAATAGTTCTGAATTAATTTTGGTGTGTGATGTATGAAGATGAAATTGGTGCCCTTTAAACAGCTTATTTTGTATCCTTAGGAAAAAAGGATGTCAAGCGTGGTCTTCCTTGATTTTGATGAAGGACCACTGCAAGGAGCCATGGACATTTGTCGTGAGTTATAACACCGTAATTTGAAGAGTCTAGGTAATGACTCCATTCAATAGGATTCTTTATTCAAAATGTTGATTAATGTCTGAAATTAAGCATGCGATGGCAGACACAGATCCCCTAAAATATGAAAGTACAATTCAAGGGTAAAAATGTGTTTTCTGTAAAACAGGTAAATGTTTCCATCTCTGAGGTGGATGTTGTAATGCCTTACACTTATTGTGTTCTCAAGACCCATATGTAGGAAACTTCTTTGTGCTCAATAAGCATTGGGTAGATTGTGTGTAAATGAATGTTGCTTATGAAAAGCCGTACTTAACACACGTGAAGAATTAATTTGTAATATTCTCTGTCATACACTGAATTCGACATGGTGATTTCGTTAGGTAGATAAATCCTAACTAAATATTTTTTTAGCTGATTATTTTTTTCCACCTTTAAGAAAATCTGTTTTATTTGATTACCATTTTAAATGGGCTCAGAACATCAGCAGGATCTGTTTTATGTATTTGTCTGAAAGCAAGGAGAGTGCTTTTTTAAGAACATAATGGGAAAACATTTCATTTCTCCAGTGAATTTGATCCTTTGCTATGTTTGCAGCAGCAATTATATGTCCAAAATTGGCCTAGTTGGATGTATTCTCTATTAATACCCAAGTAAAAGCACTACAAGCTCCTGCGTATCATTATGTCAACTGTATACAAGTGCTTTGAAAGAAGCGATACCTTGAGATATACAAAAATTATGTTGGTTTATTTCTTAGGTCTCAAAGGGAATTACATTTTAAAAAGTAATATGAAAATCACTGAAATGACTGTAGTGGCTGTCTGGATAACCTTAACTCCTTACTTGTTTTACTTTTAGAACAGAATTAAGGATAAACAGTATGCTCAAGTGAATATACATGTAAAATGCATTTGCACAATTTTTGGTCAATCATATTTTTGCATGTAAGTGTTGAAACTTTTTTTTGGACTGAGATAATACTAGACAGTGCTGTACCATTATTAATATAGTCTAGCAAAAAAAAAAAAAGTATACGGTTTTTGGTTCCCTTATTGATTGATTTAAAACATGTCTCAAACTTCTTAGAATATATTTTTTTCAATTCAAAACATTCTGACTACAGTGTGAAGGAGCATGGTCCTAGAGAAAATTGTAAATTAAAATTGCCGTTCTTATATTTCTGTGATTCTGATTCCTTTCTTTCTTGTTTTGTTGTTTTTTGTTTGTTTGTTTTAGTATAAATGTACTTAATGGACAGACCAGCAACATGGATGATTTAGAGATGAATACTGAAGTTACTGGTGCTAAAGAAGAAGAAGAGGAAATCCTATGTGATTTTGTATCTGAGGAGGAAGGTGGCATTCCTGAATCGCAAGAGAGTGACGCATTGTTTCAGAAAAACAGTACATTGACTCTGCCTGAGGAGCTATCCAGGGACAGATCTGAAAAAGCCTTAAGTGGAGGCCAGACTTCTCTATTTATACACACTGGTGCTCCTACTGTTTCTAGTGAAAACTTTATCTTGTCTAGAGGAACTGCTGTTAATGGACCAGTTTCACACTCCACCTCAACAAAAACTTCCATTATGAATAAAGGCAGTGTTTCACTAACCACTGGACAGCCTGTAGGTCGTCATACAGATTCCTGCTCAACTTTGACTGTGGTTCATGATCTTCAGCTGCCTGCAAAGAGTACAACAGAAAATTCAAATCAGCACCAAGTTTTATTTTTGTTACCTGATGTAGCACATGCTAAGAACGTGACTCATTCCATTAAAAATTTACCTACCTCTGCTTCAGTTGGTTGTGACTCACAGAAATCAGTAGGAAATAGTGTAGACAGCACTTTAGTAGGCCAAGTAGAAGTTTGTGAGGATGACAAAAATTTACTGGTAAAAGACGATTGTGTTGATGCATTAACAGGCATTTCCTCAGGTACAGGTGGTTTCAGATCGGGATGTGAACCCAGCTGGGATCCACAAAAAGAGTTTATACAGTTTCTTATGACAAATGAAGAAACAATAGAGAAATCTCCCATTCACTGTAAAGTAGGTTTAGAAAAAAAGAGAAAAAGAAAAATGGATGTTAGTAAAATAACACGCTATACTGAAGACTGTTTTGGTGATACTACTTATATTCCTAGTAAGTCAAAACTGCTAACTGTTGACTTCTTAGAACAGAATGAGGAGCTACAAATAGTAGAACCTCAGAAATACTCGTTGAGTAAAGTAAAGCCTGAGTCCACAGATGAAGAGCTGGAAGCTGTTGATGCTATCCAGCAGCTCATTTATAGTCCCACTGGTAGCTGTGCAGAGGATGCTTCTCCTGTTCACACTAGCACTTTTCTTTCCAATACTTTAAAAAATAAATGTGAACAGAATGATTCTGAATCACCATCTACCTTCAGTACTGATGAACCATCATTTTATCCCTGTACAAAGTGCAATGTGAATTTTAGGGAGAAAAAACATCTGCATAGGCATATGATGTACCATTTAGATGGGAACAGCCATTTCCGACATCTCAATGTCCCCAGGCCCTATGCGTGTAGGGAATGTGGGAGGACATTTAGAGATCGTAATTCACTTCTTAAACACATGATCATTCACCAAGAACGAAGGCAGAAACTGATGGAAGAAATCCGTGAGCTGAAAGAGCTTCAGGATGAGGGTAGGAGTGCACGGTTACAGTGCCCACAGTGTGTATTTGGTACCAATTGTCCCAAAACATTTGTGCAGCATGCAAAGACCCATGAAAAAGATAAAAGATACTATTGCTGTGAGGAATGCAATTTCATGGCTGTGACAGAAAATGAACTTGAATGCCATCGAGGGATTGCTCATGGAGCAGTAGTCAAGTGTGCTGTTATTGGTAGTGACATGTCCCAGAGGAAGTCACAGAAGAAGGCATCCATGAAAGATCCATATTTAGGATCCTCAAAGAAGTCGTCAACGTACATGTGTAAGATGTGTCCATTTACAACTTCAGCTAGAAGCATTTTAAAAAAACACATGGAATATTTGCATCCAGCATCTTGCATTGATCCCTTTGGTAGCCATCTCAGACTAGAAAAAAGAAAAAGCAGCATAATAGAAGAATCTTTAGATTTTGGTAGCAGGACAAAACAGTTGATAAAACAATCTTCTACATTTCCAAAGAACTCAGTTTTAAAACAAGATGTAAAACGATCATTTGGCTCTACTTCACAGTCCAGTAACTTCGGAAAACTTCACAAGAGACCCTACAGGATACAGAAGGCTCGGAAAAGCGTTTCACAGTCATCTGTAAGTGTGTGCAATCTAAATTCTCCAGACAAGACCCTTTTGATTAGAAATAGCAGTGACCAGAAACATAGGAAGTTTTCATAAAGCAGCAAAGCAGAGAGCTAGTGTCAAAGCAAGCAATAATTATTTATGTAGATCTAAATGTGAAAACTACAATGATTAAAAAATATACTGATTCTTACTGTTTACGTTTTTAAGAGTCCATCTCTGTGAGTTCTTTACATTTATTTTCTCCATCAAGTAGCATCCATAATAATTTTTTGTCATGGATTCAGGTAATCTTAATTGCAAAGGAGCAGAAGGCTATAAAGATAATAAGCATGTAGCTGTAGTAAGAGTGGTTAAGGAGGGATGGCACTTTTACAGGAAATGGTTTGGATTGCTTTTCAGATTTTCTGCATAAAATGGCTGTTGTTGTTTTACAGAGACTTAACTCTGCTGAAAAAAAAGACAGCTATGAAACAGAGGATGAAAGTTCATGGGATAATGCTGAACTGTGTGATTACACAACGCGGTCTGTGGAGGATGAATCTTACAGTGATATTAATCAGGAGCATGTAAGCCTATTCCCTATATTCAAAGGTAAAATGGAAGATCATGAAGCTGGTGATAAATCTTCACTTAGTTATGAGCAGAATGATGGCTTTTATTTTGAGTATTATGAAGATGCTGAGAGTAGTAACTTCCTGCATGATTTGCATGATGCACAGAATTTAGAAAATGTAGGATCAGCGTTGCCAAAGCATAATTCAGTTTTCCATTGGACTGATTTGTCACTTGAAAAGAAGTCCTGCCCATACTGCCCAGCAACCTTTGAAACAGGTGTTGGATTGTCCAACCACGTCAGAGGACATCTTCACAGAGCTGGATTAAGCTATGAAGCCCGTCATGTTGTTTCACCAGAACAGATAGCAACAAGTGACAAAATGCAACATTTTAAAAGAACTGGAACAGGAACTCCTGTTAAACGTGTTAGAAAAGGTATGTGTTTTTTAAATTTGTTTATTGTTGTTGTTGTTTTTTTTAAGTTTTGGTGTAGAGGGGACAAAGTGCACTAAATTGAGCACTAAGCAAGACTTGCTTTATTTTGTTGTAAAGCCTCTCTTCGTCCTTGTGATTTGCTATTGTAATATTTAACAGTACATAATTGTCAAAATACATGAAAATTATTTTCTTTGTAGCAATTGAGAAATCTGAAACTTCCTCTGAGCACACGTGTCAGCTCTGCGGAGGCTGGTTTGATACTAAAATTGGATTGTCAAATCATGTGCGAGGACACCTGAAGAGGCTTGGCAAAACCAAGTGGGATGCACACAAGTCTCCGATCTGTGTTTTGAATGAAATGATGCAAAATGAAGAGAAGTATGAAAAAATACTAAAGGCTTTGAATAGTCGCCGTGTTATTCCCAGACCCTTTGTTGCTCAGAAATTTGCATCAAATGATGACTTTTTATCTCAGAATGTTATACCTCTCGAAGCATACCATAATGGCCTAAAGACTGAAGATATATCTGTGTCTGCATCAGAGGAAGAAGGGCTGAGTTTCCTAAATGAATGTGATGAAACAAAGGCAGTACTACATAATGAAAAAAAAAATCAGTCACTTACACTGATAGAACTTCTGAAAAATAAAAGGTTAGGAGAAGAAAGGAGTCCTGGTATTTCTTCTCAAAAGATTCATAATCAAACTGCGAGAAAGAGGTTTGTTCAGAAATGTGTTCTTCCATTAAATGAAGACAGTCCATTGATGTATCAGCCACAAAAAATGGACTTGACTATGCAGTCAGGTAAGAAGGTGTTTCTCGCTGTCTTCACAGCATTTCCAAACGAATGTTTTAATTCACAGAAAATGTAAAGTGCAGAGGATTTTATTTTGGAATTTGTTTATTTAATTCTTGTTTCATTTCCAGAGGACCTTGACTGCGAGAGGTAGTGCAAAAAATTTTTCTTGTGTGTTTTTTCTTAAGTGAATATTCAGTACTGAGGGCTTTTGGCACAGAATGTAGTACCTGTTCTGCGTATGGTTGGGCTTACAGATTCAAAGTGGGCATAAAACGAGCCTCAAAAAGGAAGAAGACAGATCCTGCAGTAACCATATGTCGAAGTGTCCGGGCATATATGGTAGACTTAACAGTTCTGAGATGTTTGGGCTTGTGACCCTGTTTCTGGGCTTTAAAACTGCTGGTTTGAGAATCACATCTTTTAAATCTTGGAGGTTTGTGCAAAACAGCATTTGCTCAAACTGACAGAACTGTCGATGCCATTATTAGCACATAGTGTTTTAAATTGATTAATCTCTCTTAACTAATTTTGATGTTTTTAGGCAAACATGCTCTTACACCATAGATTAATTATTGTTTGTTTTAAAATTGTGGCTGCTCTGAGAAACTGGTGCTTTCTTAAGGTCTGTCTGTCCTGAGTGAAGATGTGTGTTGGTTGTAGCCAGTAGAGTTCTGATAGGCAGCATCGGACTGATAGGGATGAAGATGTTCCCTGCACTGAGACTTGTGCTGATGAGGCAATTCTGTGATCAACTTTCTAGTTACTCTGTTACTGCTGCTACTTAGAAAGCAGGTTTTTTGGAGCAATGTTTTTAACCTACTTGTCACATAAGAGTTATTTCTTGTCTCGGGAAATTGTAGTAGAATTCTTTTCAGTGTGTATGCAGAGCTTGCGTTTACCTGTTTCTTGTTGGAGCACCACCTTATGGCGCTGCAAGATTCCTTAAGCTGAGGAGAAGGTTCTTAGTTTTATACTCATGACTTTTGGTTCTGTTGGTTTTCTCATCAGTACCCAGTGCAGGTTAGTAAAATTGGCAGTGCCTTGTACTTTTTTTCACCTCTATTCTTATCTGCCCTTAAAGAAATAAGAAGCCCAGTGTGCTCAAAAGATCTTTTAAGGGACTATTGAAAGTGTGGCAGTCAATTTCTTAGAGTGGCTTTCTAAAATGACAGGTGGAACAGAATTACGTTCAATGTCATGTGGATGTATGTGGTTGTTGTTAAAGAAAGGGTACTTTATGCTGGAAGGTGTGTCTTCGACAGGCTTAATTATTTGAAAAACTGTGCTAGAGGAGAAGCTTGCTAAAAACAGACACATTTTATTGCTGTCTGTTTAATGTTTACTGCTGAGTGCTGGATAACAGGCAGCACCTGCTTGGTTGCGATGAACAATCAGGGTAAAATAAACATGTGCTTATATAATACTAACAGTTATGTACGGGGCCCTATAATTATCTGTGGCTGAGGTAACAGTTTGACAACTAACGATCGCACTGTGCCAGTTGAGTTGGTGAGAAAGTATTTAGCATCAAGTTGAAATCCTCAATTCTTCCTAAAGAAGAATGGCAAATGTTTCTAATCCCATTTTTAGTTTTCAAAAAGCTTTGTGGTTTTTTTCTTTTTTGTTGTTGTTGTTATTTGTTTTTTAAACCAACCAGACCTTCTTTAACTTACCTGAAAAAAAACTGCACATCTTCTGTGTGCTGCTGGAGAATAAGATTCCTTCCTTCCTGCAAGCAGAAGCATTCTTTCTGAGTAGATTGGGCTTTTTTAATCTGTTCTAATAATAATTTATTAATAGAGAACTGGAAACAGTATCTTTAGTAAAATGAGGGGAGAACATTATGGTAAAGTTGAGCAGGGGAGAAGTAATAATGCTTTCTTTGTCTGGTAAGTGAGGGGTTCAGTATTGTTGCACTTTCACTGTTTTCCTGTGATAAAAGCATGCTCCTTTGTTGGTTATTTAGCACGGAGATTTTAGCAAAGATCTTTGAATCATTAACTTTCATTATTGGTGACGTATCTAAAGTAATGAACAGAATATGCACTGAACAAAATGTTTTGTCTAACAGATGTTCAGTTATGTGCTTTACCACCTTTCTCTCTAAGCCTTCAACAGTAGCCTAATTTAGTATTGAGCCTTTTTGTCTTATGGGTAAAACACTTAATTACCACTTTGTCAACCAGACTTTTAAAATTCTCTTTATTGGAAATGTTACAAGCTCTGAAATTTCTCAACAGTACTGTGGTATTCAAATTGCAGGATTGTGTTTGGGGAATAGAGCTTCGTGATACGGAGATCTGTAGGAATTTGTTAGCAGCCTGATGCAGAGTAGCCTAATGGGTTCAAGTTGCCTTCCTTCTGTTCTTTTCAAATAACAAGGTTTGGCTTAAAGCACTACGTGGAAAGCTAATGACGGTTAACTTCGATCCTTCTAATATACTAAACAATTGCATCTATGCAGTGAATATATTTAAAACCATCTCTATTACAGAAAACCTTTTACAACGCTTTGAGAATTTCATTTTTTGAAGAGAGAACTGGATTATAGTTTTCTTTTGAATGATAGGTATGCCTGTGAAGCTTAGAACGTGTGTGCATTGCAATACGACGTTTACAAGTGCTGTTAGCCTGTCCAACCACTTACGCGCTTATGCACGAAAGAAGAGTGCTGGACTTTTGACTGGGACAGGTATGTTTTGTTACAGATGTAAAAGCAAGTCTGTCTATGATACATTTTCCTCATCAGACTGGACAAAAGCATATGTTAATTCAAAATAATTTTGAAGCTTCCGTTGATAAAGAATTTATTTGCCATAAAACTTCAGCAACTTGTAAACACAGATATGTTGCTGTTGTCCACTCTCATGTCTGATTTTCATTCTTACTCATTTATTTTGGATCCAACACTTAAGGTATGTGTAAGCAAAACTAAGAGATGTTCACTCAAAATTCATTCTCCCACGATATCACAATTTCCAAACCAACTAGTTGACCATCTAATAAAGTCTTTATAAGTACGTCAACAATTAAAAACATTAAGAAATAATTACACTACATATAACTACTAAGAATACTGTGGCTAAAAAACGGAAGAACCAAGTAATTTTCCAACTTGTGTATCTCTACCAACATAGTACATGTAGCTGTTTTCATTTTTTGTTTGGTTTACAAACCAATCATGGAGTGATAGATAATAGAGTGAGTGTGGTACAGCACTTGGCACTGCTGTTAATGCTTTTTTTTTTTTTAATTAAAACACACGTTTATTGAAAATCTTCTAGTATTCTGTATTTTGACTCATTTCCAGAGACATGCAGTTTTCTTGGCTGTAGGCAGATTCCTGAGTTTACTTGGAGTATTGCTTAGATCAGTGGGATTTTGTACGGTCAGTGGCAAGTTGGGGAGCAAACATGGAATATAGTGAAGAAAACTTAGACAGATTTAAAACTATGAAGTAATTCAGAAGTGCAGCAAGCAGTTGCCTGTATTGATAAGCACAGTCATTTACATAATGCTGAAAAAATATGTAATTCCATTTTTTATCTGTAGATGCGATTTGTTATGCTAGGTATATAAACAGGCTTTCTCTGTGACAGGCTGAATAACAATTTAAGTGTATTTTACACACGGAGCCTGTGGATGCCAGGTCTTGTTATACATAATGATATAATAAAGTAGATTTAGAATGAAAACAGTTGCACTAATATCCATTGTGTATGAGAATGATTTTAGTGATTCTGAAAGTTTTCATGTTTACACGGTAAAAAGATGGTGATAGTAGACTTCTTATACCACTGCTGTCATAGAATCATAGAACCATAGAATTGCTCAGGTTAGAAAAGACCTTAAAGATCATTGAGTCCAATCACAACCTAACCATACTACCCTTACTAACAATCCTCCGCTAAATCACGTCCCTGAGCATCACATCCAAGCAGTTTTTAAACACATCCAGGGATGTGTTTCAGCCACCTCCCTAGGGAGCCTGTTGCAGTGCTTAACAACCATTTCTGTAAAGAAAGTTTTTCCTGATATCCAACCTACACTTACCCTGGTGCCAACTTAAGGCCATTTCCCCTCGTTCTGTCAGGTACTAGCCCTATGGTGAGTTATTTTGCTTCTATACCTATTGGTAAATATAACTGTATTTAAATTGCACATTAAAATCTATCAGTTATTAAATGAAGGAGACGCTGAAACAAAGAAAATAGTACACAGAGCCTAGAGAAGCTCCTTTCACCTCAGCTAAATAGGAAATGTGGGAGCAGCTTCGGAGGTTTTTTGTTGTGTTGTGTTGTGGTTGTTGGGTTTTTTGTTATTGGTGGTGTTTTTTTTAAGGAACAGTTTGCAAGCTAATAATATAAGCAGTTGATGCCTTCTTTTTAAGAACTTAAACCTCCTGGGTCTTGTATCATCGAAACTAGAAGTTTGTTTACAATGAAGTTAGAAAGAAAATTTAACAAAAAAAAAAAACAAAAACTTGCTTCTAATCTCAGAAGGTAGAGCTGATCTACATTAATAGCCTATGCCATGCACATAAGGGCATTTCACTGAAAATGGTGGCTTAAGAGAGACTTAAGTTATAGCTATAGTATTATGCAACCAATGCACATGTGCTCATTTAGTAGTTACCATTAAAAACTTTGCACAGTTACAAAAGTTACAAAGTTTGTTTGTTGACTCTTCATTTGAGCAAGCTCAGTGTAAACCTAGTAGACCGGATAATACAATTTTAAACTTTTTTTTTTTTTCCTGATACTGCACAGTACACTGGAAGTTTTGCTAGGAAGAGGACAGCTTTACAGGATTTCACTAGCACATATTGATTTAAAACTTTGCTGAATGTTGTGCTTGGGCAGATGTCAGTTTATCTTTTGAAAAATAGTTGTGGCTGAGAGCCACTTGTAGACATCTTCTGCTTGGCTTCAGCTTGGAACTCTTATGGAGACAATGACAATACATTTATACAGGTTTCTTCTTCAGTTTTCATGAGATGATTCTTACATCTTTTAAAGCATACAGAACTGCCATGAAGAAATCTTATTAGTTGTGTATCATAGAATCACAGAATGGCCTGAGTTGAAAAGGACCTCAGAGATCATCGGTTTCAACTCCCCTGCCATGGGCAGGGTCTCCATATTTATCTTAGTTTCTTGCTGTCATTAAATAAGTGTGTGCAAACACACACTAGTTCTTTTATTATTTGGTAATTGTTATGGGAGCTATCTAGGTGTTACTGTTTAGTAAAAGCAGTACAGTAAGCTGTACAAGTCACCTAAGCGAGAGCTGTCCCAGGCCTACATTACTGTATGCACCAGTCTACTCAATTTTTCAATTTGTCTGCGTGTTTTCAATAGATGGTTATCATATTGCTTTTCTAGCAGATGCCCATTTTCGTCAGAATCAGCATTTTTTTTCATTTGGTCAAATGTTACAAGTTCCATTTTTTTAAATGCAACTTGACATTTTTAGTTATAACTGAAATAGCTGCATGATTGTACATTTTGAGAATGGGCTCAGGAGAAAAACATTCAGAAGTGGAACTTTCTAGGCTGTTGGCTGTTCAAAATTAGTGTTCATTATTAAGCTTAATTTGTGCTTAACTACTGCATAGCAAGTGCTTCACTGAGTTCATTTTTACAGTTACTGGCTTTTGTATTAGGGGTTGCATGATGGTCTGTCTTCTCAAGAGCATGTATCAAACTGACTCTTATCAAACAGACCTGTGCAAAATCTTCTAAATGCATCCTTCCCTTCTTGGTACAGTTGTATATCCAGCTTCCTTTCTTTTCTTTTTACCAGGCTTCTCTTCTTACTTAAAATCTCCTACTTCTGTCTTGCAGCTTGGCTTTTTACATATTCTCTTTTTCTTACTCTGTCCACCTACTTAATCTCTTCTTAACAGCTGTAATTTCTGGGAGTCATCACTCTCTTCTTTGCTCTCTGCTTCTGTAGGTGGAGGATACTCTCCCAGAAGTTTGGGAGAGAACAATAATATACTAGTAAGGACTTTGTCTTGGAGCCAGCAGTATGGCTGAGGTAGTGATTTCTGTGGTCACCACCTTTCCAAATAGTTTCTAATATTGCAGTTGTAGCTTCAGGGGGTTTGCTGTATAAGTGTGTGCAACCACAGCAGGGATCAGAGATCTGCTGGATTTGCATGTCTTTATTTGATGCTGATCAGCCAGCAGAGTGGGCTGAATTTAGCATTGCATAAAATCCTTCAGAGAGCCAAATTATTGGAGTATTTTATATACATATATATATGCAAAAAAATTCTGAATTTCTTTTGCATTGTACTTTGCAATAATGATGAGACAAGGTAAAAAAAATGATTGAATTTGACTAATTAGTGAATAAATACACAAGAGGGATGTTTTTCTAACTTGGCAGTGTTTTTAAATGGTTAGAGTCACTTATGTATGCAGTTACTCAACTTGTGTCATATTTTATGACAAAAGTCATAAAGTCTTGATAAAGACGGGGCTTTGGTCTACTGAAAAGAAAGGTGTTCCACTCTGGAGGACATTAAGAGGTGGAGCACACAGGTTAGCATAGGTGTGTTTTAATTTTGAGACTCAGACCAAAGATCATGGAATTAAGGATCCCCAGTTGTGGCATTTGTAATGCATATTGTCCTAGATGTGCTGATTATAACCTCCTGTCACCATCTACTTGTCAGTCTTTCTTGATAAACTATCACAGATCAGTAGTTTTTTATACGCAGTCTTTTGACATAGCATGTGTTTTTCTAAACATTATGATCAAATTGGACTTGAGTGCCTCAAGAAGTTCACCCCATTGTTTGGTTATCTTCCTTAGTCTTACATGAGTTTTCTCTCTGTCATGCTGTGTCAGTTTTGATGAAGTGGTACAACTTGTAGTTCACAAAAGGCTTTTGGAAGCAGCAGGTGGCCAAACGTGCAAGAAGGAGGCTTCCTGCAAAGAGAACTGGTTCTTTGTGGAGAAAGGCCCATAATTACAAAGGTTAATAGTTTTGGGAGCTGTCTTTGCCACAAAGTAGGCATAATTACATGTATCTCCTCCATCTCTTTGGCGATTTGCTGCAAGTACGGTCTGAATTTCCATTGCAAGAACTGCATTGTCTTTGGTCTCTTCCTGAGAGTGCTAAAAATGCTCTCTGCTGAGATCATGCTTTGTTTTACAGTAAAGGTATCCAAAGAGTTTTGTTCAGAACATGCTTGCTACAGATGAAACAATAGTATGTCTTATTTGATGCTTGCAAAGGCTTGCGGGCATCATACCAGCAATGTGTAAGCAGATGTGACATGTAACTTCATTTAAAGTCGTTACTCTCTCGATAGGCAAAAATGGAATTAATCTAAGAATGCATTGAGTGATCTGATTATTGTTTTTCTTGAAGTTTCATTATATTTTCTGGTCTTCGTTTTGTATTTTCTCTGTCTAGAATGTCTGTTGTAAATGATGCAGAGATGTCCATACGTCTGTTTTGCTTTGTTTTTTGTGGGGTTTTTTAAGTTGTTCTTGGGAAAATATACCTTTCACGGAAGTAGTAACTACTTCTCCTGCTGTATTATGATTGCCTGTTTACCCATGTTGCTGTCCATTTGATTTCATAGTAGTACAGAGAGTTTTTTTTCCTAGAAGAATATACAAATGCTTAAAACTATTTGGGAGCTCTGTTGCAGAAAACCAAATAAGAAGGTGAAGACTCTGAAATGCTTGGGATGTGTGTGAGTAGAATCAAATTTCTTGATGAGAATGAGTGTCTTAAGTTTGCCAATCTGAAGGAAACAAGCTAGTTCTTGTTTCAAATGCCTGCGGGCTTTTCTAGGTGGAGCCTCCTGTCTGCTGCTTTTTGCTCATTTGTATCAACTGACATCAGCTAACTGACATCAGGTGCGACTCCTGGATGCCTTTGCATTCAAAGAAAATGACGACTTACAACTGTTTCCTTCACATGACATTTTGCAAAATCAGCAGTGGCAAAGCTTTTGCTGTAACAACTGCTTCAGATAAGTCTTCCCTCATGCAAGTAATTCTCTTGAGAGAATCAGCCTCTAGGTTTCAGTATTTTCTGTGCTTACATTTCTGGTGCTGTTGTTACAGGTGTTGCAGTATGTGACATGTTAATACTACTCAGTAGTTCCTAGAGCATTAAAGATAGTGATTGAAGTTCCTAATTATCTAAAGGATATCTTTTTTATGAGAACATAAAACAGTAAGGACCCCTTACCTGTTCACTTTTTCAGAAGTTATCTTGGCCATTTCTCTCTCACTGGCTTTATATTGAGACTGCTTTCCTTGGTACTGTCAGGAAAAAAAAACAAAAACACTGTTGAGGCTTATCTTCGTAATGGTGGCTTCACCCAGAATCTGAAAGAACTTTCCTTAGGTTGGTGTCTCCTCCTTTTCTAATTGTCTGCAGTCTGATTTGTTCTCTGGTTCCTTCAAACCTCCAAAAATCATTCATTTTTTTTCGAAGTACTGTGAGAATCTTCAGTCTGGGGATGGAAATGAGAAGTGCTCGGTGTATCTACAGGTTTAAGGTTTAGCTACAGGGTAAAAGCCATGTTTGGGAGGTGCTCTTTTGGAAGGCATAAGAAGAATGACGGATGCAATTGAGCCTATTTGTATGTTCTTTAAATCAGCATGTTTTGCCTCCACAGATGACGTCTTATGCTTCAGGATACTAAGCTTTTCTGTTTTCTGTTACACGAGTCAGAACTTAGGCAAGTTTAACAGCTTTTGAATTCCACTGTTAAGATGTCTCAGTAGCATAGCATATGCCTTTTTAGTATCAATATCACTCATTACTGTCCTTCATATTTCTGTGTAGTTTTAGTATATCTTGTTTTTGGGATATAGTATAGCTAGATAACACTTATCAGTCCCGAACTGCTTGTCTTTCTTGAGCCTTATCAGTTATTTTCATCATACCAATATTAACTCAGTTTAATGCCCTCATCCTCCTACTTTGGCTACATACTAGAATCTCCAGGTTTTGTTGTAGGTTCCCGTGGCATCTGTTTATGGAAGGTGTAAACTTTTTAATGCAAATTGAACCTGTTTGCTATGTGTTTTCAGATAACACACATTACTTTCATAAATGGTTTCAAACAGCCTGAACTTAAAAAGATGGCCTTGCCATCCCTGTTGGTCGTTCTAATACCATCTTCTACTGTAGAGGATCAATACATGAATTTTGCAGGATGCATTATGGTTCAGACAGGAGTGAGGAGGAAGTTCCATTTGAAGTTGATCCATAGCATATAAAAGGAAAAAGTTTTTGCTTCGTTGAAAGTAAATGACGTGTTGCATTCAAACTAGAAATTCTTAATTGCATTAGCTGAAAGCTACGATTTTGTGAAGATGCAACCTGCTTGAACATGAGTGGTCTTACAATGTTCCTTGAATTACAGAACAATTTTCACATTTTGTCAGTGTTTTTGAATGAAAGGGTATTTCCAATGATGCTTTGTTTTTGTATAATTCCAGAAGTTAGCAGGTGCCTGCTGGTACTAAAACAACAGTTTAATGCTAAATGTCAATTATCTAGTCTTTCAAACTGCAAGTACTGTGCTTAAAGAAAGAGGTGGAGGTGGGGAGGAAGGCATTAGATGTTTCACCAGCACATTTCTT
Organism: Tetrao urogallus; assembly: GCF_951394365.1. Taxonomy (NCBI): domain Eukaryota; kingdom Metazoa; phylum Chordata; class Aves; order Galliformes; family Phasianidae; genus Tetrao; species Tetrao urogallus. The sequence continues at coordinate 15,350,858 of NC_136818.1, read as the reverse complement.
AGAGCATGTTACAATTGTTTTGTAATGTAGCTATAACTAAGCATACAATAACAAGGAGGTAGATATCTTTTCACCACTTCTATAGGGAATACTCGCTGAATATCTCTGGTTTAACACTGTCTGAAATATTGCTTTTTACATATGGAAATTTCTCTCTTCTTAGCTTTGGACTGTAAGCAAAAGAAGTCAAGGTCAAGATCTGGAAGCAAGAAAAAAATGCTGCCATTACCTCATAGTGCTGATGAAGTTTACATACTCAGATGCAGGTACATAGGGTTATTTTAATTGAAAGACTGTGTTCTTACGAGCTTGCTTACTTTAGTTGTAGGAATATTTAAGATTACATTCTGTAAAGTTTGTGACACTGGATAAGATGAGGGGGAAAGCAGTTGGTTATTTTCATTAATTTGGAGAAGATAATTTGAATCAATCATACTTAGTTGTTAAATTGCCAGCTCCCATTTCTCTAGCTAAAATCTTATTGGCCACTTTGAGTAATACTCTGTTCTTCAAAAGAAACCCTAAGAGGATCAGATTGTTACTCCTAGTATTACAAACATAGGAGCATAACTCGTATGAACTGCAGAGAATTGTGTTTATGGTTACTACTTAGTTACTAACATTTTCAACTAAATTTATAGAGAGGCAGACTTGAAGAAAATTAGGGCTTTGTTTGCATAATGTTTGAGCAGTGCTAGATATATCTTGATGGAACAATTTTAATATTTGCATAGGTTTTGTGGTCTGGTCTTTCGAGGACCTTTGTCTGTGCAAGAAGACTGGATAAAGCACTTGCAGCGACACATTGTCAACGCAAATCTTCCACGGACTGGAGCTGGCATGGTTGAAGTCACATCGCTACTTAAAAAACCTGCTTCGATTACTGAAACTTCATTTTCTTTACTGATGGCAGAAGCAGCATCATAGAACAAGAACACATTTTCAATTTGAATTGGATGTAAATTTGAAATACTTTGTCATTTTTTTTAATAAATTGTTACACTAAATTATGTTTATAAATCCTAAAGGCAAAAATAGAGGAAGTGGATTACAATAACATCAAAATAAATTGAATACTTAACAGTTACAGTAAGTAGTCTTTATATTTTATATAGGGTGGAAGATGTGTTTTTAAGGTTTATTATGTTTTTGTCAGTTACTGTGTTCACTATCAATACAAGACCATTACATGTATGGCAGCCATTTTTAAATCGTTGCACATGGGTACTAAAAGACAGATTTTAATAAAACAAAGAAACCACGTTCTCTGCAGTGTTACCCAAATCAAGGCTCTGTTTATTCCAAAAAAAAAAAAAAAAATTACATAGTAAAATAAGATATTATATTTTGTTTGTATGTATGTAGTGTTTTGTATAATATCAAGAACTGCTAATAACAATTTACTCAACTTTAGGGCATTAAATACCATGTTACTTCATAGTTCAAGAGACTGTTTCATTCAAATAGGGCAATTAGTACTCTTCTATCTAGGTGTGTAAGTGTTTTTTTTAAATCACATGAGGCTTTTTGTACTAAAAAGTGGAGGGAAACTTGTCTAAACAAATTTCTAAGATAAATATGTACATAATACTGGAAATTTGTGGTAAGGAAATATTCTTTACTTCAGTTGCATTTCTCACTGACAATAAAGTGGTGCATCCATGCTACCTCCTACTTGTCAACAAAGATGGTATTTACCCTTATGTTTTTGTATCATAGTAGATTCAATCCAACTTTCTTTATTACAAAGCATCTTTTTGTTAACAAGTTTGTTCTTTATGACGATTTACTTAAAGTCTGACTTGCTTACAGAAGTTTGCCTCTCTACTATTTTATTTAACACTGTAGAAATGTACTAATAAGCATTGCTCACTACACGGTTAGAGTAGACTTTTCATTTATAATTCTGTTTAAAAGGTTGATCATTTTAGAAAATTTGAACACAGGTTGAAATGTTTCTACATATGAAGAGAATGTTTACAACTTAAATTTTAGAGCTTGTTTTGGATGTGATTATATGTATGAAAACTGTAACACTATGCTCATGCTAAGGACCTACTTACAGAATTACTGAAATAAATGTGCTGTGAGGATGGAAATATGGTGCAGGTGTCTTGGTCATGCTGAATTGTGTTTGTTCATTCAAACTGTCTTTGAAACATGATTTTTGTTTAAATCATAAGTCAGATTCCTCTACAAATCAATTTTGTATGCAAATAACATTTCAATTTACTCATGTAGGGTAACAAATACTGTAGTTAAGCCAAGGATATGCATTGATATTTTCCTTATATGTAAATAAAGTTAAAAGCAGTTAAAGCAAGAGGAGTATTTTGGTAGAGTATATACATACCTCACTGCCAGTGAAATTGCTTTCCTATGGTATATCTCCTTACCAGAAAAATCTCTAAATAAAAAAGGTTTAAAGAAAATCTAAATGTCTATAATGTGAAGCATTTATTTACATTGTGTGGATTAAGTTTGTGAAATGGATTTGTCTTGCTTGAAATTAAAATATTCTCATTATCTTAAGTAAAAATAAGTTTACTTGCAATAAAATGACTTGTTCAGACACATTACATTTGGTTGGTGGAAAATGTGAATGATGTTGATCTGCCTCTACGTGTGCAGTTAACACACAGGGTTTGTTAACGTTCTGATAAAACAGAAGAACCAAAAACAAGCAGTTGTGGGGGATGGAGTGCTGAGACAAGGCCATCCTCTGTCTGGCAGGGTTATCATTTGGTTAATGCTGTCGGGTGTGTTGCTGTACACGTTCCTACTGGTAACATAAACTTCATTGTCCAAATGTATTCCTACTGTTTTGTTTTTTAACCTGGAAAACACCCATCAGTCCATCTAAAGGCCAGAAATAAAAATTGCTTCAGAGATCTTAGGAAAGATAAACAGAGTGTTGAAGTGTATTGCAGACATATTATGTGTATACAGACTGACTAAAAAGATTCTGAATTTGTATATAATTGTGGGATTTTTTTATATGATGTGAAAATTAAGTATTTACAGCAACATGTTGGAGCGGAGGGAAGTGATCAGATCATCTTGAATGTTTGTAATGCTTTAATTGAGTGGTTGTTTACTCATGTCACCAAAAAGGGTGCCTTAGAGCACCAGATTCTGTTGCTGTTCAACATGAAAAGTTCAATTAAGTGCAAATTATATTTATCTAGAATCTTTATAAGGGAAAGCCATACCGTGCAGAATTTAGCATTTGGAGAAAAAAAGAAAAAAGAAAAAAAAAAAACCCTGTCTAGATTTATAATAGTAAATCTAGTTAAATATATTTAGTTCCTTCAGCCGCAGTAGTGAACACCAAAAATATAAGGCTGTGTCTGAAGTTGAGAAAGCTCTAGTCCTGGCTGGCTTCCAAAATGACGTTCTCTGGTTAGGAGCAGCTGCTTTCATTGGCAGGCTTTGGGTGTGTGTTGGAGCTGCCTGAGTGCTTAGCTGTGTGGTTTTTGTCGATGTTCCTGCCCTGCTTACATCAGATCCTTGCTATAATATGGTTTTGAAATATAACCTGGAAGTTCTCTGATTAGTGGATTCATTGCATATAAAGCTGATGGACTGAATGAACAAAAAGTGCACAAGCTTTCTTTAGCTTATAGGTCCCAGATGGGGCTGTTTGGTTTCTGTTGCTTGGAATTAAACATCTTTTGTCAATACTGACTGGGAGATAGAAGCTCACCTTTCCAGAGTTACACAGGTTCTAATAGAATGGGTGGAGTTCATTAAATCAGTCACTTTATTGTGCAGATCTCGTGTTTTGAGATCTGTGTGGCACACTTAGACCTTGGCATCAGTGAGGGAGTCTCACTGTCTTGGGTGTACTGCTAGGTTAGAGAAGCTCTATGGCAGTCTGCTGAAGAGCAGGACGTCTGGAATTGCACGTATAAGCGCAAATGTGACTTGGCTCACCTTGGTTGTATTGCTTCAGGCTAAAGACTGCAGTTGTTTAGTCATACTTGGTAGTGGTCAGTTGGCTTTGGTTCCTCATTGCAGTCTTCAGGAGTTGTACTCCTCTTCCAGCACCTACCCTACCTTCTGGGAAAGCTCCTGTAAGTAGCAGCTTCTGGAAAATTATGGAAAGTGTCAGAATACTCAAGTCAGGAAGCCAGAGGTCCAGCTCCACACTTTGTAAGATGATTGCCTGTGTATTCAGTCCCAGTGCTTTTCCAAGTCATCCTTAAAAATAATAATGGAATAAGCTCTATTTGCATTCCTTGAAAGAGATTTCTGCAAGACTTTGGAAATGTGCTTTTCAGGTGCGTGTGGTAACCACTGCCAAGTGGTGGTGTGGTCAGGCTGTACGTGTGGAAAACATCCCTGGGCACTTAACTCCTTTTGGCCATGTGCTGCTTCGCATGGATCGTGTGGCTTGTGCTATTAGATGGTTGGCATCCATGCGCCAAGGCAGCCCAGCCCTGCGTGCTGGTGGAACTTCTGCTGGCTCAGGGTCACCTTGTCCTGGCAGTGGCGTCAGGGCTGGACTGAGGCTTCTTCTTGATGCGAGGAAATGCATATTGAGACAGTAGCTAACGGGGAAGGGAAGAGGGAGCATGAAAGGTGCCAAAGAGAGAGGGATTTTAACAATTGGCATTCTTGTCCTGAGCCAGACGTTTTATGTTTGGAGTCCTACATTTTCAGCCATGCTCAGGAAAATCAAGGTATGAGGTAAGTGCTTCACAGGAAGAACATGGATTGTGAATTGGGCTCAGAGGTGTGCATGCACGTGAGGCTTGGAAAGGCCAACTTTACAGGGCTGTTCCTACAGAGCTATTGTGAAACAAATGCTTTCTCTGAGCTCATCCCACATTATCCTACAAGTCAGTAATACTTTAAAGGGGCTATTCATTAATTCAGTCTTTGACCTGATCTGGAAAATCTACAGGGAAAAAAATGGCTGCAAGTATGTGGAAAAAAATGACAGTAAATAACAAGTACTTATTTTTTAATAAATTGTAATGTCTGTGAAAGGAGCCTCCTCACTTAAGTACTACAGTTGACAGACTTTTCCAAGTTTTTACCACAGTAGTTAGTGGCCTGGATGCTTAACCACTAGTTTCCTATTCCAGAAATCAGTTCACGTAGTCCTGATTCCATTTAGAGAAAAAAAAAAAAAAAAAAAGGAAGAAAAAAAAAGGCATCTATTTAGAACAGTACTTATTAAAAAGGTCGACTGCATCGTGAGTTCAGGTATTTCAATCTGCGTGCTTCGTAGGTGCTGTTGCCTGAAAACGTGGGTAGCAATTTCAATGTAATGGAAACGTTTTGGCCAGAGTGCCAGGTCTGTAATCTCTTGCAATAAAATGTTCCTTTCTAACACTGCAGGCTTCTTGGTGTTCTTCCCCTTGTCCTGAGGTGAGCATGCACAGCATGCTTCTGCTAAGCCACCCTAACCTGGGTCTGCTTCCCTGAGCAGCTGAGTAGTGAGGCAAGGAGGTCGTCTGCTGGCTGTAGCCTGAAATGCCTACAGGTGAGGCAGGAGCTGGTGTCTGTGTATTGGTCTTGGATGCCAGGAACAAGGGTTGGTGGTGGAGGGAGCATCACCAGAGCTGGGTGCCAAGAATAAATCTGAATCTAATACAAATAATGGGTGCTGTCACCTGCGGATACCCTCCCTAGTTGTTCTGTGAAGTCCAGGTAAGCACTGCTGGCTGTCCTAACTCCAGCTGGCCTGCCTCTCTGAAAGGGCTGCTCGTGTCAAACTCTGAAGAGGTGGGGCTTACACGTTAAGTAATGACGATAATACCTTTCATGTCAGAGACCCACACCATGAAACCCATGATTTTCCTCATGCCTGTTCCTCCATGTCAATAGTCTGCTACTTAAAGTCTGTTGAGTGCTCCCAACCTCTGTGCACTTAAACATCTGATGTACTCTTAAGTTGGAGCAGCTGTGAATCACATCTGTAGTTCCCTGAGGTCACCCACCAGACCCTTCATGTTACCTTCATTCCTCCTTTGTTTTCCTAGATTTTTGTTTATGTCCTTGTTTTCTTTTTCCTTTCTTTGTTTCTTGTTTTCAGGACTTTACCACAGGCCACCGCTGTTGAAGTTTTTTGGGGCAAGCCGTACATTGGTGTGAACACACACACAGTGCTGCTCAGCATTCTCACGTGTGTCTAATGGTCCACTTTCTGATGCATTCCACAGGGAGGTGTAGATGGAGCCAAGGGGAAATTGGACATTTAAAAGTGACTAGAAGTGATATTATGCACAGCAGAAACCCAAACTTGTGAAGTTTGGACCTGCTGAAGGCCCTGAAGGTCTCTAATGTTTGGTATTGCACACTGAGCGCCATGTTTCTGTTTTGCCTGCATACAGGTGAGATGTTGCCTTTTTGGTTTTTAACTCATGGCAGCCTTTCCAAAGACAATTTTGAGAATATGGAACATTTGCTTGAATGATTTTTGTGAACAAGCAACTGGTTAGCTTCTGTCAGCAAAGGGAAATGGATATTTGCTAAAGGCTGGCAAAGACAATGGAGATCTTTGTTTTACTGATAAATGATGAGTATGGTAGGTAAGAATTTCTTAGGAAATTAAGCTGTGATTTCAGTTGTATGTGTGCAAGCATCTCAGCAGTACGTGAGCAGCAGCACCCCGTGTGCACACAGTGTTAGCTGCAGGCAAGCAGCAATCTGAGGCCCCTGTAACCTGCATGATGGCATAGCTGGTGTGTAATTTAACGAATGATGGGGAGAAGAGGGGGAAGACTTGGTTTTCCATTGCCCCTCTTGTGTTTGTATTGAACAATTGTTAGTAGTTACTACAGTATTTGCTTATTTAGTTATCTCCCAGATGTCAGACACTGTCAGTACCCAAGCAGGCTGTTTCCCTCAGCATGTGATGTACAACTGCTGCCCTGGTCTCAGAATGCTGTGCCTCAACCTGGCACAGGTTGCTCCAACATGTGGTGGGTGCACCATCTCTGGAGACACTCAAGGTCTGGTTGGATGGGGTTCTGAGCACCTCATCAAGTGTAGGGGAGTTGGACCAGATGGCCATTAAGAGTCCCTTCCAACTCAGACGATTCTATGATTGAAATCCCTATACATTTGAAGTAGAGCTGGTTCTGGAGCTAGGAAGCAGAGCACCAAAGCTGGGGCCGAGGGGCAGAGGCTGAGTGCTGGAACCGGGCAGAGCTGGGCCCTGCTCCTCCCCTTTAAGTTCTCATTGGAGTCCCCACAACCTCTCCTGGTTGTGACTGGCAAGAGGAGACCATGCCTGCTGCCACAAACAATGCTCAGAAATGGCTGCCACAGTGTAGTGACGTGTCCCTCCCTTGGGCTGAGCTGCTGGGGAGTTGCTGCTGGAGAGTAAGAAGCATGAGGTGCAGGGCTTTTGATGAACAGACACAGCTGACACCTGGCATCTTCTGGAAAGATATGTTGGTACTTCAGGACTGTATGTTGTGTAAACAAATAGTATGAGCAATTAACTGCACCTGGGGAAGGCTGAGCAGTGCGTCTGCAGCTGAGTAAATGAGAGGAGACCTGAGGAACTTGTTGTCTCTCACAAAATAAATAAATGAATGAATGAATAGCAGTGTATGCTATAGACTGGGAAATGAAAGCCAGAAAGGTGGTGCAGGCAGTCAGCCATGTGCTGCACCCAGCGGTTTCCTCCAGATAGAGCCATGTCAGGCTGGGCGGAGCAGACACAGGCTCTGTCCGCCAGGCACAAAGCAACAACTTCAGAGAAAAGAAAGAGCAGGAATTGACCAGTAAGGCATCTGCTGTGCTCTGCAAGAAACCTTACAGAGGAATTTATGGAGCAGATGGGCATGGAGTGCTCACAGCTTTCTGTGCCTGGGCGTTTTTCTAAACAGATACCAGCGAACACATCGTAGGAATCCCTCACTGAGACTCTTGGGTGATGTGAGAACATCAGAGAGGCCTGCTAGAGGGAGTTCTGGAGCCCGCAATGAAATCATCACAGATATGAGCAAAACACAACAAAAGGCTTGTCCCTGCTACCGAGGTAGCATTTGTTCACCTTATTCACATTATAAGAGACCAGGATGAGATGTCATTAGAGCACCTGATGCTCTGAGGAAGGCTGAATTAAGAATGCCCCATGTGGGGTTAGAATTAGGGAGTTCTTAAGAGGGATTTTCACTGGCCCATAGAAGCACTAACACTTTATGCTTCCCTGCAGCTGCAGTTTCAGCTCTAACTCCAGTGACTCTGGGGTTTTTAAGTGGCTTTGGATACTGGGCTGCACATTTGAAGTCCCTTCCTGGTAATGCAAATAAATAAAAATAACCAGAGTGGGATTCAGACTGAGCAGTGGCGAAGCAGCAGCACGAACAGTGCGGCAGACTGGTTGGCAGTTCTGGAGAGACATGGTAGCTGTCATGGGATTGTCATCAGCTGGTCCTGCGTCATGATTTAACTCCTGTGTGAGGACAGGTTCAGAAGATTTACTGCATTTACAGCATTTGAGACTATTAGCTGTCAAGAGGAAGATGCCCTAAATTACACAGTGTGCAGAGCATGGGAGCATGGTAGGAGAACGATGTTACTGGCATATGAGAATAAAAAGGCCCGAAGCCCTGCTTTGTTATTCTGTAAATACGCTGTGCCAGAGGCCCTTGCAGAGCAGTGGAAGCACAGGGGTTTAATGCTCCTCACAGAGCAGTGCTCCTCGCGCTCGGGCGGGCGAGGACTCTTCACAGCAATGGCTTTGCTCAGGGAGTCCCCCGAGGGTCTGCAAGAAAGAGTGATCAGATGCTGAGAGATGATAGAGCTCTGCTCAGCCATCAGAGTTTGCCCATAAGCAGTGCCAGACAGTGTACTTACCTTCTAGGGAAAAAAAATACAATAATTGGATAAACTAGAACGTTCTTTTTATAGAAGTGCATAGTAGGAAATAATTTTAAATATTAGTGATTAAAACGATGAAGATAACTTAGAAATTAACAAAAAAGGTACCATTGAAATGTCAGAATTTCCAAATACAAAAAAAAAAAAAAAAAAAAAAAAGATCTCCGTTGCTTTCGTTTCTGACATGAAAGCAGTGTGAGAGCTGCTGTGCAGAGCTCTGCCTGGGCGGTCGGCTCTGCACTCACTGCTGGGCAGCTCGGTGCTGGGCTGAAGCCCGCTGCTCCTGAGCTGCTTGTGCTTAGAAGGGACAGAGAGGGTAACAAAAAGGAGTAACTGCATATTAAGGAACTCCTCTTAGCATCTGAGTCTCCTAACATCACCAAAAATATACAACAGGCAAAAGCAGATTGGAGGAATAACTGAGATTGTAGTAAAGTGTGGTTTAGGAAGGTGGGAAGAGATTTAGGTTTAGAGAAATATAGCATTTATCTGAGCCAAAGGACTGATTTACCTCCATTGCTCGTTTACTGAGGAAAAAACCCCGCGCTGTGATACGTGCCCAGGAAGGAGGGCTCCATCTGTGCCTTAGGGGATCGGTGGGCACATTTGGAACCACCTGGACCATGTGGAGGAGGATGCACTGTGAGCTCTGCCATGTGCCCAGGCACCGGGTGCCTGCTGGGGAGCAGAGCCACCGGGAGACTGAGGGGAGCTACCCCAGCTCTGTGCCAGCAGCTGCAGGGCTGCGTGCCTCCGGGCAGCGAGGGGCTGAGCGCAGATTTCCCATGTCCCGGGTCAGTGCCCTAATTGCTGGGTTAGCAGACAAAAGAGGAATGACAGCAGCTGTGGTGAATCCAACCTCTTGTTCCCTTGGTGGGTTTTTTGTTTATTTCTTTTGATTTTTTTTTTTTCCTGTTGCAAGTGCCCCAAATGCAGTGTTTTGGCTGAAACAAAGCACCTTCTTCAATGCAAAACGTACACAGGTTTTTTTGTTCTATCAAAGAAAACCAGGAAGTGTTATTTCACTGTTTCATTTAGTGGATCTGAATGTGCTTTTGTGGTTTTTTTGTTATTTGTTTGTTTGTTTGTTTCATTCAATTGCTCTACGGAGAATCAATTATTTGCACAAACAGCAACCACCATTTGGGCTTTCCCAGAGGATGGCCTGGGTCTCTGGGCAGTGCCCTCCTTCCTTTTATACCCTTTACTGAACCCTGGGTCAGCTGATCCCACAGCAAATACCTTTGGTAGTGTGGTAAATAACCACCCAGGGAGCACCGGGCTTTTGTACAAGCCTTCCAGTGGCCCTTGTTGGCAAGTGCTTGCAGGGGAGCTGTGTTCACGTGCTTCCTTTGTGGCTGGACGAGGCAGCAGCCTGGCTCAGTGGGTGAGGAAGGGTGCTGGGGCCGGGTGTGGGCTGTGAGGAGCTGGATGCTGTGCAGCAAAGCTGAGAAGGGGCTTGGGGCAGTGCCTGGCTCTGTGGTGTGCAGGGCTGTGATTTATGGGTATGGCTCACTGCAGGCTGGGCTCAGCTCGCTGCAGCCAGCACAGCTGGCGGGAGCAAATGTACGTGGTTATTCTAATATTCTCCTCTCTGTGCCACTGTGGATTCCAATATGTCTGTTAATTTCATCTTATAGATGGCATAAATGTGCTTGGAACATTACAGCGGGGAAAATATGACAACAGAATGCTATAGAGCATAATCCATGCCTCAGGAGCTCGCTGTCCAAGGGCCTGAGCGCCTTCTTTGTGCCGAGGAAGGACGCAGTGTGTAGGTGTTAGCTCCGCTCCGCTTGACACGGGATTTGGAGTCCAGTGAGTGGGCAGGAGGGGGGCTGAGAACCCCTGAGGCTCTGCAGATGAGCAGTCTGGTTCTGAGCATCCCCCCGAGCTCGTGGTGCTGGGAGCCCGGGCTGCGTGGTGCCAAGCGTGCAGGAAAGTAACGTATGTGGGAACCAAACGCAGCTGCAGTCATGTTTGGGCAATGCACTTCCCCTGCTACGTGCATGCAGTACATTGCAGAGACGTGGGCCATGTGCGTGCCTGAGGTGGGCAGAGCCGCGGCATGAGGGTGTGGGAGAAGCACAGAGCAGGCAGTCACAGGTGCTGAAAATTCATTGAGGATAGAGCTGGTGTTTTTTAATAAAATTGACTCCTTGTTCACCACTAAAATAAATACTTCCCCAAGGTCACTTGAGTTTTTTGCTAGGATCACAAAGCTGTTCCAGTCTCCACCGGGGTTGGAGCTTGAGTTAAATGTGTACTGGCATCTGACAGGGCTGTCTCAGCTCCCTCCTCCTGCCCAGACAGCAGTCCTCGCTGGTCTGGGAGGAGCTGAGCTCAGAAGGCTCTGAGCCCCAAGAGGAGCTGTGGGGCCTGATGCAATGTCCCCAGTACATTCTGGTGTCGCCCCGGTGTCCATCCCTGCCTGTAGGCCCACAGACCCTGGGCCAGGTGTGTCCCAATAGCTTCCTGCTACAGCAGTGCATGGAGCTCATTGGCCCCAGATGGTATGGTATGTGTGGGAAGGGTGACATTGCTTCCCTTTGTGGTTCTAGGGACCAAAAGCAATGCAGAACACAGGCTTCTATGATGGAACAGACAGCCAGGGGCCCAGTACTCCTGGATTGCGGTTTCTTGGCAATGGCGCAGGCACTAAGTGCTCATTAGGGGGTCCCTTATTAGGCACCAGTTGCTGCTTATTAAGGGGAATCCGGGAAAGGCCACCTCGGTGTTCGCTTGGAGATGTTTTATTTGCAAGCCCATTGCCAGGACAGGCAAAGTGCCTTTGATACTTTGTCTCAATTGGAGTCTAAGACAGTTGATGACATTATACCGGGCACTTACTGTAGATCCACCGAGCCCAGGGAAATCAATAGTTTTCCATTATCGGGTCCAGCTGGGTCACCGGTCTGTCAATGAGCTGTTACGGGCGCTGTACAGGGATGAACCTGACCAGTCAATTGCTGCTGACAGGAAGAAGGCATACTGACAGCCAGGAGAACAAGCCACCGTGCAGCTCTGCGCCTCGGCCCGCCAGCCAGGGGGCCCGGGGGGGTACTGCCAGGTTGGGGCACATGCATGGGGAGGGGCTCGTGTGCCAGGCCCAAAGGGATGTGCAAGGGGAGGCTGCTGCCGTGCCGGACAGAGCAGGCTTGGACTGCGGGGGGCAAGGCCAGGGGATGCTGGGCTCACAGCCCCCACCCGTGGGTGTACTCAAAGCCCGTGGGCCTTGATTCCTCATCGGGCTGTGGTTTAACGCTGACTTCTGAGCCAACGTAAGCGCCTTGCAAAAATAAATATTTAGAAATTATCCCAATATTATGATTTTTAATTTTCAACTTTATTAGCTCCTTTCAAGTGTTAAATCCTGACCGCTTTATTTACGCCTCCAGTCCTCTGTTTGATTCTCTGCAAGTCAATATTCGCTATGTTCCATCATCAAACACAAAGCTGGTAATCAGCTCTATCACTGGGAGCCAACTGCTGCCTTTTAGCAAACACACCGCCCCACAGAAAGCCCATTTCGGGAAGCGAGGGGCGAGGGAAGCGTTTGTACCGGGGCTGAGCGAACCTTCCTGCAGTAATTAGGAGCACCAGCCCGACATGACTCGCAGCACTCCGTGGCTCGGAACGCGTCAGATCTCTTACAGCATTAATTAAAAAGAATTTATGTTTTTTTAATAAAATGCTTCGTGTTTTAGCCCCTTTCTTCCTCCCACCGAACGTGATATGGGGCTGAAGGGAATTCAGGTTAATGTGTTGACACACTTAACAATGCGGGGTCATGTTGCACAACACGCCTGGCTGCCTCGACTCGGCGCAGCCCCTGACAGGTCCTCATCAACCCCTGCCCTAAAGGCAGAGCCAAGGAGAGGATTTTAATTACCGCTCTGCGCGCGGGTTTGCCAGCATTAAATTGAGACGTAATTAGGCCGCCGCATTTTAATAATTGTCCTAGCTAATTGGGCAGACAAGTTACGCTCCGCAGCGTGGCGTGATTAGATAATCAGTATTTCTAATCGGGCTCCGGATGACGATTCCGCGGGCGGGACGGGACGGCTCCGTCCGGCAGAGCCGAGGCCCCGACATGGCGGAGGAGGCGCCGCGCCCTCCTCGGCCGCCAGGGGGCGCCGCAACCGCGCGGCGGCGGCAGCGCCCGAGCCCAGCGCTCCGCGCCCCGCTCCCGCGCCGCCGCCGCCGGAGTACCGCGCTGCGCCCCTGCGCTGCCCTGCGCTGCCCTGCCCGCGGAGCACTGCGCTGCAGCCGCCCGCGAGCTTGGCGCTGAAGCCGCCGTCCCGCGAGCAGCTAACGATATTTGTAATTTCTACTTTTAAAAATGTTTATTTCTTTTGATTTTTCGCTCTCCGCGCTCCGCGCCGCTGGATGCGAAGGGCGAACGGGGAAACGCAGCCGTCGCCTCGCCGTTTTCTCGGGAGAAATCGGGGCGAGCAGCGAGAGGAGCTCCCGAGCCCGGCCCACCGTGCCGTCCCGCCGCCGCCCGCAGGTAAAGCGGCTCCGGGGCGGACGGGAACCCCCGGGCGGTGGAGGCCCCGCGGGGCCCGGGACGGGGTGCCGGGAGCGGGCGGTGCGGCGGGGCAGCGTGAGCCTGAATCGCTGATGGCAGAAAGTTGAAACGCGGGCGTTTCACTGGGCGCTTCAAGCAGATGATGCGAAAACGCTTCTTTAATTGTTACCGTTATTTTTAATCTATTGAAGGAAGAACAGCCTTGTGGTTTAAGAGTGTGTATGATTGCACTGACAGCGAAATACAGATGCTCCAGCTGAAATCCGCATCGATGCTTCTCGCTGGAGCCTCGGGACGTCTGTGCTGTAAGGCTCTGGCCGTTTGCTCTGGCGTACCGACACGTTGACTCCGGTCCGCGTCACGAAGCAGCTTCAGCCGCCGCAACGCCGCGCGTGTAGGTACGGACTTGCGGAGGTGCTCCGACCGAGCGCGGCGCTCCCGAGCGGCAGCGCAGGGCACGGGGCGGCTCCGGGCGGGCGGCAGCCAGGAGGGAAGCGCAGAGGCGTCGTGATCCATCCGTGTGCGGGGCGAACTGCGTGAATTACACGGTGGCAGATGCGGAGGACTGATCTGCCAGCGCGCAGTTCGCGCTGCTTCGAAGGTGGGAGGGGGGTTGAGGGGTAGGTGGCTGCAGGCGCCGGGAGAAGCCACCCTCTTCGTTTCTTATTATCTCTGGCCACGATGGGCTCCTGCCCGCCGGGTGACTCCCCCGAGACTCCGGGCAACTGTCCGCCGGTACCCGCCCCTTCCTGAGCAGCCCCGGCTCCATCCCGTGACCCCCCGGGAGGCTGCCCGCAGCTCTGGACCGGCTGCGGTGCGCGGAGGCACCCAGTTCCGGGCTGCAGTGAGGCGGGTCCTCTCGGCGAAGCCGAACCATTCTGTCGGTGCCCGCCCTGATGGTTCCGTCTGTGCTCTGCCCAGTCCCTTCGCAGTGTGATCTCCAGCGGCTGGGATGGAAGAGCCGCGCAGAACGGAGCAGTCCCTGCCCTGATCCCGCACCTCACCGGGAGCACGGGGGGACGCCGTGTGTGTGCAGCGCTGCGCCGGGCGAGGGCTCTGAGGGCCCAGGGCAGCGGCGCGGACATCTGAGGACACTGTTGCTGTTAATTAGCCAAATACAATCCGCAAGCGGCAGTGCTTAGCGGACCTCGCAGGGACGTTTTCCTGCCTGGGGAGAGAGCAGCGGATCTGCTTCGGGGACGCCTAGAAGTGGCCGGTGCGGAGCTGTGGGGATGCTGATTTCGGGGTGGGGGGCAGGAAGGCCGCCGGGGCTGTGACACTGGGATGTCCCACCGCGACTCCCGCATTGCCCCGGCTGCGTTTGGGTTCCGGGGGCAGAGGGGGGAGCGGTGCCCCCGCCTTGGGGCCCGGTGAGATTAGAAATTCCCTTTTAATGTCCGTGTCGGTGCGATCGTATTGATGGGTTAAAGCACAAAAAGTGCAGTTTCCTTCTCGGCTCTCACCCTCCCACCTCCTGCTCAGGCCCAGGCCACGTTTGTCACAGTTACACTGAACTGAGTCTTCCTGCTTTTGCAGCACCCCGCCCCCCACCCGTGACAGTGCTGTTGGGCCCGCTGGGATGGACAAGTGTAGTTGAAGAAATTAATGTACTTCGTAAGTAATACATTTTTTTTTCTTCTGGGTACCAATTTGATAGTGCCTTTTTCTCCTTATTCCTAATGAATTTAATGACGATGAGTGGGGAAAAAAAACAGGAAAAAAAAAAAGCGCAAAAAAGTAAGTGGTTAGAGCTATAAAATATGCTGTATTTATTTACAAGCACTTTTACCGGCGCGGTGGCTGTAAGGTGGAAGCCGCCCTCGCAGAGCACGGAGCTGCAGGGCAGCGCCCACATCCCGCTGGGTTCGTTCCAGCTCCATCCCGCAGCGCCGCCCGCTCCGTGCGCTGCCGCAGAACTGCCCTCGCTCCGCTTTGCCCCTTCGCAGCCGCGTTGGAGAACGGAGGCGAAGAACGCACGCGACACACTGAAAGTCCCGCGGATTGGTGACCCTGGAAGTCACTTCCCGTCTCGGGACACCGGGCGAGGTGTCTCTCGCAGCGCCTGGATCCGCGTAGCTAATTGAGGCCCGGCTGCGTCTTCCCGCTGAGGAGGGATAAGCGGGTCTGGAAAAACCGCTGACAAATACGGGAGAGGGAGAAGTGACAGCCGGGGTGCGGCAATCGCCGAACGGCGGAACGGTCACGCTCCTTCCGCCGGGAGCGGAGTGGGGGTTCGTCGCAGTGCGGTGCCCCGGAGCTCAACGTCCCGTCGGTGCGGGGGGAGCGGCGCGCCGCTCCGGGTTGGTGCCGCTCCGCGCTCGCGCGGGGCCCCGCGGCTGCAGCGCGTTTAACTTCTCGCCGGGCCCTTTCATTGGGGCATCGCATTTGCACCTCGCTATTAGGAGAAGTAATAACACTCGCAGTCAGGGGCAAATCCTGTTAATGAACAAATTAAAGTTCAAACCGTTATTCAAGTTCACAGCCCAGAGCGCTGCTCCTTTAATAAGAGAGATACACGTTACTTTCTCCAGGACTCCCCCCAACCCCCCTCCTCTTTATTACTTTTTAAGCTTTTCATAAGTGCTGACGGGGTATAGGGGCAGCTCCCGGCCCCTAAAGGGCCCGCGGAGCGGGGGGGGGGCCCTAATCCGCCCTTCCTTTGGCGGTTGGTGTAGGACGCATAAAGGCGCGGTGCCGCCGGCTGTGCCGATGGTTCTGCGGGGGGGCCCATCCTGCACCCACGGCTGCGGCCATCGCCCCGTGCGCGGCAGCGGCGGAGCGGAGCGCTGTGCGTGTACGAGCGGAGGAGATCACACTCCCCATTATCCACCTCCCGGCGAGTGTTTGATTTGTGACATCAAAAGCTTATCAAGGCGAGCTCCAAAAAAAAAAACAAAAAAAAAAAACAAAAAAACACCCCTACAAGGAGGG
Organism: Tetrao urogallus; assembly: GCF_951394365.1. NCBI lineage: Eukaryota > Metazoa > Chordata > Aves > Galliformes > Phasianidae > Tetrao > Tetrao urogallus. Next base: position 15,334,549 of record NC_136818.1, on the reverse strand, counting down.
GGAGAGAGCGTTCGGGTTTGGGCGACCGTGGGGGGAACAGTCGAGAGAGGAGAGCTCGGAACTGTGCTTCTCGGGACGGGGCTGCTGCGTAATTCCCCGGGCAGCGCTGCGCTGCGCTGCGGGGCCGGGACCAGGCTGCGGGGAGGCCCCGGTTGCTCGCAGTCATCCGCACCGAAGTGGCTTGATATAATCACCATGACAACTGCCATCTATGGGCATACAAATAACGGAGATGGAGTAGAGCGAAGATTAGCATGCCATGAAAAGTACAATAAGTTTCTTATTTAGCATTTAGATAACTGTCTTTCCTTCGGAGCGGGCTTCAAAGTTGAACCCAGTTTAGACCAAGAGGATTAATTCTCTCTCCCGCATGCTTCATTGAATCTCTCATTACCAAACTTTGTCTGTATTGATGTAAGATGTGATTGAAGATTAGAGCATTTAGCAGATCTCGCCTTTCTGCGGGGCTCGGGGCCCTTTCAGGCGCGGCCCAGTGGTCAATCCCCCCCCTTTTATCCGGTGTCTGCTTCATTTAAACTTAATCAACTCCCTCAATGAACTGGAACGGGGAAGCGTCCCCGCGGCAGGAATGCTGCGCTTTCCTTAGATCGCCCTTCGCTCCCCTTCCCGATCCGCTGCAGTTAAAGCCCAAATCGCTCTCTGATGAACTTAATCAATATGATAATGACAATCGGGGCCGAGCGGCTTTGCTGAGGCTCGGGGTGGAAAAGGCGGCGGCGCCCATTGCCCCAAACCGACCTCAGCTCGGCTCCCTCTGTGCGCGCTGCTCCCACCTCCCTCCCCCCCCCATTCCCTCCGCCCTCGCGGGGTCACGCAGCGCGTTGCGGGGCTGTTACCGGCGCGGGAGTCCCCGGCCCCGGCGCTGCCCCCACCGCCCCGTCCCGCGGTGCGCAGGGCATCCATCAGCGCTGGCGGGCGCGTGCGGAGCGCTCCTGCGTAAATCTGCAGCCCCTGTCCCGGCTCCGTCGGAGCTGGCGTCTGTATATCATTTTTATACTGCTACCAGTAGAGCAATTTCAAAAGTATTTGCAAGGAAAATGGATGTCCCCATCTGTTCCCGAACTCATAAATGTGCCACTTTCGGAAGGTTTTCACCGGTAATCATATCTTTAATGATGAACAAACTTGTGATATATACCTTTCCATAAAATGGGGTTTTCTTCGCTTCCCCGTGATTGGCCGCGATAAATGGCTTTTCCATATGGTGGGGAGATAAAACATGAGATTACCGGGGCTCGTCGGCTGGGTCGTAAACAAAAGAAACAATTCACTCCGAACGCTCCTTAAAGAGAACCAACCGCAGAACTAAGTTCTATTAACAGGGGAGAACGGCCGCCCTCGTGCCGAAGCCGGGTCCCTCGCACCGCGCTGCGCGGCCGCACGCATTAACGCCCGACTAAGCTCTAATTGTTGCCATCGTTTTGTCTTTGTCTCCGTTCTCCAGCCCAAGCCTGGATCCCGGTGCCCGTACCCGAGCGCATTGCAGCGGGCCTCCCGGCGCTGGGTTTGGGAGCAGCC